>NC_140010.1:29739647-30124959 GCF_964263955.1 Coregonus lavaretus | reverse complement strand
TAATGGTTTCAGCCCAGTCTCTAATTTTCTATATTCATTGTGCTATGTAGCATGTCATTGATCTTGTACTTGGCAGATTTGCACCACTAGTTTAGTTTTAGTAGTAGTTCAGTTTTTAGTTTTCTCAACAGGCAACACTAGATCATGGGTTTGCCTTGTTGAATTTTTGCAATATCTCAGCAACATTGCCAATTTCTCTTCAATTTCATTCTGCCAGTGTTGGTTCAAATGAGTTACTAATTACACTTCTAGTTTTACTTATAATACTCATTGGATAGTTTATTTATATCTCAATAGACACATATCCATTTAAAACGGTTCCTGTTCTGTATATAATCTAGTCCATTAGTTGTTTAGTAGCTTCATTCTAGTGAGGTGTGTTATATGGATGGAGGTACCACAGGGCCAGAGTGGGCAGCACCCAGAGCTAACACCCTGCTCCTGCTCAGGCCCTGTGGATGGGATCCAGCCTGCAGCCTGCCGGGCCTCCATCAATAATTTACAGGATGCAGTAAGTCCCTGCTTCAGCTCTGTCTACAAGGACACTCAGTCAAGGACAGAGGAGACGCAGCAGACAGAGCACTACTGCCAGTAGTCAGTCATTACAATATCACAGATACTACCTCGGTCAAAAATCACAGTAGCTTACTGTGTATGAGCATCGTCTTGTATTTTAGTTTGCAGTGTGGTCTTACAGGGAGCATGTTATAGGTTTATTGTGTTATTGTGGTCACTGTAGTTCACACTGGATCATAGACTTGATTTGACATGGTGTGAGAGTGAGTGATAAAAGGTTGTTTGTAACTGTTGTTACATTGTCAGAGTTGGGAGAGATCAGGAACGTGACCACCTCCTATCCGTCTCTGGAGCTGGATGGTCTGGAGAAATACACCAACTACAGCATCCAAGTGCTGGCCTTCACCCGGGCCGGGGACGGGGTGCGCAGCGAGCAGATCTTCACCCGGACCAAGGAAGACGGTGAGATACAAATCCTGGCTTGAGATACACTTGAGATAGATGTGGATCGTTGCTTTCACATTGACATCAAAGCATGATTCCTGCAAAAGTTCAAGCTATGCACGCATACTTCAAGTCAGATTTCAGTAATAAAGCACTGTCTGCAATGGGTTTCAATGAGACCATATAAGCCCATATTCAATGTTTCTATTAATACGTGCAGTATATATGTATGTTTAACATTATATTTTCCCTCCTTCCTCCCACTAGTCCCTGGGCCTCCAGCGGGGGTTAAGGCTGCAGCCTCCACCAGCTCCGTGGTGTTTGTGTCCTGGCTCCCTCCTCTCAAACTCAACGGCATCATCAGGAAGTACATCGTCTTCTGCTCCAACCTGCACCCCACGGTACGGAGCTGTATTATTATTAACACAGCTCTCACAGCATCCTTGAGCACTCATTATAACGCCGCCTCCAGTCCTGCCATTCTGGGCTGTATTAGAAAGTCCTGTAGGGAGAGAGAATACTCTTGAAGATTACTCCCCTGTTCAAGTTGTATGATAAATGCACAGACGTGTAAACCCCTTCCCTTTCTCCCTCTCTCTCTCCAGGTGATGAGTGAGTTTGAGGCTTCTCCTGATGTATATTTCTACAGAGTGCCAAACCTGGCCCGCAACAGGAAGTACAGCATCTGGGTGGTTGCCGTGACAGCCGCTGGGCGAGGCAACAGCAGTGAGGATACACTGCCGATTTTGCAGGTTTTCCTACTTACAAAGCATGTAGAGGTCTGTAATTTTTATCATAGGTACACTTCAACTGTGAAAGACGGAATCTAAAACAAAAATCCATAAAATCACATTGTATGATTTTTTAAGTAATACATTTGCATTTTATTGCATGACATAAGTATTTGATCACCTACCAACCAGTAAGAATTCCGGCTCTCACAGACCTGTTAGTTTTTCATTAAGAAGCTCGCCTGTTCTCCAGTTATTACCTGTATTAACTGCACCTGTTTGAACTCGTTACCTGTATAAAAGACACCTGTCCACACACTCAATCAAACAGACTCCAACCTCTCCACAATGGCCAAGACCAGAGAGCTGTGTAAGGACATCAGGGATGAAATTGTAGACCTGCACAAGGCTGGGATGGGCTACAGGACAATAGGCAAGCAGCTTGGTGAGAAGGCAACAACTGTTGGCGCAATTATTAGAAAATGGAAGAAGTTCAAGATGACGGTCAATCCCCCTCGGTCTGGGGCTCCATGCAAGATCTCACCTCGTGGGGCATCAATGATCATGAGGAAGGTGAGGGATCAGCCCAGAACTACACGGCAGGACCTGGTCAATGACCTGAAGAGAGCTGGGACCACAGTCTCAAAGAAAACCATTAGTAACACACTACGCCATCATGGATTAAAATCCTGCAGCGTATGCAAGGTCCCCCTGCTCAAGCCAGCGCATGTCCAGGCCCGTCTGAAGTTTGCCAATGACCATCTGGATGATCCAGAGGAGGAATGGGAGAAGGTCATGTGTTCTGATGAGACAAAAATAGAGCTTTTTGGTCTAAACTCCACTCGCCGTGTTTGGAGGAAGAAGAAGGATGAGTACAACTCCAAGAACACCATCCCAACCGTGAAGCATGGAGGTGGAAACATCATTCTTTGGGGATGCTTTTCTGCAAAGGGGACAGGACGACTGCACCGTATTGAGGGGAGGATGGATGGGGCCATGTATCGCGAGATCTTGGCCAACAACCTCCTTCCCTCAGTAAGAGCATTGAAGATGGGTCGTGGCTGGTTCTTCCAGCATGACAACGACCCGAAACACACAGCCAGGGCAACTAAGGAGTGGCTCCGTAAGAAGCATCTCAAGGTCCTGGAGTGGCCTAGCCAGTCTCCAGACCTGAACCCATTAGAAAATATTTGGAGGGAGCTGAAAGTCTGTATTGCCCAGCGACAGCCCCGAAACCTGAAGGATCTGGAGAAGGTCTGTATGGAGGAGTGGGCCAAAATCCCTGCTGCAGTGTGTGCAAACCTGGTCAAGACCTACAGGAAACGTATGATCTCTGTAATTGCAAACAAAGGTTTCTGTACCAAATATTAAGCTCTGCTTTTCTGATGTATCAAATACTTATGTCATGCAATAAAATGCAAATTAATTACTTAAAAATCATACAATGTGATTTTCTGGATTTTTGTTTTAGATTCCGTCTCTCACAGTTGAAGTGTACCTATGATAAAAATTACAGACCTCTACATGCTTTGTAAGTAGGAAAACCTGCAAAATCGGCAGTGTTATAAATACTTGTTCTCCCCACTGTATGCAGCGTTTACCGTGAATGCAGTCTCCACTAATGCGGGAACATTGCCTTTAAATGTCAATCGCGCTACAAAGCGGATCGTCAGCACCACGGATTGAATCGAGCCCTTGTGCGTGTACTATAGGACTATGTGCATATGTGTGTGAGCTCACAACAACTGTGATGTAATCTAAGCTCCACTGTTGTCTCTCTCCACATAACCAACATTTTCTGTGCAATGTAATGTGTCATTAACACTCAAATCATTCCAGAAACATGCTGAACACGGTACAGTAGATAGGATACGATTATTCACATAACATCCTATCTCAAGAAATGTAAGAGACAAAATGCACTGTGACCAAAACAACCTGTTACAAGACAAGAAACTCTCTCTCTAACATCCGTCCGCCCTCCTACCTTAATGCCAGACAAGGCTACATGTACTTTGAGTTAAATGCATGTTAATTACAATGTGCTTCACAAATGCTCTTAACCCTGTGGGATGCCATTTTATGACTGAGCGATGTCAATGTGTTGGCCTTTTCGCAGCTGCCTTTGGTTAGTAACTTATTGTTTTTATCTTAATATCCCATTTCAGTCGCACTTTAAAGTCCCACCTCAGATATGACTGTACATGCACTTATACTGTAATTACAGAATGTACTTTAGAATGTAGCTACCATGTAAATACGTAGATTTTATAGGCCACTTAATCTAAAGTGGGACCCTCCCTTCTCTTTTGCTCTCTCTCTCCTTTGCTCTCTCTCTCTCTCTCTCTCTCTCTCTCTCTCTCTCTCTCTCTCTCTCTCTCGCTCTCTCTCTCTCTCTCCTTTGCTCTCTCTCTCTCTCTCTCTCTCTCTCTCTCTATCCTTTGCGCTCTCTCTCTCTCTCTCTCCTTTGCTCTCTCTCTCCTTTGCTCTCTCTCTCTCTCTCTCCTTTGCTCTCTCTCTCTCTCTCTCTCTCTCTCTCTCTCTCTCCTTTGCTCTCTCTCTCTCTCTCTCTCTCTCTCTCTCTCTATCCTTTGCGCTCTCTCTCTCTCTCTCTCTCCTTTGCTCTCTCTCTCTCTCTCTCCTTTGCTCTCTCTCTCTCTCCTTTGCTATCTCTCTCTCTCTCCCTCTCCTTTGCTCTCTCTCTCTCTCCTTTGCTCTCTCTCTCTCTCCTTTGCTCTCTCTCTCTCTCCTTTGCTCTGTCTCTCTCTCTCCTTTGCTCTCTGTCTCTCTCGCTCTCTCCTTTGCTCTCTCTCTCTCTCTCTCTCTCTCTCTCTCTCTCTCTCTCTCTCTCCTTTGCACTCTCTCTCTCCTTTGCTCTCTCCTTTGCTCTCTCTCTCTCCTTTGCTCTCTCCTTTGCTCTCTCTCTCTCCTTTGCTCTCTCCTTTGCTCTCCTTTGCTCTCTCCTTTGCTCTCTCCTTTGCTCTCTCTCTCTCCTTTGCTCTCTCTCACTCCTTTGCTCTCTCTCTCTCCTTTGCTCTCTCTCTCTCCTTTGCTCTCTCTCTCTCTCTCCTTTGCTCTCTCTCTCTCTCCTTTGCTCTGTCTCTCTCTCTCCTTTGCTCTCTGTCTCTCTCGCTCTCTCCTTTGCTCTCTCTCTCTCTCTCTCTCTCTCTCTCTCTCTCTCTCTCTCTCTCTCTCTCTCCTTTGCACTCTCTCTCTCCTTTGCTCTCTCCTTTGCTCTCTCTCTCTCCTTTGCTCTCTCCTTTGCTCTCTCTCTCTCCTTTGCTCTCTCCTTTGCTCTCCTTTGCTCTCTCCTTTGCTCTCTCCTTTGCTCTCTCTCTCTCCTTTGCTCTCTCTCACTCCTTTGCTCTCTCTCTCTCCTTTGCTCTCTCTCTCTCTCCTTTGCTCTCTCTCTCTCTCTCCTTTGCTCTCTCTCTCTCTCTCCTTTGCTATCTCTCTCTCTCTCCCTCTCCTTTGCTCTCTTCTCTCTCTCTCCTTTGCTCTCTCTCTCTCTCCTTTGCTCTCTCTCTCTCTCCTTTGCTCTGTCTCTCTCTCTCCTTTGCTCTCTGTCTCTCTCGCTCTCTCCTTTGCTCTCTCTCTCTCTCTCTCTCTCTCTCTCTCTCTCTCTCTCTCTCTCTCTCTCCTTTGCACTCTCTCTCTCCTTTGCTCTCTCCTTTGCTCTCTCTCTCTCCTTTGCTCTCTCCTTTGCTCTCTCTCTCTCCTTTGCTCTCTCCTTTGCTCTCCTTTGCTCTCTCCTTTGCTCTCTCCTTTGCTCTCTCTCTCTCCTTTGCTCTCTCTCTCTCCTTTGCTCTCTCTCTCTCTCCTTTGCTCTCTCTCTCTCTCTCTCCTTTGCTCTCTCTCTCTCTCTCTCCTTTGCTCTCTCTCTCTCTCTCCTTTGCTCTCTCTCTCTCTCTCTCTCATTTGCTCTCTCTCATTTGCTCTCTCTCTCCTTTGCTCTCTCTCTCTCCTTTGCTCTCTCTCTCTCTCCTTTGCTCCCTCTCTCTCTCTCCTTTGCTCTCTCTCTCTCTCCTTTGCTCTCTCTCTCTCTCCTTTGCTCTCTCTCTCTCTCTCCTTTGCTCTCTCTCTCTCTCTCTCTCTCTCTCTCTCTCTCTCTCTCTCTCTCTCTCTCTCTCTCTCTCTCTCTCTCTCTCTCTCTCTCTCTCTCTCTCTCTCTCTCTCTCTCTCTCTCTCTCTCTCTCTCTCTCTCTCTCTCCTTTGCTCTCTCTCTCTCTCTCTCTCTCCTCTGTTATTTGTAGCTATATTTAGGGGGAAATTGTAGTTTGCCTCTGATAATCAAACTGAGAATCGAAGTGTCAGCACCAGATGGGTGCATGGGCAAGGTTCCGCCAAGTCACACACACACTTACTTTGAAACACGCACACACCAAAACACTTTGTTAAACACAGAACCATGTTGTCACATTCACTCAGTTACTCTATCACTCACACAGGAATACAAGCTCATTTACACCAACACACACGCACGCACACAATACATTGTGGACACAGACGACCAGCTTGAAGATTGAGGTGAAAGTGACCTCTAAGGTTGTAGAAACCTCAACGAACCATGAAGCAACTCCTAACTGTCCGTCACCCCTTCGGTCATTCCGATTGGTCCTCAGTGCGGGTGGGACTTCGCTTACACTGCAATTCTGATTGGTCCATTTGCTCTATGTTCTGGGGCGTGGTTCCATGGGGCGGGGTTCCATGTTCCTTCACCGGCTCCAATTGGTCAGTCTCAGGGAGGTGGGAGGGGTCAAAATCACAGGCCAGCTCTGATTCGTCAGTGTGGGAAGGGCTGCACTCTAAGATAAACTCCTCTGTTTGGTCCTCTGTTATTGAGAGGCTTTCCTGAAGAATCAATTCCGATGGTGGGTCAATAGTGTCAGCAGGGATGGTTTCAAACTCCATATCTGATTGGTCCTGTATGAAGTGGACAGGGGTCTCCTCATGCGTAACGTCCAATTGGTCCTCCATGTCGGGCGGGGTGGGTTCCCGTGGTAATGAGAGGCCTCTGTGGCGGTTCCAAAGCTTGTGTAGCTCTGTCACCTCGGAAATGCTGGTGGTGTTGCCGCTGTCACGGAAACTGGCCAGAGGGGGGCGAACTTTCACCCCTGTCACCGTCACTGAACCCTCTATGGCCTTACGCAGCTAGAGTTAGACAGAGAGAGGAGAGGTAGATTGGAGGGAGAGGGAAAGGAATAAAATAGGGAGAGGATGGAAAGAAGATTGGAGAGAGAGAGAGCGAGCGAGAGAGAGCAAGAGACATAATTGAACATTATGAAGTAATTTTGGAATACACAGAGTAGTGATTCATATTACGCTTTTGATTAGATCTCCAAGCGCACTGGGTTGTTACCAAGGCAACCTTTAATCTGCATCAACTTTTGTAATGAGCAGATTGATTAGCCTTGATTGCTGCTGATTCATAAAGCACAGTATTGTCATTAGGACTGATCTGAGGTGATGGCAATATTCTAACACAATCACAGCCAAAGTAAAGAGGAAGTGTTCCTGTGATGTCATATCAATAATGTGTTTGTGGTGATTTTGAGGTGAAGTGCACTCAATCAATCATAGCATGATGACATCAGTGTTGAAAATACAAATAACTACACAGTAACTACAAGACCGTGACATCAGGGTTCTAATGCACAGGAACACCCACCTCCCTGAGGGAGACCACTCCCACCAGCCGTCCTGTACTGGTCACATAGGCATGGTCCAGCCCAAGCAGGGAGAATATGGTGTGAGTCTGGAGAGAGAGAGGGGATGGAGAGAGAGAGAATGAAAGAGAGGGGGTAAAACATCATTGAGAACAAATTGTCTACTACAAAAATGCCATAGTCTAGTGCAGAGACTTCTATTTGTAATGAAAGGCTCCTGTCGAGTGGAGCTGTGTGTCATCAACTTTCTGTCACCAACCCCATCAAACAAAGGGGAGTCATCAAGGGCAGAGGGAAGAGAACATATTTTTTAGAGATGGAACTCAGCCATTGTCTGACACCTGATGTCTGGTTACATTTCTAGATTTGAGTCATTTAGCAGATGCTCTGCTCACGTCTGCCTTCATTGGCAGTGAAACAACGATAACACAAGTCTCACAAGAAAAACCTTTACAACTAAGACGTGACAGTTGGGTTGCTTGGTAGATCGGTAAGAGATAGGTAGATTGAGTGACAGGTGAACTGATGATGGCACACCTTATGCAGAGATGTCCGCTCCACAAGCTGAAAAGGGGCGGGGTCTATCTTGCAGTTGTTGAAATCCACTGGCTCGTCAAGCTGTTGCTCCTCCCACTCCGCTATCTGTGGGATTGGATTAAAAACTCAGCCAATAAAGAACATCTATAAAGCTCTCACAACAGTCACTGCATTTTTTGTTTTTGACTGACACGCCAGTTTACCAATGAGAGAGTTCAGTCTTACTTCGTTTGTGGTCATGTCATCCTCTACTTCTGGGGACTCCTGAAAAGAAAGAGAGACAGTGGTTACACCCACATACACACAAACACAAATATACAATGAATCCATACCGCCACTGCATATGAGCATGAAAGACTAACAACACATACCAAACACATAACCACAATCAAAAGTGCATGCTTCTGCCCCTGCAGCTACGCTGTTGCTCAGCTTGCTTTGTGAGTCACTGTTGATTGAGCTTTTTTTGGCGAAATAATCCGCTGAATCACTAAAATGATTTAACTCAGGTTTGGTCAATTTTGCCTTCCTCTCTCCTTCTCTCCCTCTCATTTCTCTCCCTCTACACAGCCACAGTATATTTTGGGTTGGTAGAAGTACCCAAAACGATTTTGGTCGGTCACTTGCTCTATGCTAGGTCGCTAGGCAACAGTTACTTAGCAACGGACTCTAATGCGGGCGGCAGTCTTACCACCATCATGGAGATCCTGACTCGTTTGGGCCCCCTGCTCTCAGGAGCTTCTGGCTCTGCCGGGCTCTTAAAGCCAGGGAGAGAAGGGATTAACATAGCACAACGTTAGCACAACGTTAGCACAACGTTAACACAACCTAAAAACAACGTTACAGCAACATTATACTCTATAATGGGCTTACCAGCTGATAAGGAGAGAGGAGACGGATAATGGGTGATATAAATATGAAAACAATGTTACTAAAACGCAGAACGCTTGTTTTGCTTCTCTTACTAAGGAGAGGGAGGAGAGGTGCAATGTTATGTTACAGCAACGCTGGGGCTTAAAGTTACTAAAGATTCTCTGAGAACAGAGTGGAAGTAAAGGAAGGAGGCATATGAGGATACAAGCATACACACATAAACATAAACACATGCATGTACACACGCACACACACACAGACACATGCACACAAACACACACACACTCACCTCAAGTAGCTCTCTCTCAGGGTCACCACAGGAGAGAGTCTGCTGAGAGCCTGAGAGAGGAGAGGGAGTCGGCGTGTCTCTATTAATTGAGAGAGTGTGTATGCTGTTGGGTGCTTCTGTGTTGTGAATATTAGGGACAGTTTTCATAGCAGACTTGAGTGGCAGCTGAGAGTTGGACACAGCTGCACTGAAGGAGGACTCCTCTGTTGAGATCTAAATAGAGACACACAATATACAGACAATATACAGACATTATACACACAATATACAGTGGTTAGAGGTACTGTAGACAGTAGAAGGCATACTGAAGTACTGAAGATGCCCCACATAATGTAAGACCCCATTAGACAAACTTCACAGACGTCCCCTACCAAACCAGTCCCACACACCTACTGTACTTACACACACACCTATCCTAACACACATCCTGACAAACACACACTTCACTCACACATTTACTGTAACCAATATCTGTCCATCCAAATACACATCCACACATTATGTGTAATAAACTTTACCCAAACTACCCAACACCCTCACCACCCTCGATGGTAACAGTGACTTTAAGTCGCAGGCAGGGCTACCTCCTCACGTGAGCGTGAGTCCGACTCACCTCTGCTACACTCACCAGGAAGCGAACCCCATGGCGTGCGCTGGTATTGGAGGTGTAGGAGTGTGTGTGTGTGCAGGGTGGGCTGGGAGGACTGTCCATGGTGTCCAGGCTGGTCAGGTGTGTGTGTGTGCCCAGTGTGTGTGTGTGTGTGCCGTTGTCCTGGGCATGCCTCCGGAGGTGGTCTAGCCTGCGCAATGGACCCAGCTGGAGGGACAGGAGTGCCTGGAGCTGGCATCGCTCTATAGAACCCAACAGGATCATAGAGTCTGAGGGACAGAGAGAGAGAGGGAGGGAGGGAGGGAGAGAGGGGAAGGGTGGAGAGTGTGATAGGAAGATAGAGAGAGGAAAAGTGACAAAATAGGAGAGAAAAGAGCAAAGGAGAATAAGGGAGAGGAGAAAGAGGAAGAGAAAAGGGGTGCAGGGAATAGGGGAGAAAAGAGAGGACAGAAAGAGGAAACAGTAAAGGAGAGTAATAAGCAGAATACGGAATAGATGGAATAGGACACCAAAACAAAAAGCTGGAAGAAGTGAAAGACACGGGAGAGAAGAGAAGCAGTAGAGAGGGAGACATGTGTCATGGTGTCATGGAGGAAGGATGCATCTTGGATTTATAGCTGACTATAGATGTGCAGTTGCACACGTACCCTTACCTGTGGACTCAACCAGGGCCAGTGTTTTCAGCTGTCCAGTCATCAGGACCTCCTGTACGTCTCGGTAGGAGGAGGAGAGAGTGATGTAACGTACGTCTCTAACCATGATGTCCTCCACACGGATGTTATACTTCCTGAAGGAGAGGAGGAGAAGAGAGCAGAAGAAGAAGAGGTAAGAATGAAATAGGAGATAGACGAATAGAGGACAATAAATCATGTTAAGAAGAGAGAGTCATTCTTGAAGACAGTTGAAAGCATAAGAGAATAAAGAATAAAGGGAGTAACAGACAGCAAGGGAGATAGAGACGTAAACAAAGGAAAGATGGACAGACGGACTCACTCATGGTGCCCCATGCCCAGTTCAGGGAGGTAGGGTAGTTTCTTGATCCTGATGATAGAGTCGTATAGTGAGGGCTGGAGGGACTGGGCTACGGCGTTAGCCAGGATCACCGCTATCATTACTGGCAGGATGTGGCTGATCTGACCCGTCAGCTCAAACACGATGACTGCTGTCGACACCGTGTGAGTCACTGCCCCTGACAACGCCGCCGCACCTGGGGAGGAGGGATACGCAGTATGGATGATGATGAATATGACTTTGTCCAAAGTGGTGGAAAGTGACATTTGTCTTCTTTTTTTTTTTTTACAGTACAGAAAGGCTGGTAGCACAGCCAAAGTGCAGTGCCTCTGGAGTAGTGGGTGAGTCCACATTTAATTCATTACATCTCTCCACAAAACACTGTTTCATAAGCAATAGATGGTGTACGGGTTTTCAATGCTACTGTAAGTGTATTTGTTAGCTATACTGTTTTAGACAACAAAACAAATGAAAGCTCAAGCTAGTGATTTGTGATGGGATTGTACTAGTTACATTTATCCAACAAGTCTTTTATGCCCAAAAATAAAAATGAATTGTTCAAGGTTTTGTCCCTTTGATGTTCTACTAACCAATCAAATCAATGAGGAGCAGAAAATGATTTCATTTTCAATCCAAAACCTGCTTATCTGCTCTATCGTAACAGAATACATTTTCATCAGTCACATTCAATAAGCTAGCACAATTGACAAAAATAGCTTCGGCATCACACCCGTCTGCATTTTCAATCACCTTAGAGAACAGAAAGAGCCAAGATGGTGCCCATAAGTAGATACAAAATAGCCGTAATGAGGCCTTGAAGATGAAAAAACAGGTTGGTTTTAGTGCAACTGGTGGTGCACCGCCTGCAGTTTCAATCACATCAGAGAGAGCCAAAATGGAGGGGCCTATGGTTAAGTTCAGTAGTCTCAGGATTGGATTCAGCCATAAGTGGAGATGTTAGAGCTGTAATGGGGCCTTGAAAGCAAAAAAACAGGTTTGTTTTAATGCAACTGGTGATGTACTCACCCACTACAGCATAGCCGCCAGGCACTATAGGATAGACACTGCCATCGGCATGGATGCCATCAGGGAACATGACTGCCATGGTCTCTCCTACCAGACGTCCAAATGCCGCACCTGCACATCACATACATAAAGTGTTAGTGTTTTTAGTGTGTATGGCTAAATACACACATTTGTACACACAGCAAGTGACTTACCAATGAGGAAAACTGGCATGAAGGCCCCACACGGCACAGGCATGGTGGTAGCTACTGCAGACATCCAGAACTGAGGAGCGAGAGATAAAGGTAGAACTAGTGTGTGAGAGAGAAGGTTAATAGAGGAAACTGAAAACAGACACACTGGGGCATAACATTCATAGATTCACACCAAAACAGGCCATCATTGTAAATAAGAATCCTATCCTAAACACACTCTGCACACTCTCTCTATCTCAAATAAATGAACACGTACCTTCATGACGATGAAGAGGATGAGAGTGATGAAGACGTTAACCTGGGGGTGTTTCCAGGCGTGGGAGTGGCTGATGTAGTCAAACTCCTCGGCAACGCCCTGGCGACACCATGTTCGGTTGTCCAACAACGCCACCAGGGACTCATGCTGCGTCAGCTGAGGAGACAAGGCGAGATAGAGCTGTTAGGACTGGGATATACTGTACCAATCTTAATAGTCTAAATTGGCTTTCTTTCCTCATCTCCTTCCCTTCACTGATCTAAGAGAATAGGATAGGTGAAGACATCACAGGACTGATCCTTCATATCAGAGAATATGAAGGGGACAAGGAGAGGAAGCTGTTTTAGACAATTGAGATGCATCCCTGGTCTTATATTTTGAAAAGTGTATCATACACATTGCGGTTGACAGATACACAGACACAGATATAAAAAATGTGGAACTTCTGACCTGTCCAGCCATGAACTGTCCAAACCCAGGGGGGAAGGTGAGGGTTGAGATGATCAAGGTGACCATGGCAGGATACACCAGGCGTCTGACATGGAGAGAAGAGCTGTGGGTTCATTAGTGTGAGTGTGTGAGTGAGTTAGCGAGCGAGCGTGCGTGTGTGCGTGTGTGTGTGTGTCGCTATGGGCACCTGACTTTGTCTGAAAGTGGGGGTGCAAAATCTTACCATTTAAATTTTTTAAAAACCACCCACAGTGATTGATTGACAGGCCAAACTGTTAAGAATGTGGCCAGGATAACACGACAATGAGGAAATTAATAAAAAAATGGGAGGAATAATATTGTTTTAGCCAATAAGGATTTGAATTAGAATTTTGCACTTGCTAGGTTAAGAAAAAGTATTGTTAAATTGCACATTGTGTTTTCATCTTCTTTTTGTCAAAAATAATGAAATCACAATAATTTAGTACAATTACTAATGTGAACTTGAGTTATCTTTTAACAATTTTCTTTCTCAAGATGCTAGTGTTATCTGGTAGGGCTTTGAACAAGAACTGTCAACTTGAAAATGCAAACTTGAGTTAATTGATTATGTTCACATAAAAACAATATTGCAAACTTATTATTAATTTATAATGATCAAATGTGATTTCTTTTGGCAGCTATATATATATATATATATATCCATAAATTGTGGCCCTGAATCTGCAATAAAAATAATAAAATGTAGCTCCGGTAATATGGGTCATATTTGAACAGTTTGGGCTAGAGCAGGGGTCTCCAACCATTTATTTTATAAAGACTACTTCATATAAAACCTTTTTTTGCGAGCTACTCATATACAGCCTGCATATTTTGTTATTGTGTAGGCCTAATTTGATCAATAGAAACAAAGAACAGCACTGCGTACATAATGTAATTGCATTTTGGTTCTTAACACTCCACAATTTTAACAGAAATCATTCTACAGTAGCCTATCTTGAGAATCTTGTCTTTTTAAGATGAGAGAAAAAAGGGTTTTTACATTTGAACAAATCTGTAGCCTGCAGTTACAGGACTAGGCTACTATCAATTATTTGAAAATTGTAATTTTGAACAACAACCACAGTGAGTAGGCTACATATTTTACAACAAATCGTGAAGAAACTGAATAATCATGAAAAGTATGAGGAATAACAAAATCGTATTCCCAGCAAGCACATTAATATATATATATATATTTTTTTACATTTTAGTCATTTAGCAGACGCTCTTATCCAGTATGACTTACAGTTAGTGAGTGCATACATTTTCATACTGGCCCCCCGTGGGAAACGAACCCACAACTCTGGCGTTGCAAGCGCCATGCTCTACCAACTGAGCTACAGGGGACTAATGGCCCATTCTGCTTTTCCTCCGACATGGACTTCTTTTTGGCGCTGAAGCAATGTCACCATGAAAATGTTTCAAATTAACTTGTCTTAGCAGCATGCATATTAGAAATGGCTTATTTTGTCGATATTACTTAGGGACAGCTCAACATTTACTGGGGGGAAGGGTGGTCCAAAATAGGGGAGGGTTATCAAACTTTTTTTTTTTGCTTTGGGGAGGGTTTTTGGGGCACAGGGGAGGGTAGTGCGTTATTTTCCATGTTTACATTCTGTCTTCTGCTCGTATTTTCCCTATAAACAATGGCTTGACTTACTTTTGATATTACCCTAATAAACTTCAGAAACATTTGTGAAGGTTTGGTATGGTGTGGCTATTATTAAGCTTTAGCTACTGCAGGCCTATGATATGAAGGCAGTGTGACCTGGCGCTCCAACTGACTCCGACACTTGAGGTGAGGAAGACTGTTTCAGGCCTACCAGAGTTACTCCTATAATCTAATAATATAATGCTTATCTTGATATAAAATATTTGGATTGAAAATTAACGAATTACCCTCCTTCTGTACGTCTATATCTGTATAGAAGACGTAGTAGCCATCTGACATAAAAAAAAATATATACATGTCGGTGTCGTAGCATGCCACCGGCATATCTCTATCTCTCTGGGGTTAGGCCTAAGCTTCTCTTCCTTCTCTTCCTTTATATATATATATATATATATATATATATATATATATATATATATATATATATATATATATATATATATATATATATATATATATATATAGCCTATTAAAATAAGATCATACAGTAGACACCTAAGCCTTTGCATGCAATGCCCTGATACATTTACTGCTCAAATCTCTGACAGCTGAACCGTGAGGTGAACAATTATTGTTTTAGGAAAGTACCTAAAGAAAAAACCCCAAATAGGATATAAAGTTGCATATGCTACACATCGAAACACAAGGAATAGTGTTTTTGTAATTTGTTATAGGCTGTTTTTAAGGACACGTAAATGTGGCTCATTTGGCCAACATCCCTTGTTTATTGATGGTGCTGGCTGAGCCAGGTTGGATCTGAATGCATATGGATGTCCATAAAATGTCTCATATGTCCGGTAAATTAAAATCTTCCATGTCATGTTGTCCAGCACCAAATTTTCCTGAAGGAAACTCTGAAATTGCATATTGTTTTTGTGAAGATTTTAGAATATTCACATGAAATCTGTCGCCAATTGGATGGTAACCTAGCTATATACACCCTAAAGACTCTGGCAAGTGCGCTAGTCCAGTGTCACTTTGATTATGCCTGCATATCATGGTTCACCAGCAGCTCCAAACATCGAAAGAATAAGCTACCAGCCAAACAAGCTTGTAAGAATTGTACTTAAACTCCCCCCTCATACTCTTCTGGAGGTTGAGCATTTGTCTCTTTCTCTGTAATGTGTCTGTATCTATGTAATTGTATATGTATTTATGTAAAAAATAGGGGCCACGATAGAAATAAGTCCCCGACTTTATTGTGCAATCACTTTAAAAAATCTGTGTATAAATCTTTGTGTACTAATAAAATCAATCTATCCAAACTGTGCAGCGGCCAATTGATGAATGGAAAGAGACATCTGTTACAAAACACCAAAAAGTTTAATGACATTCGGAGATTGTCAAGCCAAGCCTTCTATACTGGGTAAGCCTACAAGGTAGGGAGGGATGTATTTTCTGTTTGTCCAGATTGACATACTCTATTTATTATGGTGTTAAACGCAAACCATGATATTGAAGTGCCCGAAGTCAGTATGCTTTGTTTATTGGTTGTGTGGTGCATTGGCACAGAAACCTGTTGCTGGAAAATGTGTTGCATATATTTTATATAATTATAAATATGGCATCACAATGTAAAAAATCTGATTTGACCCTAGTTGATCATTGTCTGCAGCCGGCTGATCGTAATGTAATGAAACAGGCAGGGAGAGTGAGCTCATCTGTGGTGGTCGGCGAACCGTCAACCTTCTGGCCCGTAGCCCTGCAACTGTGCCACAAAAGCATGCTGAAGTGGCAAAGTCGATATCTACATTTATAAACACAGGGTCGCTACAGTTATTGTTATTTGTGGTTGTAAACATTATTTTGAGTTAATTCTATGAGGGGGAGGTTGTTACATTTATTTTACAGTACAAGTTGAAGGTCATGTGAAAATATTTTACTTTGGAGAGGGGGGTGTATTATTTATTTTATGACACCTTGAGTTGGACCAGCCCCTCCTCCCAGTAAATTTCGATCTGTCCCTTACCAAGACAAGCAGAGCTGTTTGTTTTATCTACATACAAATTATCCTATGCTTTTTCATTTGGCGCATACATCTTGGCTACATTGTAACCTCAAAGCGGCCATGGTGGGCTCGCATATGGGGCTCACCCAGGACTGTTACTTTTGTAACTGAATGAAAATATTTGAACAATGTGATTTAAACGATTGATGTTGGGAAATAGATGGCAAACTGCAGACTGGTGTTAAACGCCTGTAAACAGCTTGGGGAGGGAAACTATTTCACAGATTTAATCATGTAATATTAGGCCTACTGATTATTTCTCAATTGTGAGCTACCTACCGGACATGCAGTTGTCTGCAAAGGTGCAACTTTTGGTAGGCTGATGGAAGGCAGAGTCAGAGGCTGCAATACAGCAAAGCCAAGACATGCCCGGGCCATGTTCATCATGAAAAGTTAATTTGCTCGTGGTGCACGCTGCTCAAATGATATGTAACAACACCATTGGACCACCACCATCGGACATGAAACAACGATACAAATTTAACAGCACAACAAAATAGATGTAAAAAAAAATATTTTGTAGGTGCCCTTTCATTTTATACACCAGTGGTGCAACTACAGTAGTGCTGTCTACCTGCACTGAACTAAAACAGTGGCGTACGGGAGCGAAGTAAAACTTTCCAGTGGTCAAAACCATTCATCTTGAGGTGACGGGGATGCAAAATGCAATCTGTTCATTATTATATCATATATAAAATGGACATATCTACTAGCTCAAAACATGACTAATCATTGAAAATAACAAATTACCCAATGGATCATGGTCATTTTCTGGAAAAAAAAAAGTGGTTGTTGCTCAGGTGCTCCCATTCTGTTTTACAGTGTTTATCTTCTCTATAATATACTGCTGTTCATGTATGAAAGAACTCAGGGCTCTAGCCATTTGCGGGCCCAAAGCGAGATTTGGTTGGGGCCTCACACCTTACGACCCTTGGGCCCAAAACAAGACTTGAGAGAATGTTAGTTAATTTGTAGTCGTACTGCACCTTGTGTATTCTAGAATTCCAACTCTCAAAAGTGTTTTCTTTCAAACTCTCTTTCTCCAAAAAATTATTTATTTGTATTTTTGTCTGGGCCTCCGACGCGCAGTGCGTGGTCCACGTATAGGGCGAGCCGGCACTGTGTGTGTGTGTGTTTGGTGTGTGTGTGTAGCAGTGTATGAAGTTGTGTGTGTGTGCGTGTTTGTATTAGACTCACTTCCTGAGCAGGAACTTGTTGATTGTCTTCTGTTTCCTCATACACTCTACTATCAGTCTGTTCAGGTAGACAAAGAGAGCCCCACCAAAACCACATGCAATCCTGAGGAGGAGAGGGGACAGAGTCACACACCATTCTAGTTCAATAGCCATTGAAGTGATCAGAATGAGGAGGAGTCAGACCTGGGTGTGTTGGACACAAAAGACACACAACAAACCCGTACCCCAGAATGGCGAAGGCTGGCAGCTCCTGGAGGTCAAAGGGGAAGTCCAGACGGAAACGTGTCTTAAAGAGGGCTGTTATGGTCTCTGAGAGAAGGACAGACATAGAGTGACAGAGAGAGAGAGAGAAATAGGGAGAATAACATTACATTTACGTCATTTAGCAGACGCTCTTATCCAGAGCGACTTACAGTTAGTGAGTGCATACATAATTTTCTTATTTTTCATACTGGCCCCCCATGGGAATCGAACCCACAACCCTGGCGTTGCAAACGCCATGCTCTACCAACTGAGCTACATCCCTGCCGGCCATTCCCTCCCCTACCCTGGATGACACTGGGCCAATTGTGCGCCGCCCCATGGGGCTCCCGGTCGCGGCCGGCTACGACAGAGCCTGGATTCGAACCAGGATCTCTAGTGGCACAGCTAGCACTGCGATGCAGTGCCTTAGACCACTGCGCCACTCGGGAGGTTCATGAGTCACCTCTGACTAACTACTGGCTCAGTGACCCAGACCCAAGGCACTCCCCCCCCCCACACACACTCACACACACCTCCTCACCTTCGTCCTGGTTCCACACAGCCAGTACTCTGAAGATGAAGGCGCTGAAGGTGGCAGCGAAGAAGCCCCTCCAGTAGTTCCTCACCGCAAAGAACGTAGACGTTACCTCAATGCTGAAGAGCACACCTGCAACACACACACAATCACTGTTGCAGTAATATCATTCTTTCACTTATTGTATTTCTCACCCAAAGTATATTCTAATTACCTCCAATGGGGGCAGCGAAGCAGCAACCTACCCCCACTGCACACGCTGCTGATAGCATCTCAGTGTTCCTCAGCTCATTCTGTAGGAATAGGAACACACACACACACGTATGTGCAAGCACACATAGTACATACATACACACATGTAAACACACATACAAATATACACATTTCTGGTAAAAAGGGAATGCCAAGGGCATTGGAATGTAATGGAGTCACAGAGAGGAATGTTAGAATGAACAGAATAACATGAAGCAAAGGGAGATGTCATGCATGTCATGTGTCATTCACATAGAATATAATAGAAATCCTTGATTAGAAATGGAATGGTGCTCAGATGACGCTCCAACATGTGTACATGAAAAGTGGAAACTCTGAGAGGTGCACATACTTAGACACACGTGCACTCGTACCTTGTTTCCCTCAAAGGGCTCTTCCTTAAGCAGTAAGTGGGAAAAGACAGAAATCTGAGTGAGTACCTAAGAGTTCAAATGAAGAAAAGCAGAGACCAAAATCTTCTGGGATATTCTCTTTAATGCATCGTTGCTTTGGTTTTTGGACAGAAAGTAAATGCAATCTCCTATAGTGACTGGGTTCAAATGGATTGAGCCCTGACACTGATCAATATGGAAGCTCTATAAAGTAAACTTGACACTTTCTTCCTTCTTCTCCCTTTCCCTCCCCCTCTTTCTTCTCCTCCTCCTCCTTTTCCTCCTCATTCTCCTCCTCCTCCAAATCTTGGGTGGTGTATGGCAGAGAAAGTAATCTCTTGGCAGACTGAGAACCACAGACAGGAGCCAGATTGGAGCCAAGCGTTGGACTCAGGTGAGTGGGGGTGAGAGTGGGTCCTGGAGGGGTGGCAGGCTGGTCAGACAGGTATCACACAGATACTAAAACCAAATTGAGTGGGAGTAAGCATGTGTGCAGGGTTAAAGGTTAGGGTGTGTGTGTGTGGGGGGGGGGGGGGGTCTCTCACCTTGTAGATTCCACCAAACAAGGCAGCCAAGAACTTGCTCAGGAGGGCTGCACACAGACTGGCCACATGAACGAACGGGCCCTGAGAGAGAGATCAGAGGAGAGAGAGAGAGAAAGAGAGAGATGGAGGGGTAGGGATCAGAGGATGAGGGAGAAAGGGAGAGATGGAGGGGTAGGGGTCAGAGGATGAGGGGGAAAGGGAGAGATGGAGGGGTAGGGGTCAGAGGATGAGGGAGAAAGGGAGAGATGGAGGGGTAGGGGTCAGAGGATGAGGGAGAAAGGGAGAGATGGAGGGGTAGGGGTCAGAGGATGAGGGGGAAAGGGAGAGATGGAGGGGTAGGGGTCAGAGGATGAGGGGGAAAGGGAAAGGGAGAAAAAAAGAAGGCAGAACTGGTCGCCCCCTGTCCATAACTTTATTCATTATGATCTAAAGGCAAAACTGCTCCTAGATCAGCACTTCTACTCAGAGATGCTTTATAAATACGGGCCCAGGAATTTCAAACATTTCACTTTCATTCCGTAACAGTCTCCTATGGGTTTCCCACCTCCTTTCCCAGGGGCATGCCACTGCCCAGAGCACAGGTCAGCCCGATAACTTTGGCCACAAAGGTTTTAAAGGTGAGATACTCCTTCAGTACTACGCCTCTCAGAATGGTCTTCATCTCTGGGATACCCGAACCTGAGAAAGAGGAGGAGGACAGAAAGTAGGAAGAGGAGAGATGGGAGAGGAGAGGGCCGGAGGAGGGAGAGAAGGAGAGGGAGTAAAATGTATATTCATGGATCAACTTCCAGATTATGTATGTATTCAAGGCTGTTAGTACTAGCGGTTTCAAGGATATAGTCAAGGATGTCCTGAAGTTGTATAACTTTTGCCAACTACTCATGTGAACTGAGTCCACTCCATACATCTGTGACCTTTAAACAATCATGCACAGTGTTTCATTCTGTATGCAAATGAGGTATTTAAATATATGAGTGTGCATGATTAGCAATGAATGTAGGTGTGAGATGAAATTGAATGAGAGAGTATATGTGTGTGTGTGTGTGTGTCTGCGTGCCCATTCATGTACTTGTGTGTGTGTCACACTTGAGCGTGAGTGTGTCTCTTACCCACAGCCTGCGGGGACAGTATCTGTGTGAACCCTGCTGAGAAAGTAATGAGCACCACGGGGTAGGTGACCCATGCCAGGTACTGCAGGAGCATGTTACTGTCCAGTCCCCCATACATCCACTTCTGAGCTGCACAGACACACAGAGATATATAAAACCAATTAAATAAACTTTTTGACACTAGGGGAGCTAGGAATATTTATCCCGCTCTCCCGCCAGCTACCTTTCTCTTCTTCTCCCTCCCGTTCTCTCTTTCTCTCCCTCCTTCCATTCCCTAGGGCTTAGTCCATCACCTAGCTGACCACTGTGACCAGGGCCATGACTAGACCCAAGGATACATCCTTCTCTCTCTCTCCCCCGCCCTTTCTCCCTCCCTCCCTCCCTTTCCTTCCCACTTCATCACTCTCTCTCACCTTGCTGACAGAAGGCGATAGCATAGTCCATCACCCAGCTGACCAGGGCCATGACCAGACCCAGGAGGATGAGAAAGATCCAGTCCTCGCCCACACGAGAGATCAGGAACTTCTGACAGCGAGACGTACACACTGGAGAGAGGGAGGAAAGGGAGAGATGGGTGGGAGAGAAAGGACAGAGGAAAAACTATAAGAAAATAAAGGATAAGATAAGCGAGAAATAGTCACAGTAACAGGCAGAGAGAGAGAGGTAGCGAGATAGAGAGAGAGCACAAAAATATAAGAAAAGAGAAATGTAGACAGAAGGAACACTGTGTGAAAAGCCAGTGGGAAAGAAGGACAGATGCATTGCGACATGTTGAGCTGAATGAAGAGGAAAGGAATGAGTGGACTTAGAGATGGGTGGAAAGAGAGCGACTTGATTTTCCCTAACGAAAAATGTATCAACCCCTACAAAAATGTAGATTATTTATAATCCACATTTTAATTCACATTTCCTGTTGCTGCAGGATTATTTTCCTGCTGAGAGGAGGGTCAAATTAAAAGAAAGATTCATCGATTCTGAATGTTATATCATATTTGTGTATCTCTGAGCAATGTTCTATCGATTCCTGGGGTCATTTCATGTTTTCATGTGTATCTGAGCTCCAGCCATTGACACAGGCAGAAATACAGCCGGTATGACATAGCATTGCAGCCTGGTATCATAGACTAGATGTAACATAGTTATTGTAAAATCCGAAACACTCAAATTAGTATGATATGTTACGTTTGGTATGGTTACATCAGACAGATTGTTCCTTAAGGCAAAAATGAAAGTAGGGTGGTTGGTTGGCATATAACGTGAACGTCTAGCAACCAAAAGGTTGCGAATTCGAATTTCAACACTGACAACTTTAGCATTTTAGCTAATTATCAACTTTTCAACTACTTAGTATGTTAGCTAACCCTTCCCCTAAACCTAACCCTTCCCAGCAGCTGCAGATTGACGTCTGAAGTTCGCAACAGCACTAAGCTAAAGACCATGGACTGAAGCAGAAAAATAGGAGAAATGTGGTGAACCTCTGTTAAATTACAAATTTCTCGAGGTAGGAATATCGCAAAAATATCATCAATGGTTCATTCGAGCGAGAAGACAACATCCAGGTTTATGACATCGGCCAGTATTGAAATCTGAGGTATGACAGACGTTTTCGCGATTTAAAAGTCATATTTCAATTAACTTCCAGTGTAGGTAGTGCAGCTTTATCACAATGCTCAATCTGGTCTCAAAGCATTCATATTCGTATTATTCTGTACGGAAATCCGAGACACTCCATTTAGTATGATATTTTACGTTTCATATGGTATGTATTAATTTGTTAGCTAACATGCTAAGTAGTTGCAAAGTAGCTAAAAAGTAGTAAGTAGTTGAAAAGTTGCTAATTAGTTAAAATGCTAAAGTTAATAATAATATAATAATAATATGCCATTTTAGCAGACGCTTTTATCCAAAGCGACTTACAGTCATGCGTGCATAAATTTTTTTGTGTATGGGTGGTCCCGGGGATCGAACCCACTACCTTGGCGTTACAAGCGCCGTGCTCTACCAGCTGAGCTACAGAGGAGTTGTCAGTGATGAGATTCAAACTCGCAACTTTTGGGTTGCTAGACGTTCGCGTTATACGCCGACCAACCAAGCTACTTTAGTTTTTGCCTTAAGTAACCATCTGTCTTATGTAACCATACCAAACGTAACATATCATACTCATTTGAGTTTCTCGGAATTACATTTACTATGCTACGTTTAGTCTATGAGACCAGGCTGGCAGGTTGAACATGGTGAGATTGTAAACTCCTAAATTTATAGTGCAGTTTGTTAAGGAGATTTTACAGCTGACTACTGTAGCTACTTCACATGCTGATATTGACTTTGGTATTATTGTGTGTAGCTACCTTTGCTAGCTATTGCATTGTGGGTTTTGTAGTCGACTTACGCTGCAAAAGATTTTCACGTTTCTACCAACCTTATTATAACAACATATCAGGTGGTGTGAAAGGAAGGCCAGGAAAATTGTTAAAGACTTACTTACTTTCTTGTGTTCTTGTGTTCTCTTCTTATTCACATTTCTTGTGTGTTTTTGTTCTACTTGACTTTTTTATTAAAACATTTATAGTACTACTGATATTGATTATTACTGCATTGTGTCACGGTTTCGGCCGAGGCTGCTCCTCCTCCTTGTTCGGGCAGGCTTCGGCGGTCGTCGTCCCCGGAGTACTAGCTACCACCGTTCGATGTTTCATGTTTGTTTGGTTTTGTCTGTTTGTACACCTGTCCCTTGTTAGTGTTTGATTTGGTTTCCTATTTAGTTATCGTGTGTTGGGTCAGGTGTTATGTGTGATTGGTTATTGTCTAGCTGTTGCTCTCGTTATTACTCTCGTGTTTTGTTGTTTTCGAGAGTCCGCACTGTGTGCGCTATTGCCTTTTACGCACGTTGTATTTTGTGCGTAATTTGTATTTTGCCTCCCGGTTGGGTTGGCTGTTCGCCTGTTTGGTACTGACTTCATTTACTAAAGTCTGTTCACGAACGCCCGTGTTTCCTGCGCTTGATTTCCACACCGCATCTACACTCAGCTACTGACAGAATCACACATCACACCCATGGAATCAGCAGGAGCAACCGCGCCAACGGACATCATGGAGGACCGTCTGCGTGGGCAGGAGGACAGGATCAACCAGATCGGTCACGCCCTGGATCGGGTGATGAACACTCTCCACCGATGGGAAAGCAGCGGGGTACCCACGCCCCCACCTACCGGACCATCCCCATCGGTCAGTCCTCCTGTCCCCCTTCCGGAACCCAGCGGGATTCGGCTCTCGCTCCCGAGGGCGTACGACGGCTCCGCTGCCGGGTGTCAAGGGTTCCTGCTGCAAGTGGAGCTCTACCTCGCCACCGTACACCCGGCGCCCTCGGGACACGAGAGCGTCTCCGCCCTCATCTCCTGTCTCACCGGCAAGGCGTTGGAGTGGGCCAACGCCGAATGGAGGAGAATAGACGCCGCTACTATTACCTACGCGGAGTTCTCCCGCCGCTTCCGTGCCGTGTTTGACCATCCACCAGAAGGGAAGGCGGCGGGGGAGCGTCTATTCTACCTCCGACAGGGGATGAGGAGCGCACAGGATTTTGCTTTGGAGTTCCGGACTCTAGCGGCAGATGCAGGGTGGAATGAGCGGGCCCTCATAGACCACTTCCGCTGCAGCCCTTTGGGAGGACGTCCAGAGAGAGTTGGCGTGCAGGGATACCACGTTGTCGTTTGACCAACTGGTCGACATGGCCATTCGGCTGGACACCCTGCTCGCCACCCGTGGACGTCCCGGGTGGGGGTTGCCCATTCCACCTTCCGGCACCTCCGAGCCGAGCCCTATGGAGCTCGGAGGTGCTGGCGCTAGAGAACGGAGGAGTAGGAACCCGAGGGGGGCCGTTCCCTGCACCAACTGTGGCCGTGGAGGGCACACCGCGGCTAGGTGTTGGGGAAGGTCCCCCGGTGGAGGTGAAGGCAGGCCACGCATTGGGGAGTCCTCCCAGGTGAGTAGGCGTCCTACTTACCCAGAGCTTTCTGTCGTTCACATAACCTTGCCTGTTTGTTTTCCACAGGTTGCACCTCATTCCCAGCATAAGGCGCTAGTAGATTCAGGCGCAGCTGGGAATTTTGTAGATCGCCAGTTCTGTGTAGAGTTAGGGATTCCTCTCCTTCCCGTTGATAAGCCTTTCCCTGTACATGCCCTAGATAGCCGTCCGTTAGGATCTGGGTTAATTAGGGAAGTTACAGCGCCCCTTAGGATGAAGACGCAGGGGGGTCATGAGGAGACGATTCAGCTCTATCTGATTGACTCTCCTGCGTATCCGGTGGTGCTGGGACTTCCCTGGTTGATTACCCATGATCCTACTATTTCGTGGCGAGAGAAAGCTCTTAAAGGGTGGTCTGTTCAGTGTGAGGGGCTATGTCTGGGTGTTTCCATAGGGGCGACCTCGGTGGAGAGTCCAAATCAAATGCCCGCACTGCATATTCCCCCCGAGTATGACGATTTGACACTGGTGTTTAGTAAGACAAGGGCGGCGCAGCTGCCGCCTCATAGACGGGGGGATTGTGCGATAGATCTCCAGTTAGGAGCAGCACTCCCGCGGAGCCATGTGTATCCCTTGTCTCAAGAGGAGAGGAAGGCGATGGAAACTTACATCGCTGAGTCTCTGAGACAGGGATACATACGGGCCTCCACTTCACCCGCTTCCTCGAGCTTCTTTTTTGTGAAGAAAAAAGATGGAGGTTTGCGCCCGTGTATTGATTACCGCGGTCTCAATCAGATTACGGTGAAGTACAGTTATCCACTTCCTCTGATTGCGACTATGACGGAGTCATTACACGGTGCTCAGTTCTTCACAAAATTGGATCTCAGGAGCGCATAACTTGGTGCGCATTAGAGAGGGCGATGAATGGAAGACAGCATTTAGCACGACCTCCGGTCATTACGAGTATCTCGTCATGCCATATGGGTTAATGAATGCTCCCTCAGTCTTCCAATCCTTTGTAGATGAGATTTTCCGGGACATGCAGGGGCAGGGAGTAGTCGTGTACATAGACGATATTCTGGTGTACAGTTCTACCCGAGCTGAGCATGTAGCCCTGGTGCGCCGAGTGTTGAGGAGACTGTTGGAGCATGACCTATATGTCAAGGCAGAGAAATGCCTGTTCTTTCAGAAGTCGGTCTCCTTTTTGGGTTATCAGTTGTCTGCGTCAGGGGTGAAGATGGAGGTTGACCGGGTGTCAGCTGTGCGTAATTGGCAAACCCCAACCACTGTGAAAGAGGTGCAACAGTTCTTGGGTTTTGCGAATTATTACCGGAGGTTTATCCGGGGTTTTGGACAGGTGGCAGCTCCCATAACGTCTCTGTTGAAGGGGGGTCCGGTGCGCTTGCGGTGGTCAGCTGAGGCGGACAGGGCTTTTGGGAGACTGAAGGACCTGTTTACCTCGGCGCCGGTGTTGGCGCATCTGGATCCCGCTTTACCATTCCAGGTAGAGGTAGACGCGTCCGAGGCCGGTATTGGGGCCGTCCTCTCACAACGGTCTGGCACACCACCTAAGCTCCGCCCCTGTGCTTTTTATTCTAAGAAGCTCAGTCCGGCGGAGCGGAATTATGATGTAGGGGACAGGGAGCTGTTAGCCGTGGTACAGGCCCTAAAGGTGTGGAGGCATTGGCTTGAGGGGGCTCAACACCCTTTCCTCATTTTGACGGACCACCGTAACCTGGAGTACATCCGGGCAGCTAGGAGACTGAATCCTCGCCAGGCCCGCTGGACTATGTTTCTAGCCTGGTTTGTGTTTAAAATCACTTACATCCCTGGGTCCCAGAACGGGAAGGCAGATGCCCTGTCTCGGCGGTATGACACGGAGGAGAGGTCCGTTGAGCCCACTCCCATACTACCAAAGTCTTGTCTGGTGGCACCGGTGGTATGGGAGGTCGATGCAGAGATCGAGCGGGCGTTACGCACCGACCCAAGTCCTCCACAGTGTCCAGTGGGTCGGACGTACGTTCCGCTCGAGGTACGCGATCGCCTCATTTATTGGGCTCATACGTCCCCCTCCTCTGGACATCCAGGTATCAGCCGGACAGTTCACTGCCTTAGCACTAAGTACTGGTGGCCAACGTTAGCCAGGGATGTGAGGGTTTATGTCTCCTCCTGTTCGGTGTGTGCACAGTGTAAGGCGCCCAGACATTTGCCCAGGGGTAAGCTACAACCCCTGCCCGTTCCACAACGACCCTGGTCCCACCTCTCGGTGGACTTTGTTACAGACCTTCCCCCCTCACAGGGGAATACTACCATCCTGGTCGTTGTGGATCGGTTCTCGAAGGCCTGTCGTCTCCTTCCCATGCCGGGTCTCCCTACTGCCCTACAGACCGCTGAGGCTCTGTTTACCCATGTCTTCCGGCATTACGGGGTACCCGAGGATATAGTGTCTGATCGAGGCCCCCAGTTCACCTCCAGAGTGTGGAGAGCCTTTATGGAACGGTTGGGGGTTTCGGTGAGCCTTACCTCGGGTTACCACCCGGAGAGTAATGGGCAGGTTGAACGTGTCAACCAGGATGTGGGTAGGTTTCTGAGGTCTTATTGCCAGGGCCGGCCGGAGGAGTGGGCGAGATACGTTCCGTGGGCCGAGATGGCACAGAACTCTCTCCGCCACTCCTCCACCCAACTAACCCCTTTCCAGTGTGTGTTAGGGTACCAGCCGGTTCTGGCACCTTGGCACGAGAGCCAGATCGAGGCCCCTGCGGTGGATGAGTGGGTGCGGCGCTCGGAGGAGACATGGAACGCTGCCCACGTTCATCTGCAGCGGGCCATCCGTCGGCATAAGACGAGCGCCGATCTCCACCGCAGTGAGGGGCCTGCTCCGCGTCGTCCTGGTCGTCCCCGAGGCCGGGATCGGCGCACGGCTGGGGCCGCGCGTCAAGGGGGGGGGTACTGTCACGGTTTCGGCCGAGGCTGCTCCTCCTCCTTGTTCGGGCAGGCTTCGGCGGTCGTCGTCCCCGGAGTACTAGCTACCACCGTTCGATGTTTCATGTTTGTTTGGTTTTGTCTGTTTGTACACCTGTCCCTTGTTAGTGTTTGATTTGGTTTCCTATTTAGTTATCGTGTGTTGGGTCAGGTGTTATGTGTGATTGGTTATTGTCTAGCTGTTGCTCTCGTTATTACTCTCGTGTTTTGTTGTTTTCGAGAGTCCGCACTGTGTGCGCTATTGCCTTTTACGCACGTTGTATTTTGTGCGTAATTTGTATTTTGCCTCCCGGTTGGGTTGGCTGTTCGCCTGTTTGGTGCTGACTTCATTTACTAAAGTCTGTTCACGAACGCCCGTGTTTCCTGCGCTTGATTTCCACACCGCATCTACACTCAGCTACTGACACATTGTTGGGAAAGAGCAAGCAAGAAAGGCATTTCACTGTACTTGTGCACGTGATAATAAAAACTTGACTTGAAAAATGAATCACAGAAAATATTGTTCTCACATATTAGTGTTATTTAACACTGTAAATTATAGGAATTAGTGGTTTTGGGTGGATTTTTCCTTTAAAGACATGCTCTGGAACTTTGACGACTATTAAGTATTTTTTCAACCCCCCACTTTGGGCTGGATGTATCAATGTGTAGTTCATACATGCATAATCTATTAGCAGAATTACTGTCTTACCTCAATTAGCCACGAAATCCTTAGTTTGAAAGCTGTGCTGCACCATTTTCCCTAAATGTTCCCCCACGTGGGCCAGCCTCCTAGCAATTCGAGTTCTAGCCAATGATCACTCAATAATACCAAAGTCATTATCAGCATGTGAAATAGCTACAGTGGTTAGCTGTAAAATCTCCTTAAACTGCACTATCAAACTGCACTATAGTTAGTATATGTTTATTTAAGGATAAAGTAATATTGATATCCTTGTGGCAGTGAAGGGACATTGGTTAAATACAGAAAATGTACAGCAACTGTGTCAGTAGAACACTTTGAGTATCTTGAGGGATACAGTCCATTAATAAATTGAGTCCAATAAAGCCTCTTTTAGCTGACCTATTTCTCTATATGTCTGTCTTTGTCTTACTACACAGTCATATCAGCCCATAGCCTCTCAAAGACTGTGTCCCAAATGGCACCCTATTCCCTATATAGGGCACTATTTTTGGGACCATAGGGCTCTGGTCAAAAGTAGTGCACTAGCAAATAGGGTGCCATTTGGGACACAGCCTTTGAGAGGCTATGGGCTGATATGTAAAATATATATATATATAAATAAAGTTAGGTCAGTGAAAAGAGGCTTCATTGGACTCATTTTATTCTCCTTTTTCTATGAACTGGCAAAGTCTGGAATTCTACTGGTTTAGTGTTTAGAGCATTCATGGTCTGTGTCCCTCAAGACACTAAAAGTGTTCTACTGACACAGTTTCTGTACATTTTCTGTATTTAACCAATGTCCCTTCACTGCCACAAGGATATCAATATCACTTTGTCCTTAAATAAACATATACTACTGATTTGAAATTCAAACGTGTTATCTTGGTGAGAGATGGCGAGATAAATATTGATGTAGGGAGGGAGAGATGGACAAGTGAGAGAGAAAGATGGAGGGAGAGGGGGAAAAGGAAAGAGATAAGAGGGAGAGGAATGATAAATCAAGGGAGACAGAACCGCAGTTGACAGTGAGTGGAGAGAGAGAGAGATTTTTATTGTTTATTTCACTTTTGTTTACTATCTATTTCACTTGCTTTGGCAATGGTTCCCATGCCAATAAAGCCCTTTGAATTGAATTGAATTGAGAGAGAGAGAGAGAGAGATAGAAGAGATAGAAGAGAGAGAGAGAGAGAGAGAGGGAGAGAGAGAGGGAGAGAGAGAGAGAGAGAGAGAGAGAAAGCAACTGACAGGCAGAGAGTGATGGGGGCAGTAGCCGGGGTATAGAGGGCAGGTCACAGGGGGACATTGAGGGAAGCAGGGGCACAACTGTGTTTGTGGCAGCGTGATAGGCCCAGATGACGACAGCCAGCCAGGGCACCTGCTGAATGGCACCTCGCCCACACATGCGCATGGGCGTGCACACACACTCAGGTGAGCACGCACACACACATATGCACACATGGACACAAACACATTGAGTTGGAATATACACACACAGGCACACATACATGTAATGTTCTATGTCCGACAGTGCAGTAACATTTACTACATTGTTTACGACAACACTCGTGTAATACGACACCTCATGGTAGAGCCATAGTACTACAAAATCACTTTGAAAAGCAGTGTCGATCAAAAGCAAAACATGAGCAGCACACAGACACCAGAGACAATGCTAAACGACACAGATCACGGCAGAAAGTTAACCAAGTAAGCGCAACACATAGTGAAAGTGCGAGGCGAGATTCATCAAGCAGTGATTGTGGTTAACAGTGACAAGTGTTAGACAACCACAGACACACATTCAGCTAAATGGTGTCAGAGTAGTATTTCTGATAGACAGGGGCTGCAGTGAACATTATCAGAGGTGGTTTTCAATACACTTAAGCCACGGCCGCAGCTCAGCCAGGCCAAAATCAAGATATTTTCATATGGCTCCACAAACCCACTGCACATTGCTGGTGCACTCACATGCAATGTAGAGGCAAGACAAGAAAACTCAGAGCACATTCTATGTCATTCAAGGTGATGGCTACTCCCTGCTAAGCTACCAAACAACTGAGGAGCTAAGCCTGATCAAGATAATCAACTCCGTCTCCCTCACCAGTCAAGCGCACAGCGGCAGATGAACTTGTGGACAACCATCCAGAATGTTCAATGGAATCGGAGAGCTGAATGATTCCCAGGTGAAACTACACACAGATACCAAAGTCCAGCCCACATGCCAACCACACAGGCGTGTGCCCTTCCACATCCGGGGAGCTATAACCACTGGAGACTGATGACATCGTCGAGACGGTCCCACTGGGAACAGACGTCAGTTCAACGTCTAGTCTTGATTTACATTTGGTTGAGTTGTTAACTAATGTGAATTCAACGTGAAATCAACAAAATATTTCACCATGTCATTGGATTTAGGTTAAAAGTTGGGTGAAAAAAAGACTAAATTCCCTTACGTTGATTACTTTTTCCCAATCCAATCAGTGTTCCACATTGATTTAAAGTAATCACATTGAATTTGGTTGCAATGACGTGGAAACAACGTTGATTCAACTAGTTTTTGCCCAGTGGGGTGGCAGGCCCTACACCCTGGGTCTCCCCCATCGTGACACCCTCAAAGCCCAAGGACCCAGACAAGGTCAGAGTCTGCGCAGACAAGTGCGAAGCCAATACAGCCATTCTACGTGAATGTCACATCACACCATGGACGACGTCATCCACAAGCTCAACAGAACCACAGTGTTTTCCAAGCTGGATCTAAAAGCTGGACATCACCAACATTAACTACACCCGACAGCAGATATGACCACGTTCACCACTCATCTAGGCCTGAGGAGGTATAAATGATTGAACTTAGGTATCACTTCAGCTGCAGAGGTGTTCCAGAATGCTATCTGTCAGACACTCTAAGGCATTGCAGGTGTGAAAAACCTCAGCGACGACATCATTGTGTATGGAGCAACACAAGCTCACCACAATAACAGCCTGAGAGTATTGTTCGAAAGTTCTTTGGTTTCATCTTCTCTGCTGGTGGTATCTCAGCTGACCCAAAAAAAGTCATTGCCATTCACAAGGCCAGCAATCCCCAAAATGCAAGTCAAATAATGAATATTCTCGGCATGGCCAACTACTGCTCAGGTTTCATTCAGGATTATGCCACCATCAATGTGCCACTATGGTAGCTCACAAAGAAGGATGTTCCATGGCAGTGGGGTGAGGAACAGGAAACAGCGCTGAAAAAAATTAAGACAGCACAACCAGTGACACCACCATGTCATACTTTGATTCACAAAAGGAAACAGAGCTCATTGTGGATGACAGTGGAGGCTTCTGAGGGGAAGAAGGCTCATAATAATGGCTGGAATGGAGCAAATGGAATAGCATGAAACACATGGCAAACACTACAGCATACAATGACATTCTAGACGATTCTGTGCTTCCAACTTTGTGGCAACAGTTTGGGGAAGGCCCTTTCCTGTTCCAGCATGACAATTCCCCCATGCACAAAGCAAGGTCCATACAGAAATGGTTTGTCGAGATCGGTGTGGAAGAAGTTGACTGGCCTGCATTGAGCCCTGACCTCAACCCCATCGAACACCTTTGGGATGAATTGGAACGCCGACTGCGAGCCAGGCCTAATCGCCCAACATCAGTGCCTGACCTCACTAATGCTCTTGTGGCTGAATGGAAGCAAGTCCCCGTAGCAATGTTCCAACATCTAGTGCAAAACCTTCCCAGAAGAGTGGAGGCTGTTATAGCAGCAAAGGGGGGACCAACTCCATACTAATGCCCATGATTTTGGAATGAGATGTAGTGTACCTCCTTGTCTGACTAGTCTTACGGACTAAACACAAAGACTGTTCAGAATCAAAACAGAGACAGTTGAGTGTTAAATGCTTTATGTTTGCATTTGTGAATTGTTCAATTATGATCATTACATGCAAATAGTAACAGTCAAGTTGAAATGTGTTTGTTTGAATACACAGAAATGTTTTTATCTGTTTTTATTGATGATATGGAACCCAGGACTCCATGGAAAACAGTGACAAATTGTTACTGAGTGGACTATCCTAGCTACAAATATCATACCCCCCCAAAAATGCTAACCTCCCCTGTTATTGTAATGGTGAGAGGTTAGCATGTCTTGGGGGTATTTATTTATTTATTTTTATTTATTTCACCTTTATTTAACCAGGTAAGCCAGTTGAGAACAAGTTCTCATTTACAACTGCGACCTGGCCAAGATAAAGCAAAGCAGTGCGATAAAAACAACAACACAGAGTTACATATGGGGTAAAACAAAACATAAAGTCAAAAATACAACAGAAAATATATATACAGTGTGTGCAAATGTAGCAAGTTATGGGGGTAAGGCAATAAATAGGCTATAGTGCAAAATAATTACAATTAGTATTAACACTGGAATGATAGATGTGCAAGAGATGATGTGCAAATAGAGATACCGGGGTGCAAATGAGCAAAATAAATAACAATATGGGGATGAGGTAGTTGGGTGGGCTAATTTCAGATGGGCTGTGTACAGGTGCAGTGATCGGTAAGGTGCTATGACAACTGATGCTTAAAGTTAGTGAGGGAGATAAGAGTCTCCAGCTTCAGAGATTTTTGCAATTCGTTCCAGTCATTGGCAGCAGAGAACTGGAAGGAATGGCGGCCAAAGGAGGTGTTGGCTTTGGGGATGACCAGTGAGATATACCTGCTGAAGCGCATACTACGGGTGGGTGTTGCTATGGTGACCAATGAGCTAAGATAAGGCGGGGATTTGCCTAGCAGTGATTTATAGATGGCCTGGAGCCAGTGGGTTTGGCGACGAATATGTAGTGAGGACCAGCCAACAAGAGCGTACAGTTCACAGTGGTGGGTAATATATTGGCCTTTGGTGACAAAACGGATGGCACTGTGATAGACAACATCCAATTTGCTGAGTGGAGTGTTGGAGGCTATTTTGTAAATGACATCGCCGAAGTCATGGATCGGTAGGATAGTCCGTTTTACGAGGGCATGTTTGGCAGCATGAGTGAAGGAGGCTTTGTTGCGAAATAGGAAGCCGATTCTAGATTTAACTTTGGATTGGAGATTCTTAATGTGAGTCTGGAAGGAGAGTTTACAGTCTAACCAGACACCTAGGTATTTGTAGTTGTCCATATACTCTAGGTCAGACCCGTCGAGAGTAGTGATTCTAGTCAGGTGGGCGGGTGCCAGCAGCGTTCGATTGAAGAGCATGCTATGATATTTGTGTATCTGTAACTTTCTCACTCATCATTATTCACAATTCATTCAGGACTATCCATAATAATGGTAGCATCCACATTAATGTAGAAGTGTTTAGAAACATATTCTATTCTTATTTACAATAAAAGTGACTCCAAAATTACACAATACATTATTTACCATTATACAACGGGTGGGTCTAATACTGAATGCTGATTGGTTAAAACTGCATTCCAGCCGTTGTCTATTCCACAAGTTACAACCGGTTAAATCTATGACGTTAAAATGCCTATTTACTCTGTTCCATCTGACTGCGCAACCCAATGTCTCATCAACCCAGCCAAGCAATTTATAAACTTGATCTCCACTATAAAAAGCATCTAGACATTTTCTCACATTTCTTGTTGACTAACATTTAGTTTTCAACAGCGGAGATTTGTATAAACCTTGCTATCTGTCTCTCCGACATTTGCAAAATTGTTTCAATATTCAAATTCGATCTCCAGCTGTCCCATAGTAATGAACGAGTCGGGACGAGACAAACAGGCAGGCAGCGTTTCTCAGCCAGTCGAAATCATGAATCAGCCTGCATCATTTTTATGGATATTTACAAAAAAAGGTACATTGAAAAAAGGTACAATGAAAAGAAGTGCAGCTAGTTTGCAGTCTTTTTAGCTTCAGTTTGAAGTGATTGTGTTAGCTGTGTTGTTGGCTAGCTCCTCTGAACAATACTGTCCTGACGAGAGAGCACATTTTCTATGCCAGGCGAAATCGCGCCTCATTAGCTCATTGCCATGGATGTATCCAAATAAATGTCACTAGAAAACAGCTTAAACAAATGCAAATGCAGCTACTTTGCTGTTATTCTGGCTGCACTTTTTGATGTGACTGTAAGTTAACTGTAGTTGGCTAGTTAGCAAGCAAGGGATAAGAACGTTGCCAGCCAGTATGGCAATGGAACATTTAGAACGAACGACTGGATACAGAACAAAAAAAACTGAACGACTGGGTCGCGTCTCTGGCAACCGAACCAATAGAACAAATGACCAGCCGGCTTGGGTAGGAACCCTAGATTTGTGTCGGGACTATATCTTGTGGAAGGATGAAATATCATTATTAAATTAATCAAAATAAAGTTTTTAATGAAAATTATTTGAATATATTGGTAACCTGTTGTATAAAAGTGATAATGCCCTCGAAAGCAGTGTTTGGAGGGCCTAACAACACCCCGTGCCAATATATCCTCCAAAGACTGGCTTCTCAGGCATTATCACTTAATTCAGTTAGCCCCATTGAGACCGTGTCTCTGCCTCGATCTAGGTTGGGCAAAACTAAACATGGCGGTGTTCACCTTAGCAATCTCACTGGAATAAAGACCTCCTCCATTCCTGTCATTATTGAAAGAGATTGTGATATCTCACATCTCAAAATAGGGCTACCTAATGTTAGATCCCTTACTTCCAAGGCGGTCATAGTCAATGAACTAATCACTGATCATAATCTTGATGTGATTGGCCTGACTGAAACATGGCTCAAGCCTGATAAATGTACTGTGTTAAATGAGGCCTCTCCTCCTGGTTACACTAGTGACCATATCCTCTGCGCATCCCGCAAAGTTCACAGACCCACTCCAAAAGGCTTTCGGAGCCATCATCGATTCAGTGGGTTTTGTCCAACATGTCTCCGGACCTACACATTGCCACAGTCATACCCTGGATCTAGTTTTGTCCCATGGAATAAATATTGTGGATCTAAATGTTTTTCCTCATAATCCTGGACTATCGGACCACCATCCTATTACGTTTGCGATCGCAACAAATTATCTGCTCAGACCTCAACCAAGGATCCTCAAAAGCCGTGCTATAAATTCTCGGACAACCCAAAGATTCCTAGATGCCCTTCCAGACTCCCTCCATCTACCCAAGGATGTCGGAGTACAAACATCGGTTAACCACCTAACTTAGGATCAAAATGTAACCTTGCAAAATACCCTAGATGCAGTCGCACACCTAAAAACAAAAAACATTTCTCACAAGAAATTAGCTCCCTGGTATAGAGAAAATACCTGAGCCCTGAAGCAAGCTTCCAGAAAATTGGAACGGAAATGGAGCGCCACCAAACTGGAAGTCTTCCGACTAGCTTGGAAAGACAGTACCGTGCAATATCGAAGAGCCCTCACTGCTGCTCGATCATCCTATTTTTCCAACCTAATTGAGGAGAATAAGAACAATCCAACATTTATTTTTTATACTGTCGCAAAGCTAACTAAAAAGCAGCATTCCAAAAGAGAGGATGGCTTTTACTTCAGCAGTGATGAATTCATGAACTTCTTTGACGAAAGCAAATTACGGACTCCTTTTTGAATCTGCATATTTCTCTAAAGCTCAGTTGTCCTGAGTCTGCACAGAACTGCCAGGAGCTAGGATCAATGGAGACACTCAAGTTTTTTCATCCTGTATCTCTTGACACATTCATGAAAAGAGTAATGGCCTCTAAACCTTCAAGCTGCATACTGGACCCTATTCCAACTAAACTACTGAAAGAACTACTTCCTGTGCTTGGCCCTCCTATGTTGAACACAATAATAAACGGCTCCCTATCCTCCGGATGTGTACCAAACTCACTAAAAGTGGCAGTAATAAAGCCTCTCTTGAAAAAGCCAAACCTTGACCTGGAAAATGTAAAAAACTGTCAGCCGATATCGAATCTCCCATTCCTCTAAAAAAATTGTTTTTAAAGCTGTTGTGCAGCAACTCACTGCCTTCCTGAAGACAACTAATGTATACGAAACGCTTCAGTCTGGTTTTAGACCCCATCATAGCACTGAGTCTGCACTCGTGAAGGTGGTAAATTACCTTTTAATGGCGTCAGACCAAAGCTCTGCATCTGTCCTCGTGCTCCTAGACCTTAGTGCTGCTTTTGACACCATCGATCACCACATACTTTTGGAGAGATTGGAAACGCTAATTGGTCTAAACAGACAAGTTCTTCCCTGGTTTAGATCTTATCTGTCGGAAAGATATCGTTCGTCTCTGTGGATGGTTTGTCCTCTGACAATTCAATTGTACGTTTCGGTGTTCCTCAAGGTTCCGTTTTAGGACCACTATTGTTTTCACTATATAATCTACCTCTTGGTGATGTCACTGGGAAATGTCAACAATGTCAACTTCTACTGCTATGCGGACGACACACAGCTGTACATTTCAATGAAACATGGTGAAGCCCCAAAATTGCCTACCCTGGAAGCTTGTGTTTCAGACATAAGTAAGTGGATGGCAGCATTTTTTTTGCTTTTAAAATCGGACAAAACAGAGATGCTAGCTGTAGGTCCCAAGAAACAAAGAGATCTGCTGTTGGATCTGACAATGAATCTTGATGGTTGTACAGTCGTCTGAAATAAAACTGAAGGACCTCAGGGTTACTCTGGACCCTGATCTCTCTTTTGACAAACTTATGAAGAATATTTCAAGGACAGCTTTTTTCCATCTTTGTAACATTGCAAAAACCAGAAACGTTTTGTCCAAAAATGATGCCGTAAAGCTAATCCATGCTTTTGTCACTTCTAGATTAGACTACTGCAATGCTCTACTCTCCGGCTACCCGGATAAAGCACTAAATAAACACGGCTGCTAGAAAAAAAGGTATCATTTTACTCCAGTGCTAGCCTCTCTACACTGGCTTCCTGTTAAGGCTAGGGCTGATTTCAAGGTTTTACTGCTAACCTACAAAGCATTACATGGGCTTGCTCCTACTTATCTCTCAGATTTGGTCCTGCCGTACATACCTACATGTACGCTACGGTTACAAGACGCAGGCCTCCTTATTGTCCCTAGAATTTCTAAGCAAACAGCTGGAGGCTTTCTCCTATAGAGCTACATTTTTATGGAATGGTCTGCCTATCCATGTGAGAGACGCAGACTTGGTCTCTCCCTGTTCACCCATGACTGCGTGGCCAAGCACGCCTCCAACTCAATCATCAAGTTTGCAGACGACACAACAGTAGTAGGCTTGATTACCAACAATGACAAGACCACCTACAGGGAGGAGGTGAGGGCTCTGGGAGTGTGGTGCCAGGAAAATAACCTCTCACTCAACATCAACAAAACAAAGGAGATGATCGTGGACTTCAGGAAACAGCAGAGGGTGCACCCCCCTATCCACATCGACTGGACCGCAGTGGAGAAGGTGGAAAGCTTCAAGTTCCTTGGAGTACACATCACCGACAAACTGAAATGGTCCACCCACGCAGACAGTGTGGTGAAGAAGGTGCAACAAAGCCTCTTCAACCTCAGGAGGCTGAAGAAATTCGGCTTAGCACCTAAAACCCTCACAAACCTTTACAGATGCACAATTGAGAGCATCCTGTATCACCGCCTGGTACGGCAACTGCACCGCCCACAACCGCAGGGCTCTCCAGAGGGTGGTGCGGTCTGCCAAACACATTACCGGGGACAAACTACCCGCCCTCCAAGACACATACAGCACCCGATGTCACAGGAAGGCCAAAAAGATCATCAAGGACATCAACCACCCGAGCCACTGCCTGTTCACCCCGCTATCATCCAGAAGGTGAGGTCAGTAAAGGTGCATCAAAGCTGGGACCGAGAAAATGAAAAACAGCTTCTATCTCAAGGCCATCAGACTGTTAAATAGCCATCACTAGCACATTAGAGGCTGCTGCTGCCTATTGAAATCACTGGCCACTTTAAGAAATGGAACACTAGTCACTTTAATAATGTTTACATATCTTGCACTACTCATCTCATATGTATATACTGCATTCTATTCTATAATATTCTACTGTATCTTAGTCCATGCCGCTCTGTCATTGCTTGTCCATACAGTGAGGGAAAAAAGTATTTGATCCCCTGCTGATTTTGTACGTTTGCCCACTGACAAAGACATGATCAGTCTATAATTTTAATGGTAGGTTTATTTGAACAGTGAATAACAACAAAAAAATCCAGAAAAACGCATGTCAAAAATGTTATAAATTGATTTGCATTTTAATGAGGGAAATAAGTCTTTGACCCCTCTGCAAAACATGACTTAGTACTTGGTGGAAAAACCATTGTTGGCAATCACATAGTCAGACGTTTCTTGTAGTTGGCCACCAGGTTTGCACACATCTCAGGAGGGATTTTATCCCACTCCTCTTTGCAGATCTTCTCCAAGTCATTAAGGTTTCGAGGCTGGCGTTTGGCAACTCGAACCTTCAGCTCCCTCCACAGATTTTCTATGGGATTAAGGTCTGGAGACTGGCTAGGCCACTCCAGGACCTTAATGTGCTTCTTCTTGAGCCACTCCTTTGTTGCCTTGGCTATGTGTTTTGGGTCATTGTCATGCTGGAATACCCATCCACGACCAATTTTCAATGCCCTGGCTGAGGGAGGGAGGTTCTCACCCAAGATTTGACGGTACATGGCCCGTCCATCATCCCTTTGATGCGGTGAAGTTGTCCTGTCCCCTTAGCAGAAAAACACCCCCAAAGCATAATGTTTCCACCTCCATGTTTGACGGTGGGGATGGTGTTCTTGGGGTCATAGGCAGCATTCCTCCTCCTCCAAACACGGCAAGTTGAGTTGATGCCAAAGAGCTCCATTTTGGTCTCATCCGACCAAATCTGACTCATCTTCACCCAGTTCTCCTCTGAATCATTCAGATGTTCATTGGCAAACTTCAGACGGCCCTGTATATGTGCGTTCTTGAGCAGGGGGACCTTGTGGGCGCTGCAGGATTTCAGTCCTTCACGGCGTAGTGTGTTACCAATTGTTTTCCTGGTGACTATGGTCTCAGCTGCCTTGAGATCATTGACAAGACCCTCCCGTGTAGTTCTGGGCTGATTCCTCACCGTTCTCATGATCATTGCAACTCCACGAGGTGAGATCTTGCATGGAGCCCCAGGCCGAGGGAGATTTACAGTTATTTTGTGTTTCTTCCATTTGCGAATAATCGCTTCAACTGTTGTCACCTTCTCACCAAGCTGTTTGGCGATGGTCTTGTAGCCCATTCCAGCCTTGTGTAGGTCTACAATCTTGTCCCTGACATCCTTGGAGAGCTCTTTGGTCTTGGCCATGGTGGAGAGTTTGGAATCTGATTGATTGATTGCTTCTGTGGACAGGTGTCTTTTATACAGGTAACACGCTGAGATTAGGAGCACTCCCTTTAAGAGTGTGCTCCTAATCTCAGCTCTTTACCTGTATAAAAGATACCTGGGAGCCAGAAATCTTTCTGATTGAGAGGGGATTAAATATTTTTTTCCCTCATTAAAATGCAAATCAATTTCTAACATTTTTGACATGCGTTTTTCTGGATTTTTTAAATTTTTATTCTGTCTCTCACTGTTCAAATAAACCTACCATTAAAAGTATAGACTGATCATGTCTTTGTCAGTGGGCAAACGTACAAAATCAGCAGGGGATCAAATACTTTTTTCCCTCACTGTATATGTATATATTTTAAATCCCATTCATTACTAGTTTTGTGTGTATTGGGTATATGTTGTGAAATTGTTAGATATTACTGCACTGTCGGAGCTAGAAGCACAAGCATTTCGCTACACCCGCTATAACATCTGCTAAACACGTGTATGTGACAAATAACATTTGATTTGATTTGATTTGAACCTTTAAGTCTTTACTGAAGACTCATCTCTTCAGTAGGTCCTATGATTGAGTGTAGTCTGGCCCAGGGGTGCGAAGGTGAACGGCAAGGCACTGGAGCGACAAACCGCCCTTGCTGTCTCTGCCTGGCCGGCTCCCCTCTCTCCACCGGGATTCTCTGCCTCTGACCCTATTACGGGGGCTGAGTCACTGGCTTAATAGTGCTCTTCCATGCCGTCCCTGAGTGGGTTGAGTCACTGACGTGACCTCCCTGTCCGGTTTTGCGCCCCTTGGGCTTGTGCGGTGTAGGAGATCTTTGTGGGCTATACTCAGCCTTGTATAAGGGTAGTAAGTTGGTGGTCTGTTGATATCCCTCTAGTGGTGTGGGGACTGTGCTTTGGCAAAGTGGTTGGGGTTATATCCTGCCTGGTTGGCCCTGTTGGACGGGGCCACAGTGTCCCCCGACCCCCCCCCCCCCGCCCCCCGTCTCAGCCTCCAGTATCTATGCTGCATTAGTCTATGTGCCAGGGGGCTAGGGTCAGTCTGTTATATCTGGTGTAATTCTCCTGTCTTATCTGGTGTCCTGTGTGAATTTAAGTATACTCCCTCTAATTCTCTCTCAATTCAATTCAATTCAATTCAATTCAATTCAATTTCAATTTAAGGGCTTTATTGGCATGGGAAACATACAGTCCCAGTCAAAAGTTTGGACACACCTACTCATTCAAGGCTTTTTCTTAATTTTTACTATTTTCTACATTATAGAATAATAGTGAAGACATCAAAACTATGAAATAACACATATGGAATCCTGTAGTAACCAAAAAAGTGTTTAACAAATCAAAATATAATTTATATTTGAGATTCTTCAAATAGCCACCCTTTGCCTTGATGACAGCTTTGCACACTCTTGGCATTCTCTCAACCAGCTTCACCTGGAATGCTTTTCCAACAGTCTTGAAGGAGTTCCCACATATGCTGAGCACTTGTTGGCTGCTTTTCCTTCACTCTGTGGTCCGACTCATCCCAAACCATCCCGATTGGGTTGAGGTCGGTGGGTTGTGGAGGCCAGGTCATCTGATGCAGCACTCCATCACTCTCCTTCTTGGTAAAATAGCCCTTACACAGCCTGGAGGTGTGTTGGGTCATTGTCCTGTTGAAAAACAAATGATAGTCCCACTAAGCCCAAACCAGATGGAATGGCGTATCGCTGGTTAAGTGTGCCTTGAATTCTAAATAAAGACAGTGTCACCAGCAAAGCACTCCCACACCATAACATCTCCTCCTCCATGGTTTACGGTGGGAACTACAACAACTGCACTACAACTGCACAACTGCACTACAACAAATGCAGAGATCATCTGTTCACCCACACTGCCTCTCACAAAGACACGGCGGTTGGAACCAAAAACCTCCAATTTAGACTCCAGACCAAAGGACAGATTTCCACCAGTCTAATGTCCATTGCTTGTGTTTCTTGGCCCAAGCAGGTCTCTTCTTCTTATTGGTGTCCTTTAGTAGTGGTTTCTTTGCAGCAATTCGACCATGAAGGCCTGATTCACACAGTCCCCTCTGAACAGTTGATGTTGAGATGTGTCTATGACTTGAACTCTGTGAAGCATTTATTTGGGCTGCAATTTCTGAGGCTGGTAACTCTTATGAACTTATCCTCTGCAGCAGAGGTAACTCTGGGTTTTCCATTCCTGTGGCGGTGCTCATGAGAGCCAGTTTCATCATAGCGCTTGATGGTTTTTGCGACTGCACTTTCCGTATTGACTGACCTTCATGTCTTAAAGTAATGATGGACTGTCGTTTCTCTTTGCTTATTTGAGCTGTTCTTGCCATAATACGGACTTGGTCTTTTACCAAATAGGGCTATTTTCTGTATACCAACCCTACCTTGTCACAACACAACTGATTGGCTCCAACGCATTAAGAAGGAAATAAATTCCACAAATTAACTTTTAAGAAGGCACACCTGTTAATTGAAATCCATTCCAGGTGACTACCTCATGAAGCTGGTTGAGAGAATGCCAAGCGTGTGCAAAGCTGTCATCAAGGCAAAGGGTGGCTACTTTGAAGAATCTCTAATATATATTTGTTTAACACTAATTTTGTTACTACATGATTCCATATGTTATTTAATAGTTTTGATGCCTTCATTATTATTCTACAATGTAAAAAATTGTAAAAATAAAGAAAAACCCTTGAATGAGTAGGTGTGTCCAAACTTTTGACTGGTAGTGTATGTCTCCTCCCGGAGGACTTGAGCCCTAGGACCATGCCTCAGGACTACCTTACCTGATGACTCCTGGCTGTCCCCAGTCCACCTGGCCGTGCTGTTGCTCCAGTTTCAACTGTTCTGGCTGTTGCTATAGAATCCTGACCTGTTCACCGGACGTGCTACCTTGTCCTGGACCTGCTTTTTTCAACTGACATTTACTCCTGAGGTACTGACCTGTTGCACCCTCTACAACCACTGTGATTATTATTTGACCCTGCAGGTCATCTATTAACGTTTTAACATCAAAATCTGGCCTTAATGGTCATGTACTCTTATAATCTCCACCCGACACAGCCAGAAGAGGACTGGCCACCCCGCAGAGCCTGGTTCCTCTATAGGTTTCTTCCTAGGTTCCTGCCTTTCTTGGGAGTTTTTCCTAGCCACCGTGCTTCTACATCTGCATTGCTTGCTGTTTGGGGTTTTAGGCTGGTTTTCTGTATAGTACTTTGTGACATCTGCTAATGTAAAAAGGGCTTTATAAATACATTTGATTGATTTCTATTGGACACAAAATAATCTGAAACACAACCAAAACAAACAGCAAATGCATCCAACAAGCTTGATGTAATCATTGCATGCTAGGAATATGGGACCAAATACTCAAATTAAAGCTGATAATCTGCACTTTAACCTCGTAGTCATTGTATAATTTCAAATCCAAAGTGCTGGAGTACAGAGCCAAAACAACAAAACATTTGTCACTGTCCCAATACTTTTGGAGCTCACTGTATATTCTCATTGCTATCTTGATAGGCGATGAATAAAAGTAAATTTCAAATACTCGGTTGGTTCGTTGGGGGATTGAATTTTCGGACAAAATGTTCACAGTGTGTAGATCTGGGATCAAGGGGTAACACTTCCCGCTCTCGACACACATGCGCCCCCGATGGAGACCTGGGTCCAATCCCTGCATCGACCCCTCCCATTTTCTCTCCCCTAATCATCTGTATAGCCTTGTAATTTCTACTTTTTCTGAAAACAGCATAAAAATATATAGGGTCCACTCTTCTTTAAAATAAAAAAAGGTTAACCGGAAATTATTATTGTACAGACTTTTCCACAATAGAGGTTGGTCCCTCCCTGTGCAGGTCGACATTTTTGACAAAATGTTCACAGGAAATATCGTCGTACAGACTATTCCACGATATCCCATGGCAATAAATCAGACTAGCGGTCCTACCATCAACTAGTGGCACCACCGCTAGTGGTACCTATGCCATCTCAGGAGGACGTTCTGGCAAACAGATACACACAAACACACACTAGTTTGGCACGTGGTGTGTGGCCCTCTGCCCAGTGCTTGCATGGGCGACTTGGCCCGTCCTTATATCAGCAGCCGCAGTAGCGTGACAGACGTCTTCTTCTCAATCCAAAACACACACGGTCTGCCAGATGCATATTTTTCTATTCTGTTCGGAATATGAATCATACAAAAATAAATTACATAATGACATGTGGGCCAAAATAATCAAAACAAATGTGAGCGTAAACTCCCTCAGCGTAAGCATAGGCTACAACAATCACTAGCAACCAGTGCACAAAATGACAAAAGCCCATTTCATGAGAGGCACTGGCACATCTCAAATGAAGTCTCGAAGAACACCTCAAACAGGATAAATAAATACCGGAAACACTTTGGAAACCACAACCTGTTATCTGGGCTCAAGTCTTTCCCTCACAACTCCAGGTTGTAAACATTTTTTTTTTCAACACGCAATCTAAGGAAGTTAAGTTTATACGCACGCAGATCATCACAATAAAATGCAGTAGAACTACATATAAACTCAGTGTACTATATTGAATACAGTAGACGCCGATGGTGGTGAGTGAGAGGAGTCAGTCACGCTGGATTAAGTGTTAGCGTAGCATGTTAGCGCTCTCTAAAGCTAACCGTCACGATGAGCAGCTCAGCCTTTTGACGGAGTGTGTAGGCTTGGCTCTCAAACTGTGGCTCTGGATGTGGAGTAGAACAGAGGGAGGCACACACACACACACACACACACAGAATAGAACAGAGGCACACACTCATCCTCCTACTCCTCTGGTGGGAGGATGGCTGGGCTCTGCTCTCCTCGTGTTATACAACATGTACAAGAACGTGGCAAGATCTCGCTGGTACTCAAGAGTCTTATTGAAGAGAGGCCGAGTTGGGTCCTTTTTCTTTTTATAGCACTGTGAAATTTCACCCTTTTTTTTTTTTTTTTGCATCTCGGCCTCATTGGGTTATTCCTTTTCATGGTTTGAGTGCGAGTACCTTTTTAACTCTATAGATATTTTGTATCCTATGCGCCGGCCACCATTCATTCTAGCTTGAACGCAAACCAGTCTTCCTAGTACAATTTTAAATCTCTCTCTCTCTCTCTCTCTCTCTCTCTCTCTCTCTCTCTCTCTCTCTCTCTCTCTCTCTCTCTCTCTCTCTCTCTCTCTCTCTCTCTCTCTCTCTCTCTCTCTCTCTCTCTCTCTCTCTCTCTCTCTCTCTCTCTCTCTCTCTCTCTCTCTCTCTCTCTCTCTCTCTCTCTCTCTCTCTCTCTCTCTCTCTCTCTCTCTCTCTCTCTCTCTCTCTCTCTCTCTCTCTCTCTCTCTCTCTCTCTCTCTAGCGCACATAGATTGAGAATAAATTGACTGGTCACTGAACACAACAATAGGTACTACACTTGACCAGTAACTACTTCTGATAGCTAGCTTATTAACAGAGAAAAGTCCCTAAACCAATCACTCTGACAGCAAATCTTTTCACTAAGCTCTTTTCCAGTCAGCTAGACAGAGTATTTATGATATTGCTTTCACCTATCCAATCTTAATGAGATCAGTAGCCACAAGGGCACAGAGTATAGGAGACAAGGATAGAAAGCAGTTGGAACACAGCCATAAACTTCAGCCAACAAGCAGTCATACGCAGATCCGCTCCTTGTTCCTAGCCCTCATCATTTTGTACTACTCTGGAGAGAAAAGCCAGGAGGTTGAAAGGCGTGATGCAGTAAGATGAAGGCAACAGAGGAACTATTGATATGCACAACAGCAGCCCTCATCATCACAGACACACTGTGACCATTAATTACCAGCAGAGGGGGCTGTTTTTACAGTGACAGAAGAGCAGTGTTGTCACCCACGAGGCCATGGCACAGGATTGATCATCAGTCATCATACTGTGTCATAAGTGCCACATTTACCTATCTATCTCACTAGAGGCTGATAGGGTGCACCACTAATATCAGAATCTCTCTTCAAATGTGTTCTGTGTTCAATACAGCAGAGCAGTCAGGTTAGGTCAGGTTATGGTCAGTGTAATCTCTTGTGGAAAGACTGCGTAAACATAAATGGTAAGTAGATCTGTCATGATACAATGGGATGCGCGAGATAATGAGCGGCATTAGTTTCAGTGGGTTTTTCATCACTGGTTATTTTGACAAATCCCGATTTCGCAGGTGTTAGCATCTTTTGAATTTTGGAAGGGGAGGGGACATTTGGCCCATAGACTTGCCCGTAACTTGCAAAGAGAAAGGGTGGCGCTCTTCGTTCTGGTTCCGATCCTCTTAACACGTATGGACCCAGAACTTATTCGAGCATCTGACCAATTACGGAAGACTTTAGTTCTGGTTAAACCGAGATTATGATCACTGAGGTGGTTAGTGCAACATAGGTTGACGCTGTCAATCCAGTGGTTGTGGTGCAGTCATAGGAGCGGTCATAGGAGCACAGTGATCGCTCACTCTGATACTTGGCACTGTAGTCTTTCTGTGGTCATTACACAAGTCAATAAATATGAGTGGTCATGTTGAGGTCATTAGATATCTTAGTAAATATGTGTGGTCATGTTACGGTCAGTCGGTCACTCACCATGACACTTGGCGCAGGGGTCTTTCTCATACTCCAGCAGCTCTGCCGACCGACTGCGAGCACTGGTGGACCGCCGCAGCCCCCCGCCATCACGCAGGCGAGCCGCCTCCTCCTTGGCGTACACGCCGAGCTCCTGTGTGTAACGCCCATACATCTAAATGACAGGGGGAAGGGAGAGGGAGGAGAAAGAGAACATTAGATCATTTTTAAGTATTCAAAGTGACCCTCAGCATACACAACCAGCTTCTGAGTTATGTTTAATATAATACATTAATCATACATGGGAGAGAGAGGAGGACAGAGGGGAGAGAAGGGGGGCGGGCAAGATAGAATTAGAGAGGGAGAGATAGAAGGGGAAGGATGGAGAAATAGTGGCTGCATTTCAATAGTCTAAAGGAATATCTAAAAAGTGTCCCTCATATAGATTTTTGGGTGAAAATGAAGGAGAGGGGACAAGAAGAGGAAGGATCTTCAGACTATTGAGATGGACCCAAAGAGGTAGAGCAGACCATTAATCAAGTATTCAAAATATCCATTTGATAGGCACACGCTCATGGACATGACCAATCCCTAGAGACTGATGAGCAGTCAGGAAAATTAGAATATTTTATCATTTTTCAGCTCCTAAGTCCTGTTGAACATATACATTAAACACAGTGGAGGCTGCTGAGGAGAGAACGGCTCATAATAATGGCTGGAACGGAATTTATGGAATGGCATCAAACATGTGTTTGATGTATTTGATACCATTCCACTGATTCCGCTCGTCATTCCCATGAGCCCGTCCTCCCCAATTAAGGTGCCACCAACCTCCTGTGATTAAACATGGGAGAGCGAGAGAGGATGGGGGGGGGGGGGGGGGGGTGAGAGAGGGGTGAGAGAGAGAGAAAGTGAAAGAAAGACTAATAGAGGATGTGTCTCAATAGTCCAAAGTGGTTTCCTCTCCCTTTCTCCATTTGCGCTGAGAAGACAGGTGAAAGGACATTTCTGAATATTGATTATTTTGTAGCCTATATTGTCAAATCAGTGAAAATGACAGAAAGGAGAAGAGGAAGCAACTCTCGACTACTGAGATGGATCCAGTGATAGAGACAATTCATTAATTTCACAGCATTTAAATGGGCCGATTTGATAGACACAATCCCTAAGTAATGATCACTCTCTAGAGCCAAATGAGCCGTCAATGAGCTGCACCTGCCATGCCCTGACTGATTAACTACCCAGGGCTGGCGATGCCTTGACTCTTAACGAGGAGGGGCGGGGCTCCCGCCAAACCAATGCACTCAACCAGGGGTGTATTCATTACGCCGATTCTGTTGCAAAACATTTCTTCAACGGAAGCAAACGGAACAAAACTGGGAGGGACCTACCTGAATTTGTCCAATAGAAACTCTTGTTTTGCTCTGTTTGCAGCCGTTTGGTTCTTAAACGGTAAACGGTTTCCGTAATGAATACACCTCAGGTATAAAAGCCTCAGCAAGCAACAGAAGTACATTGAATTTAGTCCAATATTGTACAACAATGGCAGGGTGGGTTGTAGTTGTGGTGCTGGTTGTGAGCTACACCAATGTACTTGGAGCACAGAAGTGGGGAAGGCTTCCACAGCGTCTGACTAGGCCAGTGACTTATGCTGAGCAGCCCCAGTGGAGGCCTCAGCAGGCTACACAGAGGCCAGCAGACACAACTCCTATGGAGAAATGCCAAGTAAATGAGGAGGAGAGGATTACTTGTGGAAACCCTGTAATTACTATTGCTCAATGTGAAGCGATCAACTGCTGCTTTGATGGGCGGCGGTGCTACTATGGGAAAGCAGGTGAGTCCACTATTGTAGTTGTGATTTTCCCTGAATGTATTTTACAATTTCATGTCATTCTCTGGACTTATCCCTGCCAAGCCTAGCTTCTAAGACTCAGTTATGGAGTGATGTTAGTGCCAACATTGAGTGAATTAAATGTTCTGTTTGTACTGTCACTCCATACCTTTCCACAATGGTGGACAAACTACTCAACTCCTGTCTGTGCCATCTCCTTCCCCAGTGACTGTGCAGTGTACCAGAGATGGCCAGTTTGTTGTGGTGGTGGCCAGGGATACCACTTGGCCCAACCTGGACCTTGATTCTATCAATCTGCTTGGAGGGCAGGATGCCCCCTGTAAGCCTGTTGGCACCAATACAGCCTTTGCCATATACCAGTTCCCTGTCACTGCATGTGGCACCACTCTGATGGTGGGTAGATGTCTTAATGTGCCATGCAATATAGGTCTTTGAGCATCTAGAAAAGTGCTCTATGAATCAATCCATTGTTGCTTCCACAGTGTGGGGGGGGGGTCCATATCTTGGTCTGAAACACTGCTGGGGGTCTAGTCTCCCTAGTAGTTAATAGGCAATTATGTAATTACCTGGTGTGCCTGATTTTGTGAGGGTACAAATAATACCTGCGGTGTGGTTAACTGAAAGCCTGGATGTTATATACCCACTGGCCTACACTAACTTAATGTGTTTTGTACCTTTCAGGATGAAAGTGGCTATGTGGTTTATGAGAACAGCATGACCTCTTCCTATGAAGTGGGGGTTGGACCTCGGGGCTCAATCACCAGAGACAGCCATTTTGAGTGGGTCTTCTCTCCACAGGGGCTTGAAGTTGTTTTCAACCAATTCTGCACAATTAAATACTCAAACTATTTTTAGATATATTTTATAAGCGTTTCAGTTAATTAGCCGACGCTAAATGGTATCCAATTTGATGCTCGAGTCTGCATGCCCAGCATATGCTAGCCCACACAATCAATGTTGAGAAACTCAATACTGGTGGTCCTTGTGTACGTTCCATAACAGTCAATGTTTCTATCCTAGGCTGCTATTCCAGTGTAAGTATTCTGGCACTGCAGTGGAGGTTCTAGTTGTTGAGGTGAACCCTGTTCCTCCACCTGCTCCGGTTGCTGCTCCTGGACCCATCAGACTGGAGCTCCGACTGGCCAGTGGGCAATGTTACAACAAGGGATGTGTGGAAGGTAAGTTGGCAAAATGGTTGCTTGTTTGAGAATAATATTATTTCCTTAATGGCTTGTAGTTTTGTTTGAGGGGGAATTGATTTGTGGCATAAGGGCTGGGTGCAGTTCGGTTCACACCAAACTAACATGCCTGGTTCTGTAAATCCTAGTCTTCTATAAAGACTTAGTTGAGTCAGATGTGTTGCTTCCTGGGTAGGACAATGCCTGTATCACACTCTGTGGGTAAGATGGCCAGCACTGTTCTGAAACTTTTACACTTCAGCTGTTTGTGTGAACTCTACCCTTTGTTTCCACAGAATTGGAAGCCTATAGCTCATACTACAGTGAGGCAGACTACCCAGTTGTGAAGGTCCTAAAGGAGCCAGTGTATGCTGAGGTTCACATCCTGGGGAGGACAGACTCTAACCTGGTCCTGAATCTGGAGCACTGCTGGGCCACATCCACCCACAGTCCTCTAAGCCTGCCCAAGTGGGACCTCCTGGTTGATGGGTAACTAAGATGGTTGCTTTGCTGCTCGATTTTCATGTAATGCGCCTTTCCAACTTTCATTTTGAATCTGTGCTTACATGTAAAGCACTTAGCTTGTAAACTAACTGGTGCTGTCAACCTAGGAACTTTGGGAAGATTTCTGGAGTTGTCCTAACAATGACTTTCTCCCCTCTCCAGGTGTCCCTACCAGGATGACCGCTACCTGACCAATGTGATCCCTATGGCTGGCTCCTCTGGCATTGCATTCCCAACCCACTACAAACGCTTTGTGGTCAAGATGTTCACCTTTGTGGATGCTGACACCTTAACCCCTCTGAAGGACAGGGTACTGCATCTTTACTTCACTACAGCAGGAGTATTTAAATGATGGTCTGAAGGACTGCTGGGTTTTCTCCCTGATGGTTGACTGTTTGGCAAGAAAGTCCACTCCCTGTCATGTCACTAGTTGAAAACCAGCAGTGGTGCTGACCTCTAAGGCGCTTTTAAATGGCCCTGCAGTTTTAATGGATTGCATAATAGTCGCTATTTGGGGCAGCCTAGTGGTTAATAGCGTTGGGCCAGTAACTGAAAGGCTGCTGGTTCGAATGTCGAGTAGGTGAGATCTGTTGTGCCCTTGCGCAAGCTGCTTAACCCTAATCGCTCCTTTAATTAAGTTTGGATAAGAGCGTCTTCTAAATGACTAAAGTGAATCCATGCTTAAGGATTGCATTCCAGCTGCAGGTTGATGTTCATTGTCATCTGTCTTGCCCTGGAGGCAGAACTGAGTACTTTCCACTAGATGGGATGGATATAAAGTCAACATTGTAGAAATGCATAAACAAATTAGCAGTGACTGTTAGGTTTAAAATCAGATTTTGACTGTTCCAGCTAGTGACCACTCTGCAGAGCTGCCTCTAGTACATGAATCATCCCAATAAATGCCAACCTGCTTTCCATCCAGGTGTTCATTCACTGTAGTACGGAGGTGTGCTACCCTACTAAGACCTACAACTGTCAACAGCACTGCAACAGGCTTAGTAAGTGGGTTTTTAAAAATCTATCTGGGGTTGAATTCTAACTTTCATCTAGCTTAAGTAAAGCGGTGGCCACCAACTGTGGTCCTGGAGCACTATGGGGTTTACATTCGCACAAACCTCAAGACATCTCAACCTTTTTATTTAACCAGAATTTTTGAAAGTTGCTGAACTGCTTTGTGAATTAGTTGGGATTTAGGGGCCTTAAGTCACGTGCCTCACAATCTTCTGTTCCTCCTTCAGGGAGAGCTGTGGCAGCAGTGAAGTCTGTGGATGGTGAGATAGCTGTGGTGTCCAGTGGGGAGCTGATTCTGACCCTATAACCACCTGTCCAGGTCTGAGGATAAATCCTTCTGCTCAACTTCAGCTTGGGCTGAGGGCCTGACTGCCCTTGTTGCATACACAAGATGCTTGTTAAATAAAATGCTTGATATTCAACTTCATGTTTTTGCTGATTTATTGACTTTATTAGAGAACTTATCTCGCTTAACATTTTGGGCACAGGGTGGTTCTAAAATTCTGACTTCTGCACACTTTCAATCTTCGGTAGTTGTAGAGATGTCCTCTAAGCCATGCAAGGTTACTATAGCAACACATTTCTGAATGGCATGCGGACAGTCCCTTTTAAACCAGATACTTGTGCCCTGACGCCCATGACCCACTGACATGTGTAGTCTTTCAAATGAAAGGTAATTTGTCACATGCCTTGACTATTTGTGTTTAATTCAAGCTATTGCATCATGTAACACTAGTCAGGTTCCATAACCATTCAGTGTATCTGGAGGCTAGCGTCACAAGCTCTGTTGCGCCTGCTTTGTCCACCGCTTGTCTCAATCAGATTCGACTGCGCCAGAACAAGCAGAGGTAATGTGCTGGTAAGATGCCAGAGCAGTGTACAGCATCAGTGAAATGCCTATATAATGAATGTGAACATGTAGAGGAATAGCTATGGTTCTGTCTAGCAGATGTGGTTTGTGCTTTCACAAGTGACTGCTTGCAGGCAGCCTTCAGGTGTAACATCTCTAATGAAAGTGTGGACATGTGCAGAGGTGGAAATGGCGTGTGATCCTGCAGCGTACAGCAGTATCGTCAAGTGGTGAATGTCTATGGAGGGGAGCCTGCTGTCTGCCAGCGAGGACGATCCCCATATACCAACCTGTACTGTACAACCCCCTAGCGTCTGGCTTTCACACAGGCCTACACGCACTCCACCAAATCCTCTAACGCGCGCACGTCCTTTCAACAATTTCCTGGCATTTATGTCGTTGGTAATCATAACATTTAGAAAATATGTGCAATCTGTATATCCCAGTTTATAGGGTCAGTGCAGCCCCTTTCATTTCTGCTCACTCCCTCTATTCTCCATCTCTACTCTCCCCCTCTATCTGTAAATAGTGCTGTGATCTGAGCAGTGAGAAGCCAGAGGCGCATTGAGATGAGCATCACGCCTCCAGATTCTCTCTACTTTCTCTCCCGCTTTCTTTTTCTATCTGCTCTCTTCAGCTACCATCACTTACCTTTTTCCTCCATCTCCCCTCTCATTGAGATGGCCATCACGATTCCTCCAGACTTGCTCTTTCTGCACGCTTGAGCAGGTGAGGCTTCTGACTGATAGAGAGATGCCCAATAACCCATCTCCCATCACTTTACTACCCATCAGCCACCCCCCTTCTCCCTGTAGCACCCATTTGACCAGGGCAACTCCACATATCACACTTTGCAACACCTCATCAAACCACTCAACCCCCCAGCCCAACACTGTATAGGCAGCCAGCTACATCCTGACAAAACTCACATTCACAGACACTGGCTGATGTGTAAATGTATAGGCTAAATGATAACACAATCACGCTCAGAAGAACACCTCTAAACACCACAGGCACACAGAGCTATCAGTGGTATTAATGCTGCCTGTTAGTAGCCCCATCCTGGGCTTGTGAGAAACCAATCAGAGACCATCTGGAGCACCGCCCCCTGGGATAGCAGCAGGTGGACTGGAGGACTGTTAAATGAGCTGTGGTCACCACTACGGTTACCAAGGAGATTACCTGCAACATTGTCATCAGATGAAAAAACAACAATTATTACTGGCAACACCACAGCAGTGTTTCCCCTACCGTTACTTAGGCCAGTGGTTTTCAACCTGGGGTCCTCAAAATGTATTTTTTTTTCTCCAAAAATGATAATTGCGGGTATTGATGTTACATTATAATAATAGGCCTTTCATTTGTTCACTGCACAAATCAACTAAATTTGACCCGTTTTGGACCTGGGTTTGAACAAAACTCTGCACACAATATGAGTGCCCATATTGCGTAAAAGAACAGAAACGACACTAAAATCTCATTCCACAATCTGCTCTAGTATAATGATCGAAACACACACCTACATATTACGAAGTACTGAAACTCAGAGCAGTGATAGAGCAGCTTATCCAAAACCCTCAGGGCTCGTGGGACAGGCTTGGGAAATTGAATTAGCTGGGAAAATGAGATTTGATCTGTCTGAAGATCTGCATTAATATAGGTAATGGAGGCTGGTGTTGGTGGAGTAGTCAGCTAGGGTACACACACACGGATGCACACCATCACACATATCAAGAACACACGTGCACAAGCGACTGCCAAAAACATAACACAGCCTCATAGAATTACCAAAGGCATTTGACCTCTAACCTGTATGGTGTGCCAGAAATGGCCATTCCAGTCATTTCAGGAATCAATTTCCTGTATCAAATTTAACTGACACTCAGTCAAACCTAAATGTATCATTTAAACATGCTGATTTTGCAATACACTATCCTACATGTCCGAAGAGATTGTACTGTTCTTTGTCCCTCCTTCACACCTGCAGTATTTCATCATCAGAGAGAGAGAGAGAGAGAGAGAAGGTAGCTTTATTCTGGCAGGAGCTAAAGTGGAACTGAGCCCACCTCTGTGTGTGTGCAGAGACAGGAATGCTGACTATGAAAAGCTAGATCCCCGTGAAGAGAAAAATAGTCTGTGTGTGTGTGTGTGTGTTTGTGACATGGATTTAGAGGTGTTTCTCTCTAGGGCGCATCTCCTGCTAATGCTCTAATCACACTCAAGAGTGCGATCACACACCACACACTTGCTCTTTCTCATACACCTATTAATGTACACACACACACCTTGCACACACAAACACAAACTCACACACACATGTACGCACACACACACACACACACACACAGTGTGTGGATGGATCATATTTGGATGCATCTGCAGTTCTCTGCGGGCTGCTTTTTCTGTTCAGGTTGATCATGACTTTGATCTGTGCAGCAGCCAAATCCTCCTGAACCCCCGCTGGCCATAAGGACATGAGCCTGCTGTGTCTAACATCTGTTCTGATAGAGGCTTACCACACACACACACACACACACACACACACACACACACATATGCACACACAGTCATGCACACACTCGTGCACACACTCATGCACACACATACTTCGAAGGAGAAGACATCAGATGGAATGTTATAATACTTTAAGACATCCAAACTCCTTCTGTCTAACCATCCCTCTTTCCATCCCTCACATGAGTCATACGGGAGGCATACGGTGGCAGTGGCAGCCAGCTGTCCCATCATGCATTGCACCAGACAAGAGTTCCAGAACTCGCTGACACGGACACCTGTCCCAGGTTCAGAGTGAGAAACAAAAAGTCCTGCCTGGAAACAGACCTAAACCCTACCATGTGGTGACTATAATAGATGGATTTACATTGCACTTTTTTCACCAGGTGCTCAATGGGAACTCATCTCAACTCACCTCATCCACTGACAATATGTGGCCTCAACCAATGCAACTACATTTAAATTGTGTATTTTTGTGTGTATTGCGTTGGTTTATCATGAACAATGATGTCTGGCCAAGACTCTCGAAAAACTGATTCAAACCTCAAGAGACTTCCTTCCTGGTAAAGGTTAAATGAAAAGAACTAAAAATAGAAATCTGTTTCAGCCAATGCGTTTTATTTCTCCACAGCCACAGTCGATCAATCTTAATGGCTCTTTATGTTAAAGGCCCAGTGCAGTCAAAAACGTGATTTTCCTGTTTTTTATATATATTTCCACACTATGTGGTTGGAATAATACTGTGACATTTAAAAAAAATCATGATAATGCCCTTTTAGTGTACGCACTGTTTGAAAGGCCTGACATTTCAGCCTGCTTTGGTGGGATGGAGTTAATAGACCTATAAGAAAGAGAGTTCCAAACCTCTCTGCTAATAACATCTAATTTTCTGTTTTCCCCTCCGCACTCAGACCACTCCCAGACAGTCCTAGCAAAATTCTTGATTCAGAAATTGCTCTCCGCTAAAAAGCTATTTTTGTTTCTTTTTGACCATTTGAACAGAATACAATCACAGTAAGGTACTGAATTGTTATCCATGATTTGATATTGAGATAAAAACGGCTGCGTTGGACCTTTAAAACATATAAATGGAGAAATAACATATGAGTACATGACATTTCAATCATAGCTTCGTTTAGAAGTTATCATAAAGATCTTTACTACGCTCTGAATGAACTATACTCTATGTATTTCCCACATCCCATCCATCACTATTCCTGCACTCCTTAAATGAGAGAAATGGTCTTGTAAAGGGGTGGGTAATCTTACCCTGCAAGGGTCGGTATGGATGCAGGGTTTTGTTGCAGCCAAGCAGCAACACACCTACAGTGAGGGAAAAAAGTATTTGATCCCCTGCTGATTTTGTACGTTTGCCCACTGACAAAGAAATGATCAGTCTATAATTTTAATGGTAGGTTTATTTGAACAGTCAGAGACAGAATAACAACAAAAAAATCCAGAAAAACACATGTCAAAAATGTTATAAATTGATTTGCATTTTAATGAGGGAAATAAGTATTTGACCCCCTCTCAATCAGAAAGATTTCTGGCTCCCAGGTGTCTTTTATACAGGTAACAAGCTGAGATTAGGAGCACACTCTTAAAGGGAGAGCTCCTAATCTCAGCGTGTTACCTGTATAAAAGACACCTGTCCACAGAAGCAATCAATCAATCAGATTCCAAACTCTCCACCATGGCCAAGACCAAAGAGCTCTCCAAGGATGTCAGGGACAAGATTGTAGACCTACACAAGGCTGGAATGGGCTACAAGACCATTGCCAAGCAGCTTGGTGAGAAGGTGACAACAGTTGGTGTGATTATTCACAAATGGAAGAAACACAAAAGAACTGTCAATCTCCCTCGGCCTGTGGCTCCATGTAAGATCTCACCTCGTGGAGTTGCAATGATCATGAGAACGGTGAGGAATCAGCCCAGAACTACACGGGAGGATCTTGTCAATGATCTCAAGGCAGCTGGGACCATAGTCACCAAGAAAACAATTGGTAACACACTACGCCGTGAAGGACTGAAATCCTGCAGCGCCCGCAAGGTCCCCCTGCTCAAGAAAGCACATATACAGGCCCGTCTGAAGTTTGCCAATGAACATCTGAATGATTCAGAGGAGAACTGGGTGAAAGTGTTGTGGTCAGATGAGACCAAAATCGAGCTCTTTGGCATCAACTCAACTCGCCGTGTTTGGAGGAGGAGGAATGCTGCCTATGACCCCAAGAACACCATCCCCACCGTCAAACATGGAGGTGGAAACATTATGCTTTGGGGGTGTTTTTATGCTAAGGGGACAGGACAACTTCACCGCATCAAAGGAATGATGGACTGGGCCATGTACCGTCAAATCTTGGGTGAGAACCTCCTTCCCTCAGCCAGGGCATTGAAAATGGGTCGTGGATGGGTATTCCAGCATGACAATGACCCAAAACACACGGCCAAGTCAACAAAGGAGTGGCTCAAGAAGGAGCACATTAAGGTCCTGGAGTGGCCTAGCCAGTCTCCAGACCTTAATCCCATAGAAAATCTGTGGAGGGAGCTGAAAGTTCGAGTTGCCAAACGTCAGCCTCGAAACCTTAATGACTTGGAGAAGATCTGCAAAGAGGAGTGGGACAAAATCCCTCCTGAGATGTGTGCAAACCTGGTGGCCAACTACAAGAAAAGTCTGACCTATGTGATTGCCAACAAGGGTTTTGCTACCAAGTACTAAGTCATGTTTTGCAGAGGGGTCAAATACTTATTTCCCTCATTATAATGCAAATCAATTTATGACATTTTTGACATAATAATATGCCATTTAGCAGACGCTTTTATCCAAAGCGTTTAACTTGGGTCAAACGTTTCGGGTAGCCTTCCACAAGCATCCCACAATAAGTTGGGTGAATTTTTGCCCATTCCTCCTGACAGAGCTGGTGTAACTGAGTAAGGTTTGTAGGCCTCTTTGCTCGCACACGCTTTTTCAGTTCTGCCCACAAATGTTCTATAGGATTGAGGTCAGGGCTTTGTGATGGCCACTCCAATACCTTGACTTTGTTGTCCTTAAGTCATTTTGCCACAACTTTGGAAGTATGCTTAGGGTCATTGTCCATTTGGAAGAACCATTTGCGACCAAGCTTTAACTTCCTGACTGATGTCTTGAGATGTTACTTCAATATATCCACATAATTTTCCTTCCTCGTGATGCCATCTATTTTGTGAAGTGCACCAGTCCCTCCTGCAGCAAAGCACCCCCACAGCATGATGCTGCCACCCCCGTGCTTCACGGTTGGGATGGTGTTCTTCGGCTTGCAAGCAACCCCCTTTTTCCTCCAAACATAACGATGGTCATTATGGCCAAACAGTTCTATTTTTGTTTCATCAGACCAGAGGACATTTCTCCAGAAATTACACAATCTTTGTCCCCGTGTGCAGTTGCAAACCGTAGTCTGGCTTTTTTACGGCGGTTTTGGAGTAGTGGCTTTTTCCTTGCTGAGCGGCCTTTCAGGTTATGTCGATATAGGACTCGTTTTAATGTGGATATAGGTACTTTTGTACCTGTTTCCTCCAGCATCTTCACAAGGTCCTTTGCTCTTGTTCTGGGATTGATTTGCACTTCTCGCACCAACGTACGTTCATCTCTAGGAGACAGAACGCATCTCCTTCCTGAGTGGTATGACGACTGCGTGGTCCCATGGTGTTTATACATGCGTACTATTGTTTGTACAGAAGAACGTGGTACCTTCAGGCGTTTGGAAATTGCTCCCAAGGATGAACCAGACATGTGGAGGTCTACAATTTTTTTTCTGAGGTCTTGGCTGATTTCTTTTGATTTTCCCATGATGTCAAGCAAAGAGGCACTGAGTTTGAAGGTAGGCCTTGAAATACATCCACAGGTACACCTCCAATTGACTCAAATTATGTCAATTAGCCTATCAGAAGCTTCTAAAGCCATGACATCATTTTCTGGAACTTTCCAAGCTGTTTAAAGGCACAGTCAACTTAGTGTATGTAAACTTCTGACCCACTGGAATTGTGATACAGTGAATTATAAGTGAAATAATCTGTCTGTAAACAATTCTTGGAAAAATTACTTGTGTCATGCACAAAGTAGATGTCCTAACCGACTTGCCAAAACTATAGTTTGTTAACAAGAAATGTGTGGAGTGGTTGAAAAACGAGTTTTAATGACTCCAACCTAAGTGTATGTAAACTTCCGACTTCAACTGTAAATGTAAAATATGGCAGGAAACTATTTCTGCCCCTTTCCCACAGTGAAATATGAAATGCTGTGCCATTTAGAGTCTGACTGATCAATCGGTTCACAGATATTATCTGATAAATATTTGTATCTGTCTTTGTTCCACAGATAAAGCGCCGATATTATATACATAGAATTAACAAATACGTCTGCTCATTTGCTGTAAAAAATAAAATAAAAATTGCAATGGTTGCCTGAAGACGGCGCTCTACGAGCTGCTCATTGAACATCATTCAGCCCTAAGGCACGACGTGAGAGAGTAGACATGTTGGTTTGACGGGAGAGAATATACGGACACGCCTGGTGCACAAATTGATGACGTATGTCGCGGCAGCTGAGAGTCGAGTGTGGAGACGAATGGATTCGGTTCAGTCAGTCATCCTGATGAGCCCTTCCCACCTAGCTAGTTTATGCTGGCAACAATAGAAGCATGGCGCAAGGGAGAAATAAATACATGTAATATTGGTAGTAACATTCGTATCATTCCATTAGGCCTACATCATTTGATTTTGTCTACTTTCATGTGTTTCCTCTGTAAACGCTGTCATGTCCTTGTGGTTGTTGCTGAGGGTCATATAATAGTGGATACTATTTAATGAAGGCCAAATACAAATTGTAGTAAAAATAAATTGTGACATTTAGGCTTATTAAATCATTATGGAGCGCAAACCGTTAGTTTGAACATGACACACACACACACATACCCACACACACCAGTGAATGCACACACTCTTGAACAGTGATGTGCACCAAAAAAAATTAGACACACAAAACACAAAAATACACACAGTTTCTCTCACACGTACACCAGACACTCCCACATATACACCACTAGCATATTGTTCGGGTGTGCTGTTGCCACTTGACGCCTACCTGAAGAGCATAAATAGCACAAAATCTCCTAAAAATGCCTGAGAGCCCCCTCTCCCTCTCTTTTCTCTCTCACACTAATGCATGCTTATAGGAGCCACAGAGACAGACAACTACTGCAGTCTGATATTGACAAGGAACACAGTCTGATAAAGCAGATAGAGGAACAGATTGCAGTCATTCTCTCCCTCTTTCTCTCTCTCTCTCTCGCCCTCTCTCTTCCTCTCTCTCTCTCACACACACACACTAAAGGCTGGACTTCAGTCAAAGAAACACACAGCTATGGAGGAACACATTTATCTCAGTCCATCTCTCTCTCTCTCTCTCCCTCTCTCCCTCTCTCCCTCTCTCCCTCTCTCTCTCTCTCTCTCCCTCTCTCCCTCTCTCCCTCCCTCCCTCCCTCCCTCCCTCCATCTGTCCCCATCTATAGATATCCCTATGAGGTGCTCCAGGCTACATCTGTCAATCACACGGTGACATGAGTGGGAAAAACTGGTGCATGAAGCAATTATTATTCAGATCGGATCCACTTTTAGTTAATGTGTAGATGGGGCAGATCGAGCAGGGAAGGAGGGAGGGAGGGAAAAGGGGATGGAGAGGGAAAGGGGCAGTGGAGATATTATTTGAGATGAGTATAGACAGGTTGAGGAATAGAGGGGCAGAGTGATCAAGGAAGGAGTGAAGGGGGAGATTATAGGGAAGATGAGTTGGGGAGAGGAAAGTGGGGGAAATCGGTTGGGGAGAGTGACAAGATGGTGGAAAATGAGAGGAGGATAGAGACAGTGGAAGGAAAGGAGGAGAGAAGGAGAGTAGGCCTCTCTGCAGTGATTTAGCTGTGCCTACACTACCTACTTGGAAATAATAATCAATAAAGTCAACTAGTCCATCATTTTATAAATCTGTGAAAAGGTGCATGGTTTTGACACAGTGTCATAAGGCAGATAGATACCTGAGGATATTTGAAGATGGGGTGACGTAATCTACAGTAGAGACCTGACCTGGCACACACCTTTCACGCTCCGCTCCAGAGCGCGCAGGCCTCAAAATAGCGCCCTAAACCGTGGATGGTCACGACCGAGTGCGTTATCGATAAACGAACGGCAGCCTTTAAATCCAATTAGCCACTATAACTGTTCCTTGAGATCAACATTTCACACTGGAATACAAACCATGAATCACTGTCACACGCGCACGCACGCACATACACACACACACACACACACAATGTCGGTGCCCGGCTTTTGAAATGGATGTTTGTCTTGAATCGATTTTCTCGCTGCCACATATTTTCACAGGCAGCGCAGCAGCCCAGTCACAGCAATTATGCGGAGAAAAAAGCAACACCAGACTCTCTGGGAATCTAATGTTCTTTGAATGACATTTAAAAAATCTGACAGTCACTTAAAAATCCAACAAGTCTACAGAAAAGGCACTGCTCATTGACTGTGTCTCGGGATTTCAAATGTATGGCGCATATCGCCACGTGATTTGCACTCATAACTTTTACATGAGCATGACGGGTTAGGGATTATCCCACTAAGAACTCACCAAAGTTTGCTGGTACTGGAGCGACCGATTCTCGGCCTTGTCCTTTGCCGGCATCGTCGCAATATCCTCATCCATATGACCTATCAAAGGTCCGCATTCATTTGTCACTCACCCGGTGAATTTCCTGGGCTTTAGACAGCTATAGCCATCTATCCATGTGTAGTGTAGCAAGTTATTATCATAGCCTAAACCCTCGCTGCTACTGAAGAACTAGTGCGATCTATTCCAGATGAGTAGCCACATATGCGGGTTTTTCAACGCAGCCTCCCTCCTCCACGCGTTGGTACAGTCGGTCCCAGCGGAGTTCGCAGAGAGCGGAGTTGATGTTTTGTGTTTTGCGGGGGTGGTGCAGGGTCCAAGCACAATGAGCTTACAATTATGTATTGTATTCGTTCCAATAGCTCTTATCTGTTTCTCCTTGAATCTATCCGTCGGCGCACCGGTGTTCTTTAGCCTGCAAGTGAGAACTGATGAGTCACCATTTGGTAATAGTAGTCTACCTACACGTGTTTAAAGTAAAATAAACTAAAGCAGCTTAGGCTACAGTTTATAAGGGCCAGTTTCACACAACTCATGAGTGCTCTGGGTGCAGAATTATCTATGGCACAGATCCAGGATAATCTTAACCAAAAACTATAACCATACATCATGTGCTGAAGAAAAACAGTAAACTGATCTTAAATCATAGTCAAAAAGCAATATCGTCCTACCTCAGGTCAAGAGAGTAGCTATGCCTAATTTTGGCTCAGTTAATTAAGATGTAATTGATTTCATGATCATCAATTAACCATGTATTAGGGACTCCTGGAATATATGTAACTGTGACTTTCTGGATAAAGATTAGTCCAATATCTTACAGCATTAGACATGTCCATTAAAACCAAATTATTATTAGCCATGATAGAGCAAATTAATCTAGAATAACCGTAATCATGCAGGGACAATCAAACTGGCTGATGGAACTACTAACTACAGTATTTGGGAAAAGCAGCAAAGACATCTAAACTGGCCTGCGGGAATACATTTTTGTGCCCTTCACTCTTAGAAAAAAGGTTCTGGATATAACCAAAAAGGGTTATATTGCTTGCTTCATATATGGCACCCCTACAGGTTTTGTAGGGTTATTTGATCAGAACCCCAGGGGTTCTTCTTCACTGAACCAAAATTGGTGCCATATAAGGTTCTATATGGAACCAATGTCGGTTATATACAGAACCTTAAGGGGCACCATATATGAAGCAAGCATTTAACCCTTTTTGATTCTATCCAGAACACATTTTTCTAAGAGTGTAATACAGCACAGACATTCAGCACCATGGACAGCACCGTGGTCAGTGCGTTACCGATTTCAGCACCACAGCCACTGAACAGCGCCCAGCACAAAGCTCACAGCTCATGATGAAGATTCAAGACAACTGAGGCAAGTTTTGTGGGGCTGTGTGGAAGGCTGACTGAATAGACATGTTATTGTTCCCATGCCCCTTTCCCTTGAACTTAGATAGGCAATAAAATGTAAGATAATTGCAATACTGCTCTCAAGACTATAACACCTACAGACAGTGCAGTGCCCCTGGAGCAGATTAAAGGTGAGTGCCTTGCTCAAGGGCACAATGGAAGAAGATAACACCAAAGATGCTGATGCCAGCAACCCTCTGGTTGCCAACACTCCCCACCACATTTTCCCCGTTGCTAGCCCGCCTCTCTAACCTCTAGGCTACCTCCAGTGGAAGAGCTCTCACAGCAGAAAACTTGAACCATTTATCTCTCTGGAGAACGGCAGAAAGAATGGAACATGCTCTCTCTTCTGGACAGTTGTCCTCGCTGAGAGCGGTTTCCACACATACAGTGCCTTCGGAAAGTATTCAGACACCTTGACTTCTTCCACATTATGTTATTTTACAGCCTTATTCTAAAATTGATTACATTGTTTTTTCCCCTCATCAATCTACACACAATGCCCCATAATGACAAAGCAAAAACAGGTTTTTAGACATTTTTGCAAATATATGAAAAGTAAAAAACTGAAATATGACATTTACATATGTATTCAGACCCTTTACTCAGTACTTTGTTGAAGCACCTTTGGCAGCGATTACAGCCTCTAGTCTTCTTGGGTATGACAAGCTTGGCACACCTGTATTTGGGGAGTTTATCCCATTCTTCTCTGCAGATCCTCCCAAGCTCTGTCAGGTTGGATGGGGAGCGTCGCTGCACAGCTATTTTCAGGTTTCTCCAGAGATGTTCGATCAAGTCCGGGCTCTGGCTGGGCCACTCAAGGACATTCAGAGACTGTCCCGAAGCCACTCCTGCGTTGTCTTGGCTGTGTGCTTACGGTCATTGTCCTGTTGGAGAGTGAACCTTCGCCCCAATCTGAGGTCCTGAGCGTTCTGGAGAAGGTTTTCATCAAGGATCTTCCTGTACTTTGCTCTGTTAATCTTTCCCTCGATCCTGACTAGTCTCCAAGTCCCTACCGCTGTAAAACATCCCCACAGCATGATCCCACCACCACCATGCTTCACTGTAGGGATGGTGCCAGGTTTCCGCCAGACATGACGCATGGAATTCAGGCCAAAGAGTTCAATCTTGGTTTCATCCGACCAGAGAAACTTTCTCCTGGTCTGAGAGTCCTTTAGGGGCCTTTTGGCAAACTCCAAGCGAGCTGTCATGTGCCTTTTACTGAGGAGTGGCTTCCGTTTGGCCACTCTACCATAAAGGCCTGATTGGTGGAGTGCTGCAGAGATGCTTGTCCTTCTGGAAGGTTCTCCCATCTCCACAGAGGAACTCTGGATCTCTGTCAGAGTGACCATTGGGTTCTTGGTCACCTCTCTGACCAAGGCCCTTTCCCCCGATTGCTCAGTTTGGCCGGGCAGCCAGCTCTAGGAAGAATCTTGGCAGTTCCAAACTTCTTCCATTTAAGAATGATGGAAGCCACTGTGTTCTTGGGGACGTTCAATGCTGCAGACATTTTTTGGTACCCTTCTCCAGATCTGTGCCTCGAGACAATCCTGTCTCGGAGCTCTACGGACATTTCCTTCGACCTCATGGCTTGGTTTTTGCTCTGACATGCACTGTCAACAGTGGGACCTTATATAGACAGGTGTGTGCCTTTCCAAATTATATCCAATCAATTAAATTTACCACAGGTGGACTCCAATCAAGTTGTAGAAACATCTCAAGGATGATCAATGGAAACAGGATGCACCTGAGCTCAATTTTGAGTCTCATATCAAAAGGTCTGAATACTTATGTAAATATGGTATTTCTGTTTTATTTATTTAATTTTTAACCTGTTTTCGCTTTGTCATTATGGGGTATTGTGTGTAGATTGATGAGTTAAAAAATAATTTAATCAATTTTAGAATAAGGCTGTAAAGTAACAAAATGTGGAAAAAGGTAAGGGATCTGAATACTTCCCGAATGCACTCATTACTCACTGTAAGCCTATGATATACACCGGAGGCTGCATAGCCGCATTCAATTGACATGCATAGCCCATGGCTTCCCCTGATATTTAAAGCTAGACTTTACCCGGTACACACTGCATGTGTGGTATACATTTTATCTCACCTCAGATGAGCGATGTTCGGGTCTCAGTGGACTGACTAACCATGGCCTATAAACAAGAGCATCTCTCAGATGTATAGCAGCCATACAGATCACACGGCTTTTAACACATTGAGTGATCAGCGAAAAGAAGACAGTGCAATCCTAATAACAGCATATAGAAGCAGTGTCTTTACACAGTGGATTACTGGGGTGTCACGACTTCCACCGAGGCTGCCTCCCCTCCTTGTTCGGGCAGGCTTCGGCGTTCGTCGTCACCGGCTTACTAGCCACTGCCGCTCCATATATCATCATTCCATTTGTCTTGTCTTGTCAATTACACACACCTGGTTCATATCCCCTCATTAGTCAGTGTATAAGTGTTCCTTCTGCCCCCTTGTCCTTGTGGGTGATTGTTTTATGTGAGTGGAGTGTAGCTCGGTGGAGCTACTCGTACCTTGTATTGCCGGGGTAGATTATTCCCCTGTGCCTGTATTTTGTTGGCGCTACCCGTACCTTGTATTGCCGGGGTAGATTGTTCCCCTGTGCCTGTATTTTGTGGTCGCTATCCAGCGCAACTGTGTACGACGGAATAAACTCTGTATTCGGTAATTTACCCTCCTGCACCTGACTCCTTCTAATCACACTCATCACATTGGGAATAGGGATAGATAAATTACCTGGCTACCCAGACTCCTTGCTACGCCACGCCCACGGACAATAGTTTCTTATCCTCAATGATTCTGTAACTGAGTACCTCCCTGACCCTTCAACGAATGTGAACACATTCAGGGCCGTCTGACTGGTCCAGAAACTGATAGGTTGGGCCGGAGCCAGAACACACGTGGGTAAAGCGACGGTTTTAAAATTCGTAATTGGCTTTGATACTCTGATTGGTTCGAGATGATCCAATTGCTGATGACATTGTTTTGTACAACACCCCTCTTTCCCTCGTCACCACAAACAACTTACATGATGGCAGTCTCAGACTAAAGTATGTAGTGAACAACAGAGCAGCGGAATAATTTAGTGTGAGTCGTCAGGCTAATAGATAACTGCTTGGGGGACCAGGGGTGGAACAAGAGCCCTCAGCTCTGTTACACTTAATAAAGGCACTGTAATTAAAATGGATTGTAGACTAGATCTGCAATGCTGGTTGCTATGCAGGGACATAAAGTACTAGCCCATTGAGTCCATACAGTGTTTTGAATCACTGAGTAAAGCTACAGCATCGATTTACAGTATGGCTTTGCCTAAGTCGTCATCAGATCAGAGGAAAAAGAGACTGCAAGACAGATCATCAAAAGGCACTTGATGACATGAGGACATTTTGAAGAGAAATTGATCATTTAGTGCCATGTTTCAAGACATTCAACAACGCTCATAGGAGTTTTCCTTATTCAATCATCTTCTGAGGCCAGCTCTGCCCCAAGGGCAGAAATGTAACGTGATTAGTTAAGTTTAAGCAAGACATGCAATTGGTTAAGGTTAGGGTTAGGGGTTGGGTTATGTTTAGGGAAGAAATGTGAGGAGGGGGCAGGGGTACTAAGCTAACATATGGAATTGTATCAAGATGGTCATACCATGGATCATTTAGCTATTTGATTTATAATTTTAGGACCCCTTTAGGTATAAGAATATATATTTAAAAAATATTTGATAAAATATTGAATTTGGCCTTTAGTACTAAAGCCCATATGTTTTCGTGAGAAAGCTGATTTTCGGATGTCTCATGTTCTGACAAACACCGCTGTAGCTCGACCACCTTCCACCGTAGATGCGGAAGGCCGACATAGGTGGATGCAGTGGATTGAGACGCAGCCCATGATATCTCTAGTTTAAACTGATTAATTTTGATGGGGATTATTTGTATTATGTTACTTAGATTGACGCACAGGTGTGTCAATAAGCTCTTAAGGATTTCAGACCTGGGATCCAATACATGTGTATTTGAGTATCTGATACACAGCCCAAAACAAATACTTTTATTTGAGTTTTTGAATGGTTAAATAGTCTACCTAATTGTATTTGAGAGTATTTTCTAATACTTATTTCAAATACTATTTTCAAATACCTGGGTTAAATGCATGGGAGTGTATTTGAGTCAGTGTATTTTAGTATTTCCAAATATATAAAAATATTCAACTACTTGTCTTTTCAAATAAAATATATCTGAATGCTTACTTTAAATGTACTGTATGTGAAAGTCATTGAGATATTTGAAATAATATTTGAACCCTGGTCTGTGCTAAAGTTTAAGCATGAAATGTGATTGGTTAAGTTTAGGCAAGTAATTCCAAATAGTTAAGTTTAGGGTAAGGGTAAGAGTTGGGGTGGAATTCGAATAAGCAACCTTGTGTATGGCAACCTACGTGTTATGCCCTGCACCACATCCACCACCAACATTCCACCTATGAGCTCTGCCCTCTGACTGTTGAGCTTTCAACCAAGCACATTCGTTTTGCCCTGGAGGCAGAACTGCCCTTAGAACAAGATAGAATAAAGAAAACTCCAATCTGCTTCACGCATACCCCATAATCAAAACCGACTTTGGAAACCTTTGAAGATACTCAACATTGACCTTTCCCTCACCCACTGTAGCCTACAAAACTGGGCAATCGATCACTGCATTTGTTTCCTTATGAATATTACATGTTGTGGTTTATGTGTTGTGCTGTGCTAATTTGCCATTTCGCTCCAGGCCTTAAGGGCCTTGGAGTATCAGTGGCTCTCATCATACACAGGATGAAAAGACTGAATTCCCCTGAGAGAAAGAGCCTCTGATTGGCTGACAGAAGAATTCCACTGCAGTGATGAGGCTGTTGATAGGCTGTTGGCATGGTAATGGAACAACAAAATCATAGGCCAACACACACACACACATTCACAAATATGCAGAAAGATGCACACATAATCCAAGCCATATTTATTTCGACATAGGCCCAAACCGTGGAGACACAAAGATATAATTTTCTTATCAGTGAGAAAGAAGAGTTATTACATGTGTTTTGTCTATCTCTGTAGTATCTATTGTTGTAGGTGTGTTTCTCCTTCGAATGTCCTGCAGGGTACTACTGTGGCTGTCTTTGAGCAGCTGTATTGTCTGCCCTACAGTGGTGAAACTAGGTGCTCCGCCACCCAAGCACCAACCCACTGACCCAGTTCAACCTTCAGTCTCAACAGGAACAATCCAGAATAAATACACACATGTGGAGTTTGTTTTGGCACCCCACTATGGGAACAAATTATTCATAAATGGTATGACCTACAGAGGTGAATCTGAGAGTAGAGAGAGAGAGAGAGAGAGAGTGTGTGTGTGCATCAGGTGTGTGTGTGTGTGTGTGTAAACACATGTACATGCACATGGAGGAGGAGGGCGGTCAAGTACCTATCAGGGAACTGAAGAGAGTCATTTTAGGATTTCCAAGTGGGTCAAACCATTTAAAGAAACCTAAATAAGATCTGCAGACTGGATCATACTCTGTCGATGACGTCATCCCAATTTTTTTCAGAGACTGCATGTCAATGAATGGATTCAATGTCAAAATATGACATACAGGTCTTAGAAGTAGTAACACTTTTATTCTTATTGAACGTTACAGGAACTACATAAAGGAAAGTCATCTGAGTGGATAAAATAGCCGTTCACGTGCGCGTAAATTTCAAGATGAACCGCAGCAACGAGGGACCTTATAAGGACCTTGAGCCCTGACGACGACTTGATGCGGAAAGTGGAATAGGATACATAACCACCTGTACCTCTTCTCCTAACAAGTTTCTGTGTCTAGATAAAGGATGCCAATAGATATATAGCCCAATCTCACTACATTGAAAATCATTTAATCTTTGTGATAAAAACATGTTTTAGCCTATAGCCTACAGACAATTCAATGTGACTGATTCAGTAACCGATTTATTTGCCCTTGAGCATGAACACATGACCGAAGTTAAATTGATACTCTATTGATAGGCTACCTGATGAAAACAAGAGGGGAATCATGACAAAATGATTTGACCCATTGTTGTCGTCTTCACCGGGGAAAGACAGGTTACCGGCGGCGGTTTGGGTGCATGATGAACTTGAGGTTGCCGAGGACTCATTCATACTCACATTTTCCTCCTCCAGCAGTTCAGTTCCTTCCGTGTGTTTATCCTCTTCGAGGCTACGGTCCCTAACCGTCAGCTGCGCCCCTCCATCCTTCGTGTAACAGAGTGAATAAAAATGAAGAATATCTCTGCGCGTTCCGTGCATAAACTCCAACTTCCAAGCTTACTTTACCCCTTGGTCAGTGGTCCATCCACAAGGAGAGGCGCTCCACTCCAGTCTCCAGTCTCATTCACTCTTCTGCAACTCCGGTAAATGTGATAACTGGTGGCCTGTTGCTGGTGCCTTGATTGGTTGTGCGCACACAGCACATCAAACTTCTGAACACCACTGCGTTTATCCGCGTCGATGCGCATACATTCAGACAGCAGCTGGCCCCGGAGCGACAGCAGAGCTACCGGATCGAGTGTGAGTGTGTGACTGTGACCGTCATTTTTTGCCAAAATGTTTATTATATAAATAAAGCTGCAATAGGCTTCCCCGTGGGGCTCAAGCTGTATCGACAGCGGCGTAGGCTACCGGTTGTTCGTGATGCAATGCGGGTTCTGTCAGTGCCACGTTTCCCCCTTATCTCCTTGTGAAGAAAGTCCAGACGTGGTTGTCATTACCCGGAGCTGGTGGCGCATTCGTCTTAATTAGCGAGCGCCGTTCGAGGTGTCTGCAGATAGATATAAGGCATGGAGGGAGTATCACTATCACTGTCTGTCTGTGGCCGTGTGCAACCTGCGACGGGTGTGCACTCAACACACTCTCAACACTTCACACAAAGCCGGCCCGCCGGCCAGCCTACACACACGCACGCGCACACACAGTGCACACTGGTTTTCTCTCTCTCTCTCTCTCTCTCTCTCTCTCTCTCTCTCTCTCTCTCGTTCTCTCTCTCTCTCTCTCTCTCTCTCTCTCTCTCTCTTTCTCTATCTTTCTCTATCTTTCTCTTTCTCGCAAACACACACATACACACACACTTGCTTTCAGTTAATATACACAACAACAAAAAATGTATGCACGCATGACTGTAAGGCGCTTTGGATAAAAGCGTCTGCTAAGTGGCATATTATTATTATATAATATGGGGTGCAATACATCTCGAAGTATCATTCTACTAGCTGGCTTGATTGTCCACAAATATGGGGATCAATGTCCACACTGAGATTTTGCTATTCCCTCCTATCGAATTATATCATCACTGCCTCTCACAGCTGCGACCCGTGGGCATTGGAGTAGCACCCGGTGGAAGATTGAATCCGAGGTGATGACTAACACTTGTTGTTCTCTTCTCTTCCTGAAATATAAATACACAGAGTAGGCCTAACGGTTGGCTACTGAGCTATACAAGGATCAGCAGGACGGCTGGTGTGCTTTGCAGTGACATCCAAATTCAAGTATTGATAATTCATGAAATCCTGCATTCACCTTGGCATGAAAAACACTGGAACAGTTAGGTTCGAGTATTCCTGGGAAAAGACTAACCATTATTCTAATGATAATCGAGATATTTAGCACTACACACTTTTCAAACATATATAACCTAGTGTGATTAATATTGATCACATTTTTATTAGTTGCTTATTATTTATGATAGCCCTTGCGGGTAAAAATTCTCATTTTACATAAGGGAATTGCACCAGTAGCCTATAAATGTAATCCTGTCAGTCCCGTTGATGACCCACCAGATGGCACGCTATCTAAACAGCTCCCACTGTGTGATACCTTTGCAGCTCAGCTCAGGACTATAAATGAAATACATTTTTAATTAGGCTACTCAAAGCAATTTCCTCTACTGGCGAATTGCACAGTAGCCGGGCCTCTGTGTCTATTCAGTTGGGCTAGGGCTGCAGTGATTATGATGACGGTGTAATCCAGAGGCTAACAATGGGAATCAATCGGTGTACATTTATGTTTCAATGTTTGTCTTCTGGGGCGGGCAGGACCGGAAGAGTTTGGCCTGACTGACTGATTGACTGACAGGGTGGTAAACAAACTTGAACTTGACCGCCTGAGGGGTATACTACAAAGCAAGATCAATGATTTAGCCAGCTAAATTGCCCAAATATTCTGTAATATTTTTTATTTTTAAAGATAAGCTTGAAATGGGATGGTTTAATTGACTCAGCAATCAAAAACACATAGCCTATCTAAGTTTAGATTTCTTAATGAACCAAAAAAGAAACAATAGTTATTTCTGTTTTTTTTAAATCAAAGTTAGAGAGAGTTAGAGAGAGAGAGAGAGCGAGAGAGAGAGAGAGAGAGAATATGAGCGTGGGAGGGAAATTATTTGAAAGTGAAAGTGCTTTACATGGTTCGCATACTTTAATGACTGTGTAAATTGTAGATTATAATATTATTTTGTCAGTGATAAAAAATATCTACATTTGGTACAATATAATAATTCAGCTTCAGGCCTACCATTGCCCCTATAGCCTATGCCTAAAGCCTATACGTGCTAACAGCTATGGAATAATTCCAATCGCTTGATCAGCTGTGCACACCAAATAAGTAGATGTAATTATTTCACAATAATAAACCCTTAACTGGTGGATGTAGGCTAGGTAGCCTATTAACATATTCTCCTCTGAATGTTGGATGATATTTCTGTTGATGAGTCATTGTCATTGAGAGAGAGAGGGAGCGAGAGAAATATAGAGATAGAGAGAAGGAGAGAGAAAGAGAGAGAGAGAGAGAAAGAACAGGGGACAGATGTAAGAACAGGAGTTCCGTGATATTCATTCTCTTGACCCTTTGGTGTATGGAAATGACGCGCAACAGGAAAGTTGAGCGCGCTCTGGGACTTGATAACGCGAGCCCTTCCCGCTATAAAAACGTTAGAAAGGCGCGAGGACGATAGAGGGGACACAACGCACTTCAGACTTGCAGAAGGTAATTCGGAGTGGCATGGATTTATTGCCGACTGAAGACAGTAAACCTGATCGTTTTTAAATGGACCACATGAATGGACATGAGACGCAACCGAGAGGGGTATGGCGTTAAGCAGTGAGTATTCAGAGAATGACCATTTACAGGGGTTTCATAATTAACTGAACTAATGGGTAAAATCGATTCATTTGGCGGTTAATTCAGTGGCTGACTGTATATAATAGCACCTTGGGGACAAGTACAAGTTGACTGAATTGAATTGCCCAGCCAGGGCCACTGACAGATATAGCAAAGATTTTCTTAAATGGGTTTAATATGTTATGTATGTGTCTAGGACTGCTGCTGCTGTGCATGGTAGCCTCTGAGGTGTGGGATGCTGAGACCAGGCCCATAGACTTTGTGTGTGACAGAGAGTCCAGGAGGGACATAAACACTGTGGTAGAGATGGAGGCTGCATTGGTGAGGCTAAACCTGTATGTTTTAAACAATCTGCCATTTACATTACCTTTAACACACAGAGTAGCTGTGTCGGTCTGTCCATCTGTCAGTCCGTCTTGCCTATCTCCTTTAATGTTTGTATGCTTCTCTCCTCTCTTCAGGCAGATTGTGATGCCTTGAAGACCCTGCCGTCCCCCATTCAGCTCCCCTGCATCAAGGTTCACAAGGCTTCCTGGGAGAGGAAATCGGTACGCTATCAGACACTTCAACTTCTGCTTCTCAAGGCAGATTATTTGTTTTCCTCGGTTCAGTAGCATCCAATTGTGGCAATAATTTGATGTTTGTATCTCTCTCTCTCTGTATGTGTGTGTGTCGGTGTGTGTGTTTATGTGTTACCTATGTGTGTGTGTTTTTACCACAGGCCCAGGAGAAGAGGGGGGACATAGCTGTGTCTCTGGGTGCTCTGACTGGGAGTGTGAGGGTGGTTAGGACTCTGAGCCAGCCTGGCTGTGCCTCAACTCTGCTGGAGAGACTGGAGCGCACTGTCAACAACTACCTACACATAGTCACACACCTGGACATCAGGGTAAGAGATAATAATAAATACACAATATACACTTATACACACACACATTATGAAATATTATTCATTATGCAAACAAACACATCCATTTCACCGCCCACACGTAGTTAGCTTGCTGGCGACTTGTTGATGTGCAGTGAGTGTAGGCCTATCAGTGTTGCTAAGTCACTATCGTTTCCATATGAAAAGGGGAGTATCCTGTCTTTTTCCAGTAATCTCTCATTGACTCCCTCTCATTTCATACATAGCTGTGACCCCGGTGACCCCTGCTCTTCCTTCCCCAGGAAGAAAAGCAGATAGCAGGGCATACCGTCCCCATGACAGAGACACAGCCACGTAGGCCAAGCATTAAGAGCTTATTCAAGGGACAGGCCACATTCATTAGCAACATTTGTCGTTATAAGACTCGCTAGAAATGAGCAAAACAGAACAGTGAAATTGCAGTAGTTTCTTTCCAATTGGCATTCCCAGTGTGTCTCCTGAGTGTCTCACTCTCATCACACAATATCAACAAAGGGCTTTTGTGTGTATGATCAAATTACCAGACTCCAGCTCTAAATCAACAAATGCTTAGGTAAAGTTAATAGTGTTTGTAATGGAAACCGTTGGGAATGTATAGGTGCCATATTTGGTCATGTGCCAGTATGAAAAATACAAAAATAATGTATGCACTCACTAACTGTAAGTCGCTCTGGATAAGAGCGTCTGCTAAATGACTAAAATGTAAATGTAAATGATATGGGTGATTCCTCACGAAACTAGAACATAAAAATACCATGATTTTTGGGATTTTCACGAAATGTAAATCCATAGAAGGGTCCTTTGGAGGAAGGATTGTTGAGGCTATATGTGACATTTGTATCTTGAAGCATAATTGAGAAATAATATACACTGAACAAAAATATAAACGCAACATGTAAAGTGTTGGTCCCATATTTTTCATATGCACAAAAAGCTTATTTCTCTCAAATTTTGTGCACAAATTTGTTTACATCCCTGTAAGTGAGCATTTTGCTCCTTTGCCAAGATAATCTATCCACCTGACAGCTGTGGCATATCAAGAAGCTGATTAAACAGCATGATCGTTACACAGGTGCACCTTGTGCTGGGGACAATAAAAGGCCAGGCTAAACTGTGCAGTTTTGTCACACAACACAATTCCACAGATGTCTCAAGTTTTGAGGAAGCATGCAATTGGCATGCTGACTGCAGGAATGGCCAACAAAGCTGTTGCCAGAGAATTGAATGTTAATTTCTCTACCATAAGCCGCCTCCAAAGTCGAGATCCTGAGGCCCATTGTCGTGCCATTCATCCGCCGACATCACCCCACAGGCCACAATCAACAGCCTGATCAACTCTATGCGAAGGAGATGTGTCGTGCTGCATGAGGCAAATGGTGGTCACACCAGATACTGACTGGTTTTCTGATCCTTACCTTTTTTAAGGTATACGTGACCAACAGATGCATATCTGTATTCCCAGTCATGTGAAATTCATAGATTAGGGCCTAATGAGTTTATTTCAATTGACTGATTTCCTTATATGAACTCTAACTCAGTAACATCTTTGGAATTGTTGCATGTTGCGTTTATATTTTTGTTCATTGTATATTTGTGACATTTTGGCTTTACCCAGGCCACCTTTAAGACTCCATAATGTTTAATGTGTAGGTGCTACAAAGTAAAGATTGATGTCGTATGAAGCTTTACCGCTTGCTCTGTAAAATAAGTAGTATTTTGATTTCAATAGCACATTTCTTACATACATTTATGAATATAGAAAATTTTGATTTGGCAATTTTATTTGATATATTGTTGAACATAATATACTTTATGTGCATATCAAAGTTCCAGAGTGGGATCTTTGCTATCTCTAAAGTTATGGCCCATTTTATGAAGAGAAATTGGCATAGTAGGCAATGTGACCAATCACAGCCCTCCTGTTACTTGTATCATTGCACATCCTGAAAATCACTAACAGAGGGTGACCATTTTGAATCCATTTTCACATTCACTCTGTTGGTAATGCTTACAGATTGGATCATAACTCTAAAAGTAGCAGAGATCCCAGTCTGGAACTTTGATATGGCCATAGAGTATATTATGTTCAACAATATACAAAAATGTATGTAAGAATTTATTATTGAAATCAAAATACAATTGTATGTCATTTAGCAGATGCTCTTAACCAGAGCGACTTACATGAGCAATTAGGGTTAAGTGCTTTGCTCAAGGGCACATCGACAGATTTTTCACCTAGTCGGCTCGTGGATTAGAACCAGCAACCATTTGGTTACTGGCACAACGCTCTTAACCACTAAGCTACCTGCCGCCCGACAATTCATTACAGTGCAAGTAGTAAAACTTCATATGACACCAACCTTTGCTTTGTAGCACCTACAGATGAAACATTGTCACAAATATTACAACTTCAATTAATAATTTCTCAATTATGCTTTAAAATACAAATGTCAAGTATATGTCAACAATCATTCCTCTGAAGAAGTGAAAGGACCCTTCTATGGATTACATTTCGTGAAAATGTAAAACATCATGGTATTTTTGGTTGTAGTTTCGTGAGGAATCACCCATGTGTGTTATATTTTTGTTATACTGACTATTTCTCTCTCTCTCCCTCCATCAACCCCCCCCCCCCCCCCCCGTCCGTCCCGTCCCCCGTCCCGTCTCTCTCACATGCTCTTTCCATCCTACCTATACCCCACCAGGGGTCTGTGGAGAGCCCAGTGTTGTCCTGTACCCCTCAGAGTACCCACAGCCTGAGCACTGTTCTGTGGACTTTCAGCAGACTGCTCACTGGCAAGCTGGAGTGGCTTATGGCTGATCTGACCCACGGGTGCCCCTGAAGATGATGGAGAGGAGATGAGGAGAGGAAGCTGCTTCAGGATAATGAGATGCAGCCACATAGAGAGAGCTACTTTAGAGTATTGAGACAGGCCCAGAGAGCAAAGTTGACGAAAAGAGGAAGCTGCTTTAGAGTATTGCGATGCACCCAGAGAGGATAGGAGACGAGGAGAGGGGAGCTGCTCACAGAGGAGAGTACAAATAAACAACCCCCTGCCTGCTGCCACACACCAAGCAGCCTTTTGTCTGGCTGATAATGAAAACATGTTTAATGAAACATGGAGATACGTTACCCTCTGCTGGTCATTATTTGGAACTACAGCTCACTGTTTCAGGCATTCTATGTTTCTGCAGTACTACTACTACTACTACAATGACAAAAGGAATATGAATAATGTACGTGTTATGAGAGACAGTTGACACAATGTCATTATGATTCATGAAATTAAGGACTATTTGATGTCTTGCAATTTATGGCACCTACCAACAGAGCATTTGGAACAAGTGTGAAGCAATTGGAGTCATTATTTGGTTGCGATCATATACTGGTCCACTTTTAGTATTTCTATTTATTGTTCACTGTACATTACATTCGTTTTATAACTGTATTTTCATTAATTAATTAACCAGGCTATATAAATATTTGTTTATATTTGTATGAAATTATTCAAATTAAACCCACAAAGGAAATTGTAGCCTGCCTACACTCAAAAAAGCCTGTCTCATAATATGTCAAATTTACACATCATGTTTTAATTAAACTTTAGTGAAAGTAATACAAATATTTGCTGAAACCAACCAGCTGTTGTACAATTTTGGGGTCACGAGGTCAAGGAGGGACCATCACTAAATGGCGCTCGGTCAATAAAATATTGACAGATAGGAAGAGGTTTTGCAGGGATAGCGGCGAGTAGTGTGGACGAAATGGAAGAAATGGAGGGAAGGTTGGAGAAGCAACAGCTGTGCTGGAGTGCCATCAATATGGGTGATCGTTCTGATGATATTGAGCGGAAGGATGAGGTTCAAGGATCTGAATGGTCTGTAGTTGAAAGACATAGGAAGAAGAGAGATCATGACACTAAAGCAGTAGAGCATCTAGTAAAGAAAGCATAAAGCAAGAGTAATAATGTGTAGAGTGGAAAGTTGTGATGGCGTTTGTTGAGACCATAAGCCTCATTTACACCCTATCCGACTAACTAATGCCGTAGAGAAAGAGAGGTGAAGTTAAACTATCCCGGTTAATTGGAAATGGTAGATTGCTAATATTTTGTGGTAGCCAGGCTCAGCAAGGGAAGATTCTGTAAATGGAAAACCTTAATGGGAAAAATATGAAAAGCCATGTACCTGGTGCTTATGCCATGTTGAGGGGAGTCATCACTATCAAGTTTTAGCGAAGACCCAGATGCAGACAGTGTCGAAGTAACAAAAGTTTATTACCAGAACATGGGGTAAGCAAAACGACAGGTCTAGGGCAGGCAGAGGTCAACAATCCAGTGGGTGGGAAAAGGTACAGGACGGCAGGCAGAATGGTCAAAACCAGGAATTTTAGAAAAGACAGACGCAAGGGGAAAACCGCTGGTAAGCTTGATGAACAAAATGAACTGGCAACAGCCAAACAGAGAACACAGGTATAAATACACTGGGGATAATGGGGAAGATGGGTGACACCTGGAGGGGGGTGGAGACAATCACAAAGACAGGTGAAACAGATCAGGGTGTGACAATCACTATGTCCACAGATTATATTAAAGAAAATGTGAAGAGAGACAGAGTGATTGAGGCCAAAAGGTTGATCAGTAGGAAAGAGTGTCAAAGAAGTGAAAGCTTATCAGTGATGCTAAGGTTTGAGAAAGTCTTGCCGGGAAAAGTACAGATAGGATTCCTTAGTTTCAATGTTAGAGAATTTTTCCCATATGCACTGACGTGTTTTAAATGCCAAAGAATGGGACATGTACTGTAGCTGTTCAGTGTAAAGGAAGAAAAGATGTGCCAAGTGTGGAGGGGAATATGATTGCGGTGAATGTGGAAGAAATGTGAAGGTTAAGTGCTGTAATTGTGGGGGAGAACACAATGCAGCATTTGGTGGATGCCAGATACAAAGAGAGGCTAGAGAGGCTCAGAGATATAGGATCAGTCATAATGTATAATATGCAGAGGCTGTAAAACAGATTGGTAGAACTACAGTGCGGACTGATGGAGCTTACATGGATGTACCTGTAGTAAGTGGACCTACTGTCAGGGCTGGTGCTTCTGATGGTCCTGGCATGGTTTTGAGGCCTGTTCAGAAATCTTGTGCTCATGAATGTGGAAAGGACACTTTAATAATGAATGAAGTTGACTTCATAGCTTTTATTGGTAAGGTTATCAACACGACTCGGGTTCTGGAAAGCAGAAATGCCAGATTGAAGGTTATTGTGGAGATGGCAAAAGAGATATTGGGGGTAACAGATGTTGAAATGATTGTTGACATGCTGAACAATCCTAAAGGTGGAGTGTTTCAGCATGATATAGATAACGTTTTTAATGGGGTTGGGGAGGGTTTTTGGGGGAGGGGGCAGGGTGTGGTAGAAGTTAGGGATTTATTTGGTTTTGAATTTTATTTTCATGATAGTACAGATTTGGGCAGATCATGATTGATCATACAATCTAGCACAGTAGGTGGCGGCATGCACTTTAAACGTTTGTTTGCGGACTGCCATGATGTCATAGAAGAAGAGCTTTTGCTGCAGTTGACAATCTAAGTGATTAATGTAAAAGACGTAAGGAAGAAAAGATAAGAATGCATGAAGATGTATACCGTCAGAAGTGTGATTCTGGAGAATCACTGGATGCTGAATTCACCATGTTTGAAATAACGAGGGCATTGGAGAGGTGTGGTTGCACTGCTCCAGGTGAGGATCGATTATGCTATATTATGTTTAAACATCTGCCTACAGAAGTTTTGGAAAATCGGAGTTTATTTAACAAAATATGGAGGACAGGAGTGCTACCATCACGATGGAAACGTGCTGTGGTTTTGCCTTTTGTGAAGCCTGGTAAAGATCCATCCAGTCCTACTAGTTATAGACCTATTGCACATACATCAAATCTCTGTACATTTATGGAAAAGTTTATTGTAGGCAGATTGATGTATTATCTTGAACATAGGGGTCTAATAAGTCCATACCATAGTGGATTCAGAAAAGGAAGGACTACCCTTGATGCATTAGTTAAAGTTAGTACTGAGGTGCCAAAGCTTTGGCAATGAAGGAAGTGATGTCAATAGTATATTTTGATATTGAAAAAGCATATGATGCAATGTGGCGGGAAGGGCTACTGATTAAATTGAATGGAATGGGTATTAGTGGGAGAATGTATAACTGGATTATGGATTTCTTGTTTGACCGAACCTTCCAGGTCAGGGTGGGATTGGAGTTATCAAGAGAATATGAGGTGGAAAATGGAACTCAACAGGTTAGTGCTATTTGTCCTATCTTATTGATGTTGATGAATGGGGATATTGGACAGGGTACAGGGGCGGCATTATATGCAGATGATTGTGTCATTTGGAAAAGGGGAAGGAATATTCCTTATGTATTCAAGAAAATGCAAGGTGCTGTTGTAGGAGTAGAGGAATGGTTCTTATCATGGGGTTTCAAGTTATCTTTATCAAAATCTTGCCATATGTTTTTAGCTAACAGAAAGATTGTCAGTATTCAATTATATGGAGAACGAATGGAAAGGGTAAGAGAATTTAAGTATTTGGTTTGATGAAAAGCTGGAGACATCATATTACATGTATTGAGACAAAATGTAAGAAAGTATTAGTATTACATCTTATGAGGACAATAGTTGGGCATGATTGGGGGGCAGATAGGCAATCTTTACTGAATATTTATCGTACTTTGATGAGATCGTCCATAGATTATGGGTGCTTTGTAGATGGTTCTGTGGCTTTTACATCACTGTTGTGCCATGATAGGATGCAAGCTAGGGCACTCAGGATGTGCGATGGTGCATTGAAAACTACACTGGTTGAGGTTTTACAAGTAGATACTGGGAAAATACCACTATCCCTTAGAAGAGTTAAGCAAGCCCTGGCATACTGGGCAAGACTGAAGGGTAGTACAGTAGATCATCCTACACTGACAGTATTGGAAGACTGCTGGGAATATGAATAATAATACTAATATGCCATTTAGCAGACGCTTTTATCCAAAACGACTTACAGTCATGCGTGCATAAATTTTTGTGTATGGGTGGTCCCGGGGATCGAACCCACTACCTTGGCATTACAAGCGCCGTGCTCTACCAGCTGAGCTACAGAGGACCACAATATCAAAAGAGGGGTTTTGGCCCAGAGATTGGAAAAAGGGTTGATGAATATGGATATTGTTATAGGGCCATCTGTGGCAATAGGAAATGTGCCATTGTGGTTTTATACAAGACCACATGTAGATCTTAGCCTGATAGAAGAAAAGAAACAGTGTTATGTAGAAGAAAATGTAGGAATAATGGATCAATATATTAGTAATCGGTTTTATTCTTATCTAGCAGTGTATACAGATGGTTCCAAGGATCCCATGAACTGGAAGACAGGAGCAGGTGGATTTATTCCTGAGTTCGATGTTAATCTGTGCAACAGACTAACAAATGATTTATCTGTATATTCAACAGAAATGGTTGCGATAATTGTTGGATTGCAATGGACAGAGGAGGTGCAACCAAGAAGAGTAGTAATGTTTCGGACTCTGCATCAGTTTTGTGTAGTTAAAGATCTGGAAAGTCAGAACGTGAGGATTTATGGTTGCAAATAATGACGCTGTTGTTGGGGTTACAAAGAAATGGTATTGAAATTCAGTTCTGTTGGATTCCGGCTCATCAAATTGGGGTCAATGCAAACAGTCCGGGTGGCCATTTTTTGTATTACATTTTTTTTGAAACTTTTTTTTTAGGGGGTAGATCAGCTTAATATTGCAGATAGATTGTAACTTCCATCAATGTAATTGTCTGCATCACGTCCAATCCCCCATGTTTATATATATACAGTGGGGGGGAAAAGTATTTAGTCAGCCACCAATTGTGCAAGTTCTCCCACTTAAAAAGATGAGAGAGGCCTGTAATTTCCATCATAGGTACACCGGTACAATTGAGGAAAAAAAATCCAGAAAATCACATTGTAGGACTTTTAATGAATTTATTTGCAAATTATGGTGGAAAATAAGTATTTGGTCAATAACAAAAGTTTCTCAATATTTTGTTATATACCCTTTGTTGGCAATGACACAGGTCAAACGTTTTCTGTAAGTCTTCACAAGGTTTTCACACACTGTTGCTGGTATTTTGGCCCATTCCTCCATGCAGATCTCCTCTAGAGCAGTGATGTTTTGGGGCTGTCACTGGGCAACACGGACTTTCAACTCCCTCCAAAGATTTTCTATGGGGTTGAGATCTGGAGACTGGCTAGGCCACTCCAGGACCTTGAAATACTTCTTACGAAGCCACTCCTTCGTTGCCCGGGCGGTGTGTTTGGGATCATTGTCATGCTGAAAGACCCAGCCACGTTTCATCTTCAATGCCCTTGCTGATGGAAGGAGGTTTTCACTCAAAATCTCACGATACATGACCCCATTCATTCTTTCCTTTACACGGATCAGTCGTCCTGGTCCCTTTGCAGAAAAACAGCCCCAAAGCATGATGTTTCCACCCCCATGCTTCACAGTAGGTATGGTGTTCTTTGGATGCAACTCAGCATTCTTTGTCCTCCAAACACGACGAGTTGAGTTTTTACCAAAAAGTGATATTTTGGTTTCATCTGACCATATGACATTCTCCCAATCCTCTTCTGGATCATCCAAATGCACTCTAGCAAACTTCAGACGGGCCTGGACATGTACTGGCTTAAGCAGGGGGACACGTCTGGCACTGCAGGATTTGAGTCCCTGGCGGCGTAGTGTGTTACTGATGGTAGGCTTTGTTACTTTGGTCCCAGCTCTCTGCAGGTCATTCACTAGGTCCCCCCGTGTGGTTCTGGGATTTTTGCTCACCGTTCTTGTGATCATTTTGACCCCACGGGGTGAGATCTTGCGTGGAGCCCCAGATCGAGGGAGATTATCAGTGGTCTTGTATGTCTTCCATTTCCTAATAATTGCTCCCACAGTTGATTTCTTCAAACCAAGCTGCTTACCTATTGCAGATTCAGTCTTCCCAGCCTGGTGCAGGTCTACAATTTTGTTTCTGGTGTCCTTTGACAGCTCTTTGGTCTTGGCCATAGTGGAGTTTGGAGTGTGACTGTTTGAGGTTGTGGACAGGTGTCTTTTATACTGATAACAAGTTCAAACAGGTGCCATTAATACAGGTAACGAGTGGAGGACAGAGGAGCCTCTTAAAGAAGAAGTTACAGGTCTGTGAGAGCCAGAAATCTTGCTTGTTTGTAAGTGACCAAATACTTATTTTCCACCATAATTTGCAAATAAATTCATTAAAAATCCTACAATGTGATTTTCTTGCACAATTGGTGGCTGACTAAATACTTTTTTCCATACACACTTGGCCCCAGTGATGTACTGGGCCGTACGCACTACCCTCTGTAGCGCCTTACGGTAGGATGCTGAGCAGTTGTCATAACAGGCGGTGATGCAACCGGTCAGGATGCTCTCGATGGTGCAGCTGTAGAACCTTTTGAGGATCTGGGGACCCATGCCAATCTTTTCAGTCTCCTGAGGGGGAATAGGCGTTGTCGTGCCTTCTTCACGACTGTCTTGGTGTATTTGGACCATGATAGTTTATTGGTGATGTGGACACCGAGGAACTTGAAGCTCTCGACCTGCTCCACTACAGCCCTGACTATGTGAATGGGGGCGTGTTCGGCCCTCCTTTTCCTGTAGTCCATGATCAGCTCTTTTGTCTTGCTCACGTTGAGGGAGAGGTTGTTGTCCTGGCACCACACTGCCAGGTCTCTGACCTCCTCCCTATAGGCTGTCTCGTCGTTGTCGGTGCTCAGGCCTACCACCGTTGTGTCGACAGCAAACTTAATGATGGTGTTGGAGTCGTGCTTGGCCACGCAGTCATGGATAAACAGGGAATACAGGAGGGGACTAAGCACACACCCCTGAGGGGCCCCCAAGTTGAGGATCATACAGGTGTTTATAGAAATGATATAGTAGATATAATAACATAAAGAGCAGTGAAAAATAATATTGTGGATATACAGGTGCAGTTGGGTAGAGGGGAAATTAAAACATTGATTTTGAAAAATTGGTTAGTTTGCTGGCAGAGACAATGGGATGAAAGTAGTACGGGCAGACATTTTTATAGGACATCTGTACGGGAGATAGTGTCATATAATGGGAACAGAAGGGAGGAGGTTATGTTGTGTAGGATGAGATTAGAGCATACAGGATTGAATTCATCTTTGAAATTGATAGGGAAACATGGTACTGGAATGTGTACTGGCTGTATGGTAGAGATAACGCTTGACCATGCATTATTATTTTGTGAAATGTATTATGTAGAAAGGGGGAGGTTGTTTGACAGGGTCAGAGAGGTTGGATGGGAATGGGGAGTGGGTGGTATTTTGGGTGGGGGTGATGGAAGTAGTGAGGTTTGTAGGGAATTATTTGATTTGATTAGAAATGCAGGGTTAGTTAAAAGAATATATAGTGGTATACAGTAGGTTGTGACTGGCCTCACACTCCAGTACAGTAGGTGGTGGTGTATGCACCTGTCAGTTGGTTGTGATTCGCCAATAAAACTTGGAGGAAAGATTGACGTATACAATGTAGTGACGCTCCAATTGACCTAAAATACAGGTAGAGGTTGAGTGGCGCAGTGGTCTAAGGCACTGCATCACAGTGCAAACTGTGCCACTAGAGATCCTGGTTCGAATCCAGGCTCTGTCGCAGCCGGCCGCGACCGGGAGACTCATGGGCGGCGCACAATTGGCCCAGCGTCGTCCAGGGTAGGGGAGGGAATGGCCGGCAGGGATGTAGCTCAGTTGATAGAGCATGGCGTTTGCAACGCCAGGGTTGTGGGTTCGATTCCCACGGTGGGCCAGTATAAAAAAAAAAATGTATTCACTAACTGTAAGTTGCTCTGGATAAGAGCGTCTGCTAAATGACTTAAATGTAAATGTTAACTACTCAGAAATAAATCTCAAACTTATGACTTGGTCTACACATTAAAAATAGCTCAAACTTGAGTTTAGTTTCTAGGGCTTTGATTTAAAAGCCAACTACTCGGCTTTCGGCGAGGGGTGATGAGATGAAAGAGTGGAGCTCATGAGTGAAAAAGCAACCTTTCTAACAAGGGGAGTTGTTATTACCCAACGATAGCCATGTCGTTGCACTACTGACTCTCCGCCAACGATGATTCGCAGAATGCCTCCAGCCTCTCCGGGGTCATGGTGGAGAATTTGCCAGTGGTATGTCGATGTAGGAAGGCCACACCGCACAAGAAGTTGTCGACTTTTTTTGGCGTGGTAATTCCAACATTACTGTCAATGTTTGGCGTTGTTGACTACCTCCAAATTGGTGAATATGGGGGACTTTACACGCAGGCATACACACACACACCTATTTGACTATTTTCTCCGGCCTGTTTGTGTAGCGTTCATGGTGGGCCAGTGTGGGCTGTACCAGTCCATAGCCATGTTCATAGTGGCATACCTCATCAGTATGACTGTTCTGTCTGTCAGTGCCATCACCAGCAGGGTTCTGGTGGGACACTTCCTAGGGATGCATAATACCCTATTTCCTATATAAGGTAATACATTTTGTTTGCAAACTATGCATGATGACATCTACATATACTGTCATTTCAGATTGGCGCCCACATCTATGCCAAGCCCACCTTCCTCATTTTCATCATCATCATGGTGGTCCTGGCCACCATCTTCCTCAGTTTCTTTGCTGTGGGCCTGCGGGACGTCACGCTGCCCAACGCTCCTGGTGCCAACTCTAACGCCACCACCGGCCTGGGCACTGCCAACTTCACTGGCCGTCGCCTGGCAACCCTGAGGGGCAACCTGTAGGGTGGGTATAATATGTTTTGTTGGTGTGTGGTGGCATGTCAGGGGTTGGGCTTTGTAGAGGTCTGGTGGACATCTTTTGATCATCCATCAAAACTCCTGAGTGGCGCAGTGGTCTAAGGCACTGCATCGCAGTGCTAACTGTGCCACTAGAGATCCTGGTTCGAATCCAGGCTCTGTCGCAGCCGGCCGCGACCGGGAGACTCATGGGCGGCGCACAATTGGCCCAGCGTCGTCCAGGGTAGGGGAGGGAATGGCCGGCAGGGATGTAGCTCAGTTGATAGAGCATGGCGTTTGGAACGCCAGGGTTGTGGGTTCAATTCCCACGGGGGGCCAGTATAAAAAAATAAAAAAATATGTATTCACTAACTGTAAGTCGCTCTGGATAAGAGCGTCTGCTAAATGACTAAAATGTAAATGTAAAATGTACCTAAATGCCATTTTCACTAGGGCTGAATCCCAAAACCACCCCTTCCCCTCGGCCCTCCGCCATAAGCACACGTTACCCAAATTATCGAGGGTGTAGGAGCTAATTAGACCCTCTGATAGCCACTTCGAACAAGCCAGCAAGGCTGCAGGCTCCAGAGCGAAGTGCTATCCCAACACGCATTGCAATATGTTTGGAGTTTGTGCAATTTCATACAAAATAATTGAGAGGTGTAGCTCAATTGGTAGAGCATGGCGCTTGTAACGCCAGGGTAGTGGGTTCGATCCCCGGGACCACCCATATGTAAAAATGTATGCACACATGACTGTAAGTCGCTTTGGATAAAAGCGTCTGCTAAATGGCATATTATATTATTTATATTTAACAAATTAAATACCTCCCAAATAATGTTTAACTGTTAATGAGGTTTATATCTTGTAAAATGACAGCGGGAAATTGTTAATTTGAATTAGAATTGTATTATTAAAATGTCGAACATGAATTGCATCATTCAAGTCACAAGTGTGTCCCGGGGTTTGTTGATCCCCTCGCCACTCGTGACAACACGTGACAACGGAGGGCCCTCCAAATGAGTTGGCAGGGGCTGGTTTGGTATTCACCGTAGTCCTGTAGTCCTATATTCTTCGTTTACACAGGCAGCCCTGTTCTGATCTTTTGCCCAATTATTGGCAAATGGGTTGATCTGATTGGTCAAGAGTTGATATGATTAGTCAAAAGACCAATTATTGGAAAACGATCAGGGCAATGTTCAGTTGCCAATCATTCTTGAACATTGCAGATAGAAATGGCATGAATAGAGCTGACGTGATTCCTTATTCTACATATGAGGCATGTTTGATCTACATAGCCTATTTCTATCTGAATGTTCCAAATTGTTCAACCCTGCTGAAAGTTCCCCCGAATTGGGCTGCCTGTGTAAACACAGCAATAATAGTTCAGAAATCCAAATCAGCAATATCTTTGCTTTGGAGGTTGTCTTGATAAATACTAATATATTCTATGATCTTATATCTTCTCCTCTCCCAGCTGACTACACCACAGGCACCATGATGACCTTTTCTACTGTGTTTGCTGTCATGTTCAATGGCTGTACAGGCATCATGGCTAGCCCCAACCTGTCAGGTGAGACTGAGAGGGCAGACATTGGCACAAGTTCAGCATACATGATGTGTGTGTTTGTGAGTGTTTTAGCAGACCTGAGTTCAAATACTATTTGGGGTATTTCAATTACTTTCAAAGACATTTGGAAGTAGGTATTTAGATATGTTTTTTATTTGAGAAGACAAGTAGTTGAGTATATGAATGTATTTGGAAATGCACTTGGAAAGTATTTGAAAATACTCAAATACACTGACTCAAATACTCATTTGCATTTAACCTAGGTATTTGAAAATAGTATTTGAAATAAGTATTTGAAATAAGTATTTGAAAATAGTTTAAAATAGTAGGCTATTTATAGGAAATTATTTTGTAGAAGTAGTTGATTCGGCTGGCCCGGGCCACATTATTTGAAAATACTCAAATACAGAGAAAATAAGTATTTAAATAACAAATACTCAAATACACTTAGACTGACCAGGAGAATCCAGGTGAAAGATATGATCCTTTATTGCTGTCACTTGTTAAATCCACTTCAATCAATGTAGATGAAGGGGAGGAGACAGGTTAAAGAAGGATTTTTAAGCCTTGAGACATGGAATGTGTATGTGTGCCATTCAGAGGGTGAATGGGCAAGACAAAATATTTAGTGTATGGTAGTAGGTGCCTGGCGCAACAGTTTGTGGCAAGAACTGCAACGCTGCTGGGTTTCTCACGCTCAACAGTTTCCCGTTTGTATCAAGAAGGGTCCACCACCCAAAGGACATCCAGTCAACTTGACACAACTGTGGGCCAGCATCCCTGTGGAACGCTTTCGAATCCTTGTAGAGTCCATGCCCAACGAATTGAGGCTGTTCTGAGGGCAAAAGGGGTGCAACTCAATATTAGAAAGGGGTTCCTAATGTTTTGTGCACTCAATGTGTGTGTATATACAGCTCTGGGAAAAATTAAGAGACCACTGCAAAAATATACGTTTCTCTGGTTTTACTATTTATAGGTATGTGTTTGGGTGAAATTAAATTTTTTGTTTTATTCTATAAACTACTGACAACATTTCTCCCAAATTCCAAATAAAAATATTGTCATTTAGAGCATTTATTTGCAGAAAATGACAACTGTTCAAAATAACAAAAAAGATGCAGTGTTGTTAGACCTCGAATAATGCAAAGAAAATAAGTTCATGTTCATTTTTAAACAACACAATACTAATGTTTTAACTAAGGAAGAGTTCAGAAATCAATATTTGGTGGAATAACCCTGATTTTCAATCACAGCTTTCATGCGTCTTGGCATGCTCTCCACCAGTCTTTCACATTGATGTTGGGTGACTTTATGCCACTCCTGGCGCAAAACTTCAAGCAGCTCGGCTTTGTTTGATGGCTTGTCTGGGGAATTCGTTTTGCATGGCCCGGTGTGCTGGGTGGGCGGAGTTTACTCATTTTCAGCCATTCCATTGGTCCTCCTAAGGAGAGGTCTCCACCTGCCTGGGGCACCAGACCATGCAAAGCGAACTCGCCCAGTCTTTTCCCAGAAAACACGGGACCACCACCACCAAGAAAGATCTGGGTGAGAAATAACTCTGTACAAGTCAAGAGAAACTTTGATCAACTTCAGTCCAGCTCCAAGATCTATTTGCAGCCTTTGAGCAGAGCTGCCATCCATCAAACACTTTGAGTCGTCACGGCTGGGGGAAAGTGAGTGGCCATAAGAACAGAACTGTGGACAAAGTGGAATAAAAAGGCCAAAGCTCTATGGGAACATAAAACAAGAAGGCCATTAACCTACTGTCATTTTCACACACTCGGTCCACTAAAGGAAACAGGGAGGAAATAAGAGTGGTGCCCTGACATTTTAAAACAGACACTTTACTGACCAGGATTCCATTTCAAAGGCTACTTGGCTTTGCAAAAAAGGAATGGTTTGTTGACTGAAATGATAGAGGTTTTCTAGAGAAGCCCTTGTGTTATTTGTGAAATCAGTGTTTAATTGAGCTAAGGACTGGCTTTGTTCCATTCTGCTTTATTTGTATCTTCTTTATCAATTTTGTCACAAGGACATGCTCAGGGTATTCTGCAGCCCCAATGTCATCCATTTATTCCTTTAAGTACTTGATTGGTTCAATGCTCTTATTTTTACGTGTGTCATTTAGAAGACACTCCTATTCAGAGCAACTTACAGGAGCAATTAAGGTTAAGTGCTTTGCTCAAGGGCACCGACAGATTTTTGACCACGTCGGCTCAGGAATTCAAATCAGCAACCTTTCGGTTACTAGCCCAACGCTCTTAACCACTAGGCTACCACTGCACAGCACAATAAGATGCGGAAAACTGCACCCGCTGATTTGGCCTCGTGTTTTGGCTTGCTTCTCAAGAAATGCTGGGGCCAAATGACAGAAGCCAAATGTGAGTTGGCTTGGGGGTGTGGTTTGATGTGGGTTTCTTGGGCGTGTCCTTGCAACCACCAAGACACACCCATCTGTCAGAACCTTCCCCGCAGCTGTTTCCCCCCACTCAATCACAACGAACAAACCTCCTGCAGGTTGAGTTCAATAACTACAGGCAGATAATGTGAATGTAGTGCTATGTATATTTAATTGTTATGGCGCAAGTCAAATTAATGCAGAGTGCCAGGTGTGTTTCCACCAAACTGACTTGTTGCAGATAAAAATCTGTGTGTGATGACGTAGTGCACACAAAGTACTTTTTTGCTTAAGTGTTCATGTACCGAGTAAAAAATGGTATGTTCAATGTGTTTCCATTGCATTTTCAACTCTACCGATAGTCACAAAAACTGTTGTATTAAATAGCAAATGTGCCTAGTCTGGTCTTGGCCCGTCCACTCTAGCCAACAACTCGCAGATACATTGTGGCAGTCAAACGGCAGTCAAGCATCGATCATTGTGCCATTAAACTCCTGATGTTGCCGGTAATACGGTCCACCAGCGGTCGGCAACCTTTTCCATTTGGAGTGCCAAGTTATTGTACCATTTCTACGGATCTGTATGCCAGTTATGATTTTCATATGCAAATTTTCTTGGAACAGATTAATTTAATTTATAATAGTCTTCATATCTCAAAATCAAATGTGGTTTATCAAAATTCTATCTAAATGAAAATTATCCATCTAAAAGTAACTTCCATTGCCAAAATATAAAAATAGCCTACATAAAGCCAACAAATAAAAACATTGCAGCCCGCAGGTAGAAAATATCCTGATAAATATGCGTGGCCGGTCTGCAAGGAACTTGAAACATTGTATCAACTAACTTGGGTCTGGCCTGAAGCTTGCACTAGCAAACTTGAAACATTGTATAAACATTGTATAAAATATTCTGGGCCCTCAGAGTTTCCCACCAGTGAGCTCCAGACAGACAGACACAGATGTAGGCTATTTGCGCAAGGGATAAGAAGTAATCAGGTAGGCCTTTTTTATGATCAGAGCATGACATTCTTTCTCCTTTCATGCTGAGTGGTTATGGAAAGGGAGAGCGCTGGAAATATTTTTTAAATAGGCTACGTGGAGATCTATTGTCATTCTCAATAGATGTAAAAACAGACTTCGTTTACTGGCTTTTTGAGGCAAATAAAAAATTACTTTGAGAAGCTCCACGGTGATATGGTGAGTTAAGACAATCAGAAATAGTATCAGATCCCAAAATGGGCACATTTATAAGCCTACATTTGCGCGCAGGCCAGGTAGCCTAGGTCTAGCTCCATGCATAATCCGGTGCGTGTCCTTACTCAAGATTGACAGGAGCGCTTCAAATAAAATACAATAAATTGACAACTCGTAAATGGAATGAAATTAACCAAAACTTTTCCCTCACAAGTGTAGCCTAGGTTGTGCGCTCTGCAAACAACGTGTCCTATCCTACAATGACAGCGGTAAGACTGTAATAATATATTGAATGCATTAACAGAAAGTACCGTAACCAAACAAACATTGTAGATTTTAAATGATGGTAATAATCAGTAAATGTACTAGTGGTGATACTGGTGTGCCTCCACAATGGATTAGTCCACTCAGACAGGCGTGAATCTGGTGTCTCGTGTGCCATACATTTTTAAAAATATATTTGCCACTACTCGACATCTCTGTCGACCAACAGCCTATCGACCAAACCAGTTGACTAAATGGGGTCAGCCCTAGACCTCACACCATGTCATCGCATGAATCCAAGTTTTACTTCGATATGATGGTTGTTATATCAATATTTGCGCATAAACGAGTTTCCACTGCCATTTCTCGCATAATTAATTTTACAGACACAAAAAGATCCCACCATGTCGAACGAACAAATTGTCGGCATTTTCCATCACAGCTGTCGTGATTTTTTTTTTTCTTCATACGGTATTACTTTACTCACAAACACATTTGTGCTGTGCTGTATTAAAGTAATCAACTCATTGTGGATGTGTTGAGTGCCAGGTCTCTGTATCTCATGCATCTGTGAACACATACAGTCACTGTTCTATTACCAATGTCAGTTAGGGATAGGTGATATGACACAAACATAAACACTATATATACAAAAGCATGTGGACACCCCTTCAAATTAGTGGATTTGGCTATTTCAGCCACACCTGTTGCTGACAGGTGTATAAAGTCGAGCACACAGCCATGCAATCTTCATAGACAAACATTGGCAGTAGAATGGCCTTACTGAAGAGCTCCATGACTTTCAATGTGACACCGTCATAGGATGCCACCTTCCCAACAGCTCAGTTCGTAAAATGTCTGCCCTGCTAGAGCTGCCCCGGTCAACTGTAAGTGCTGTTATTGTGAAGTGGAAACTTCTAGGAGCAACAACGGCTAAGCCGCGAAGTGGTGGGCCACATAAGCTCACAGAATGGAACCACCAAGTACTGAAGTGCGTAAAAATCGTCTGTCCTCGGATGCAACACTCACTACCGCGTTCCAAACTGCCTCTGGAAGCAACGTTAGCACATAAACTGTTCGTCAGGAGCTTAATGAAATTGGTTTTCATGGCCGAGCAGCCGCACACAAGCCTAAGATCACCAATGCGCGATGCCTTGCATTGGCTGGACTGGTGTAAAGCTCGCTGCCATTGGACTCTGGAGCAGTGGAAACACGTTCTCTGGAGTGATGAATATAATATGCCATTTAGCAGACGCTTTTATCCAAAGCGACTTAGTCATGCATGCATACATTTTTTTGTGTATGGGTGGTCCCGGGGATCGAACCCACTACCTTGGCGTTACAAGCGCCGTGCTCTACCAGCTGAGCTACAGAGGACCACATGAATATGAATCACGCTTCCGATGGACGAAACTCAGTTTGGCGGATGATAGGAGAACGCTACCTGTCCCAATGCATAGTGCAACTATAACGTTTGGTGGAGGAGGAATGATGGTCTGGGGCTGTTTTTCATGGTTCAGGCTCCTTAGTTCCAGTGAAGGGAAATCTTAATGCTACAGCATACAATGACATTCTAGACGATTCTGTGCTTCCAACTTTGTGGCAACAGTTTGGGGAAGGCCCTTTCCTGTTCCAGCAATACGATGCCCCCGTGCACAAAGCGAAGTCTGTACAGAAATGGTTTGTCGAGATCGGTGTGGAAGAACTTGACTGGCCTGCACAGAGCCCTGACCTCAACCCCATCGAACACCATTGGGATGAATTGGAACGCCGACTGCGACCAGGCCTAATCGCCCAACATCAGTGCCCAACCTTACTAATGCTCTTGTAGCTGAATGGAAGCAAGTCCCTGCAGCAATGTTCCAACATCTAGTGGAAAGCCTTCCCAGAAGAGTGGAGGCTGTTGTAGCAGCAAAGGGGAGGACTAACTCCATATTAATGCTCATGATTTTGGAAAGAGATTTTCGACGAGCAGGTCAGTTTAAACAGGTCAGACTAAACATACTGAATTCTGTTCTCCCCATCGACGACCGTTGGTAAGCAGGCAAAAGGTAAGGCTGGAGGTGACGTCTTTGCCAGTGCCCCATTTATGGGCATAGTATCAAAGATACTGGTCACACACAAACACACAGAGCATTGATTACATTATCTATGGTGGTTTTGATTTGCCCGGTGGAATCAACCTGATCGCTGCATTTTACCTTTTTTCTATTTCACTTCAGTGAAAAATGTGAAGTAGAATAGAATGGTGAACACAGCGATCAGGCTGGTTCCACCAGACTACAGTAGGTTATGCCCTGGACATTATATGCATCTAAGAAGTAGAAAATGAGGAACATGTGAGTTTACATAAATTATGTTTCACAATTGTCTTATCAAATGTATCAAAGTAATGAAGTGGGTTACCTTCTGTATTTGCACAAATGATGAGCCTGTGAAAGCTGTTGCCGCTGACAAGTTACGGTTGCTGGCCGGATACTTGTCAACATGTGGCAGTCTCACTGCGAGGGCATGTCTGCATGATGCTGATGAAGGCCCACTTGCTGGTTTTCTCTATGCTGCATGTTTGGCTGCAAACTGACATCTCTTCAACAACTGCAGCAGGCAATGTTACAAGGTGGTGTTGACTGGAAGGGCCTGTCACAGGGTAATATAATAGACAGACAAGTGGTCAATTGCATTTTGTTCTAAAGAAAGGACACAGCTTTTTGCTAATGCACTTCATAACCAAAATGACTATATCATCCAGAAGGCGAAGTCAGTACAGGTGCATCAAAGCTGAGACAGAGAGACTGAAAAACAGCTTCTATCTCAAGGCCATCAGTCTGTTAAATAGCCATCACTAGCCGGCCTCCACCCAGTACCCTGCCCTGAACTTAGTCATTGTAACTAGCCGGCTACCACCCGGTTACTCAACCCTGCACCTTAGAGGCTGCTGGCCTATGTACATAGACATGGAATCACTGCTCACTTTAATAATGTTTACATACTGTTTTACTCATTTCGTATGTATATACTGTATTCTATTGTATTCTAGTCAATGCCACTCTGACATTGCTCGTCCTAATATTTATATATTTCTTAAATCTTTTACTTTGAGATTTGTGTCTATTGTTGTGAATTGTTAGATACTACTGTGCTGTTGGAGCTAGGAACACAAGCATTTCACTACACCCGCAATAACATTTGCTAAATATGTGTATGTGACCAATAACATTTGATTTGATAGTTGTATCTGCTTGGCTGGGGAATTAGCCTACTAATGTATCGAGCCGGGTATTTTTTAATACAACCTTTCACATAACACACATTGTCTGTGTCATCAGAGAAGTAACTCGTGTCACGATCAGATGCCTCATGATGGCATTTCCTTTTCATAGGAGTCAAGGGAGACTGGCAACAACGGAGGAGGTTTCACGAGGGTACTTGTGTCGCATGACACACTTTTATTCTGAGGTCTTGCCTGACAAGCTGTGAAAATAGCAAGTGAACAGTTAATGAAATTATTTTTGGAGGTCGCTAAACCATTGCAATCACATTGCTGGACGTGTTATGATACCCACCTTTGCTCCTTCTGGTAGGTCCAGGCATCCGTTCATGACCAGGGAATCAGTCTAGCAATCAACTGTGCGCTTTGTCCAACAGAAAAACAGGGTCAACGATTGTTATCATCCCGCAATTATAAACATATCTCGAGAAATAACGTGATCTCGTTTGGAAGCTTCTTTACAGATGTAAACTGACTGGCTCCAGATTGGATTAGATTCAGGCTGGTAACGCCGTTACACTATGCAACCAACTGTGACATGTTTTGCTATGGCCCTGGGTTGGTTTGAGTTTGTTGCTGCTAGTTTTACAACGGGTGGTTTGGATTTCCCATTGTTAGAGCATACACATGGTCAGCACATTCATGAAGTGCTATCGTTACCAAGCAAAGCACTACTAATAATTTTACAAATCAACTCTCACCACCTTCCGGAGACACTTGAAACACCACCTCTTTAAGGAATACCTGGGATAGGATAAAATAATCCTTCTACCCCCCCTTACCCCACCCCCCAAAAATAAAAAAATAAATTATTGTAAAGTGGTTGTCCCACTGGCTATCATAAGGTGAATGCACCCATTTGTAAGTCGCTATGGATAAGAGCGTCTGCTAAATGACGTAAATGTAAATCTGCCCAGCAAACTTGATCTCCACTGTAAAAAGCATCTAGACGTTATCTCCGACATTTGCAACATTAATATTGAAATTCGATCTCCACTATGTCCCATACTAACGAACATGTTGGGACGGGACCAGACAGGCAGCTTTTCTCAGTCAGTCGAAATTATGAATCAACATAATTTTTATGGATCTGTATGTCCACAGAAATATAAACACAACATGTAAAGTGTTGGGCCCATGTTTCATGAGCTGAAATAAAAGAATACACAAAAAAGCTTTTTTTGCTCAAAGTTTGTGCAAAAATTAGTTTACATCCCTGTTAGTGAGCATTTCTCATTTGCAAAGATAATCCATCCACCTGATAGGTGTGGAATAGCAAGAAGCTGATTAAACAGCATGATCATTACACAGGTGCACCTTGTGCTGGGGACAATAAAAGGCCACTCTAAAATGTGTAGTTTTGTCATACAACACAATGCCACAGATGTCTCAAGTATTGAGGGAGCATGCAATTGTCATACTGACTTCAGGAATATCTACCAGAGCTACTGCCAGAGAATTGAATGTTCTGAAACAAAGCTGAAAATGTCCCAGTTCTTCCATGGCCTGCATACTCACCAGACATGGGATGCTCTGGATTGACATGTACGACAGCCTGTTCCAGTTCCCAACATTATCCAGCAACTTCGCACAGCCATTGAAGAGGAGTGGGACAACATTTCACAGGCAGCAATCAACAGCCTGATCAACTCTATGCGAAGGAGATGATTCATGCTGCATGAGGCAAATGGTGGTCACACCAGATACTGACTGGTTTTGTGATCTACACCTCTACCTTTTTTTAAGGTAACTGTGACCAACCGATGCATATCTATTCCCAGTCATGTGAAATCCATAGATTTGGGATTAATGAATTTATTTAAATTGACTGATTTCCTTTATATGAGCTGTAACTCAGTAAAATCATAGAAACTGTTGCATGTTGCGTTTTATATTTTTGTTTCCGTATATGTGTGTGTATATGTGTATGTATGTATGTATGTATGTATGTATGTATGTATGTATGTATGTATGTATGTATGTATGTATGTGTGTGTGTGTGTGTGTGTGTGTGTGTGTGTGTGTGTGTGTGTGTGTGTGTGTGTGTGTGTGTGTGTATGTATGTGTATGTATGTATGTGTATGTATGTATGTGTGTGTATATATATATATATATATATATATATATATATATATATATATATATATATATATATATATATATACAGTACCAGTCAAAAGTTTGGACACACCTACTCATTCCAGGGTTTTTCTTTATTTTTACAATTTTCTACATTGTAGAATAATAGTGAAGACATCAACATTTTGAAATAACACGTATGGAATCATGTAGTAACCAAAAAACTGTTAAACAAATCTAAATAAATTCTATATTTGAGATTCTTCAAAGTAGCCACCCTTTGCCTTGATGACAGGTTTGCACACTCTTGGCATTCTCTCAACCAGCTTCACCTGGAATGCTTTTCCAACAGTCTTGAAGGAGTTCCCACATATGCTGAGCACTTGTTGGCTGCTTTTCCTTCCCTCTGCCGTCCGACTCATCCCAAACCATCTCAATTGGGTTGAGGTCGGGGGATTGAGGAGGCCAGGTCATCGAATGCAGCATTCCATCTCTCTCCTTCTTGGTAAAATAGCCCTTACACAGCCTGGAGGTGTGTTGGGTCATTGTCCTGTTGAAAAACAAATGATAGTCCCACTAAGCCCAAACTAGATGGGATGGCGTATCGCTGCAGAATGCTGTGGTAGCTATGCTGGTTAAGTGTGCCTTGAATTCTAAATAAATCACAGACAGTGTCACCAGCAAAGCACCCCCACACCATAACACATCCTCCTCCATGCTTTACGGTGGGAACTACACATGCAGAGATAATCTGTTCACCCACAACGCGTCTCACAAAGACACAGCGGTTTGAACCAAAAATCTCCAATTTGGACTCCAGACCAAAGGACAAATTTCCACCAGTCTAATGTCCATTGCTCGTGTTTCTTGGCCCAAGCAAGTCTCTTCTTCTTATTGGTTTACTTTAGTAGTGGTTTCTTTGCAGCAACTTGACCATGAAGGCCTGATTCACACAGTCTCCTCTGAACAGTTGATGTTGAGATGTGTCTGTGACTTGAACTCTGTGAAGCATTTATTTGGGCTGCAATTTCTGAGGCTGGTAACTCTAATGAACTTATCCTCTGCAGCAGAGGTAACTCTGGGTCTTCAATTCCTGTGGTGGTCCTCATGAGAGCCAGTTTCATCATAGTGTTTGATGGTTTTTGCGACTGCACTTGAAGAAATGTTCAAAGTTCTTGAAATGTTCCGTATTGACTGACCTTCATGTTTTAAAGTAATGATGGACTGTCGTTTCTCTTTGCTTATTTGAGCTGTTCTTGCCATAATATGGACTTGGTCTTTTACCAAATAGGGCTATCTCTGTATATCCCCCCTACTTTGTTAAAACACAACTGATTGGCTCAAACACATTAAGAAGGAAATAAATTCAAAAATTAACTTTTAAGAAGGCACACCTGTTAATTGAAATGCATTCCAGGTGATTACCTCATGAAGCTGGTTGAGAGAATGCCAAGAGTGTACAAAGCTGTCATCAAGGCAAAGGGTGGCTATTTGAAGAATCTCAAATATAAAATATATTTTGATTTGTTTAACACATTTTTGGTTACTACATGAGTCCATATGTGTTATTTCATAGTTTTGATGTCTTCACTATTATTCTACAATGTAAAAATAAAGAAAAACCCTTGAATGAGTAGGTGTGTCCAAACCTTTGACTGGTAGTGTACATACAGTTGAAGTCGGAAGTTTACATACACTTAGGTTGGAGTCATTAAAACTTGTTTTTCAACCACTCCACAAATTTCTTGATTAACAAACTATCGTTTTGGCAAGTCGGTTAGGACATCTACTTTGTGCATGACACAAGTAATTTTTCCAACAATTGTTTACAGACAGATAATTTCACTTAGAATTCACTGTATCACAATTCCAGTGGGTCAGAAGTTTACATACACTAAGTTGACTGTGCCTTTAAACAGCTTGGAAAATTCCAGAAATGATGTCATGGCTTTAGAAGGTTCTGACATAATTTGCCTGTGGATGTATTTAAAGGTCTACCTTCAAACTCAGTGCCTCTTTGCTTGACATCATGGGAAAATCAAAAGAAATCAGCCAAGACCTCAGAAAAAAAATGTGTAGACCTCCACAAGTCTGGTTCATCCTTGGGAGCAATTTCCAAACTCCTGAAGGTACCACGTTCATCTGTACAAACAATAGTACGCAAGTATAAACACCATGGGACCACACAACTGTCATACCGCTTAGGAAGGAGACGCGTTCTGTCTCCTAGAGATGAACATACTTTGGTGCGGAAAGTGCCAATCAATCCCAGAACAACAGCAAAGGATCTTGTGAAGATGCTGGAGGAAACAGGTACAAAAGTATCTATATCCACACTAAAACGAGTCCTATATCGACATAACCTGAAAGGCCGCTCAGCAAGGAAGAAGCCACTGCTCCAAAGCCGCCATTAAAAAAGACAGACTATGGTTTGCAACTGCACATAGGGACAAAGATCGTACTTTTTGGAGAAATGTCCTCTGGTCTGATGAAACAAAAATAGAACTGTTTGGCCATAATGACCATCGTTATGTTTGGAGGAAAAAGGTGGACGCTTGCAAGCCGAAGAACACCATTCCAACCGTGAAGCACGGGGGTGGCAGCATCATGCTGTAGGGGTGCTTTGCTGCAGGAGGGACTGGTGCACTTAACAAAATAGATGGCATCATGAGGAAGGAAAATTATGTGGATATATTGAAGCAACATCTCAAGACATCAGTCAGGAAGTTGAAGCTTGGTCACAAATGGGTCTTCCAAATGGACAATGACCCCAAGCATACTTCCAAAGTTGTGGCAAAATGTCTTAAGGACAACAAAGTCAAGGTATTGGAGTGGCCATCACAACGCCCTGACCTCAATCCTATAGAACATTTGTGGGCAGAACTGAAAAGGCGTGTGCGAGCAAGGAGGCCTACAAACCTGACTCAGTTACACCAGCTCTGTCAGGAGGAATGGGCCAAAATTCACCGAACTTATTGTGGGAAGCTGGTGGAAGGCTACCAGAAACGTTTGACCCAAGTTAAACAATTTAATGGCAATGCTACCAAATACTAATATGTAAACTTGTATGTAAACTTCTGACCCAGTGTATGTAAACTTCTGACCCACTGGGAATGTGATGAAATAAATAAAAGCTGAAATAAATCATTCTCTCTACTATTATTCTGACATTTCACATTCTTAAAATGTAGTGGTGATCCTAACTGACCTAAGACAGGGAATCTTTACTAGGATTAAATGTCAGGAATTGTGAAAAACTGAGTTTAAATGTATTTGGCTAAGGTGTATGTAAACTTACGACTTCAACTGTACATACTTTTGGTAATGTAGTGTATGTGGACACTTGCTCGTCGAACATCTCGTTCCAAAATCATGGGCATTAATATGAAGTTGGTCCTCCCTTTGCCGCTATAACCACTCTTCTGGGAAGGCTTTCCACTAGATGTTGGAACATTGCTGCGGGGACTTCCATTCAGCCACGAGCATTAGTGAGGTTGGGCACTGATGTTGGGCGATTAGGCCTGGCTCGCAGTCGGCGTTCCAGTTCATCCCAAAGGTGTTTGAAGGGGTTGAGGTCAGGGCTCTATGTAGGTCAGTCAAGTTCTTCCACACTGATCTCGACAAACAATTTCTGTATGAACCTCGCTTTTTGCACGGGGGCATTGTCATGCTGAAACAGGAAAGGGCCTTCTCCAAACTGTTGCCACAAAGTTGGAAGCACAGAATCGTCTAAAATGTCATTGTATGCTGTAGCGTTAAGTTTTCCTTTCACTGGAACTAAGGGGCCTAGCCCGAACCATGAAAAACAGCCCCAGACCATTATTCCTCCTCCACCAAACCCATATTCGTCCGTCAGACTGCCAGATGGTGAAGCGTGATTCATCACTCTAGAGAACGCGTTTCCACTGCTCCAGAGTCCATTGGCAGCGAGCTTTACACAACTACAGCCGACGCTTGACATTGCACATGGTTATCTTAGGCTTGTGTTTGGCTGCTTGGTCGTGGAAACACATTTCATGAAGCTCCCGGTTGGAAGTACTGCCAAATTCTCTAAAACGACATTGGTAGAGAAATGAACATTCAATAGCTCTGGTAGACATTCCTGCAGTCAGCATGCCAGTTGCGCGCTCCCTCAATACTTGAGACATCTGTGGCATTGTGTTGTGTGACAAAACTGCACATTTTAGAGTGGCCTTTTATTGTCCCCAGCACAAGGTGCACCTGTGTAATGATCATGCTGTTTAATCAGCTTCTTGATATGCCACACCTGTCAGGTGGATGGATGGATTATCTTGGCAAAGGAAAAATGCTCACTAACAGGGATGTAAACAAATTTGTGCACAAAGTCTGAGAGAAATACGCTTTTTGTGCTTATGGAAAATGTTGGGGATTTTTTATTTCAGCTCATGAAACATGGGACCAACAATTTAAATGTTGTTGTTTATATTTTTCTTCAGTATAGATGAAAGTAAAAGTGATGAGCCATTCAGACCAGTCTTTCTGATTGAACTTTCGTAAACTACATAACTACATTTTTATAACAGACATACTCTCCATCTTCACAGCAACTTTGTTAATATGACTTGATCATGATAATTGACCATCCAATGTTATACCTAGGAGTTTAGCTTCCTCCACTTGCTCAATGGTCACACCCTTTATACACAACTCCAGTTGAGGTTTAGGTCTTAGACTGTTTTGAACCAAATACAATGCTTTTAGTTTATTATTAATCACCCATTCTGATACTGACTGTAACTCCTTATTTAGAATTTCACTGAGCTCACTGGCTTTGGGTGCTGATATATAGAGTGTGGAATCATCCTCATACATAGTGATTCTAGCTTTGTGTAAGACCAGCGGTAAATCATTTGTAAAAAGAAAGAATAGTAACTCCCCTGAGGGTCACATTACCTTACATATCTGATGTTAGAGTAGCTTCCATTGAAGAACACACTGGGTTCTATTGGATAAATAACTCTCCAACCATGTAATGGCAGGTGATTTAAAGCCATAGCAAGTGAGTTTCTTCAATATCATTCTATGATCAATAACATCAAAGGCTGCACTGAAATGTAACAATACAGCTCCAACTATCATCTTATTATCCATTTATTTTAACCGATCATCAGTCATCTGAGTCAGTGCAGTACAAGTTGAGTGCCCTTCTCTATATGCATGCTGAAAGTCAGTAGTTAACTTGTTCTCTGAAAAATAGCATTATATTTGGTCAAACACAATTATTTCCATCAGTTTACTAAGAGCAGGCAGCAAACTGATTGGGCGCCTGTTAGAGCCAGCAAAGGGTGCTTTACTATTTTTAGGCAGTGGAATTACTTTAGCTTCCTTCCACACCTGTGGACACACACTCCTTTAGGCTTTGGTTAAATATATAGCAAATAGGTGTGGCAATACAGTCTGCTAACATTCTCAGTAGTTTCCCATCAAGGTTAGGGGAATATGGGCCTTTCATCAGTAAAATTTGCTCACCTGCATCCTCTCTTTTCAGTTCTCAACAGCTGATTCAAAGGAGGTGTGGCAGATATCAAGACACTTCCGTGGTAGGATACACTTGTGCTTCCTCGCCAAAAGGAGGCAATCGAGGAAGTGAGGACCAACGAAGTACCACACTCCTTAACCACTTATTGTTTTCCCGGTCACGGAGGAGAGAGGATGGAGGACGTACTTTTGCCCAAAGGAGAAAACCCCATGGTTTGAGCCTGAGGATTAGATCTGAAAAAGTGGCCTCTGTCCTGGGTAGAACTGCGCGCGGAGGGAGGGGACTGGGGTTTAGTACTTGAATTTGTGTAGATAGGGTTTGGGGCCTAGGGCCTGAAGAGTGGGTTGTGTTCATCTGCACGTGTGTTAAACTTTTCTGTTTGTGCCTGTTCCCCTAGATGTGTTGCCCTCTGACCCCCTACAAAGTCTTTATGACTTGTGGCTGTCTTTGGTGGACCACCTGAACATCAAGGCATTCGTCAACCTCACCCTGGCAGACTCTGTACGACACGGAGCCCAGCACCTGCTCTTCATCTCATGCCTCGGTAAGTCCCATCTGCTAGTCAGTCTAATTCTACTCTTTTAAAATGACACCCTATTCCCTATATAGTGCACTACTTATGGCCAGAATAAAGAATTTGAACTGTATTTTTACTGCATCTCCCTTATTCCCCAATGCCCACCTTTTTCTTTTTTGGAATGAATACTCATGACATAGGAATAAGTTTAAGATTAGTCGATTCCCTCTTATTTTCTGTAATTGCGTCTTTTGTGATTAACACTTCTAATCATCCAGGTGGAATGAGACCAAACACTCTGGTTTCTATGACTACTGTACCCCTGAGGACAATTTCCTCCAATCTTCCATCCTCTTGACAGGCAGCAGCCTGGCCAACCCAAGCTCCTCCAAGGACCCCAGGGAACATCGCCAGGGCCCTCAGTTCCACTTCTCCTCACTACGAGGTGACAGCGAGCCCAGAGACTTCCGGCCGGAGGAATATGTCGTCGTCATCGCAGACACCGTCAAGATGCTGAAAAATTAGACTTTAGTTCGTAACTTCTGCCACTTCGACTGGGAGGGACCAGGGTTAAAGGTCACAGGGGCTGCTCGGGGGCCTTCTATACGGTGGCCCCTGAATCTCCTCCATCTGGACAGTTGCGGCTACGTGGACACCTGCTCGCTCTTCCTGCTGCAGCTGGTGTGCGTACTGCACGAGTCTCAAGCCTGGCGCTATACGAGGCTCCGCCTCTTCCTGTGCACAGAGCATGGGAGGTGGAGCCTGCGGCAGGAAGCGAAGCTGCTTCTGATGCTGACGGCGTTGAGGATCTCGGCGGAGGGGCAGATGGTGGCCTGGGACCATGTGGTGACGCTACACTGGCAGAGACGGAAGAATGGAGGGAACGAGAGGGGACAGGAGGAGAGAAGGAATGAAGATGAGGAACAGATGGAGAAGGAGCTGAAGCAGGGGGAGGAAGAGGAGGAATAAATTCAGAAGTTCCGCAGTAACGCTGCTCAGCTGACGGACGACTACCTCTGTGCTGCCCCTTGCCGTGCGTTTCCTGTATTTGCCCCGCGCACCGGCAGACATGCAGTGATACGCCTACCTGCATCAGCTGCTCAGTAGAGAACTTGGCCCCACCCTGCTCATTCATGGGGTAATGCCAGTTGTCACCACTGACCTCTAACCCCTAAGCCTTCACTTGTATCCCCGCTCACCTTATCCCTCACCTGGCTCTGACCCCATCACCAGCTGGACCTGCCCAGTAGAGACCTGGGCCCAACCCTACCCAGCCATGGGGGTACACCTGTTACAGAGAGGATGTGCGAAGTGTCTGCGTGAGATAAGCCTTTTTTTGTATTGAGGTCTATGAGAGTGTCGCATTATTATGTGAGGCTTATTTGATCTAATAGAAGTTTCGTAATGTTGAGGCTGTTACAAATGTACTCATAAGTGGATGCACGTGGCATTCCGGCAACTTTGAGAAAAACAACTTAATTGTGCCTATTGGTCACACACGTATCTGCCCTCTCATTGGCTAGAATGGTCGCAACTGATCTCCTCCTCCTGCCTGCCTTCCATAGTTGAAGACATGTATTTCCATTTAGAGCAGTCACTCAAATATCTTGTCAATATAATAGATCATCTTTGCATCTTTAACCCCTTACCCCTCACCTGTATCCCCTGACCCCTGACCCTTTCCCATATCTAGTGGGTTATGTTCCTATGAACATTCTTTGTGAATGACACCAGTCACTTTTATAGGGGCAAGAGGATGTGTGTATGTTTGTCTTATTTGTATTGATCTTGGTTGACTGAAGCACTCCTGCTGTTCTGTTGTGGATGTTCTAATCACTACACACTGGGTTTTATTAGAGGTGTGGGGCTGATTTTAACACAATAGTCCATGAGGTCACAGTTTATTCTCTTCACTTATTTATGAAATATTGGCACAATTCTAGTTTTTTGTATGTAGCAGTAAAGAAAAAATAAATGTATAAATGGTATTTTCAATCAAATGCATGCAGGTGTGAACTATTTCCAGACCAGAAGAGGGCGATATATGCTTAGCAACTTCACCAGAGCTACAGTAAGACAATTACACTGTAGTGATTGAATGGGAACAGCAGAGGCAGGGCTTGAACCAGTCCTTTACAGTTACAGCGCATGTGTACTACATCATGCCATATGTGTCCTGACCTAGCATCCACACTGAAGAAGGCTGTAAAGCAGAAACGTCTGTGTACGCTATCCCTGATGCAGTAAAACATTTAAAACATTAAATAATGAAGTAAGCTTTATGCTACATATTTTTTAGTGCGAACCCATAACACCTTTTGTTTGTCTGAATTTGCCGGTTTTACGCACCAGCCAAGCTTCTGGGAGAGCGCGCGATGGTTATCTTTTGATTAGCCACAAATGTCACAATATATTTTTTGTTCTCACCATCTATTGGGATATTTTCGACCATAAATAGCTTTGTCTCCAGTAGAGTGATTAACAGGAGAGTCTCTAGTCTACAAACTCATCATCCAGTGTGTTATGCCGTATGGGAGGTGTCATGACTTCCCTCATCGGTTGAGGATCAAACATTCCTGCTAGGCAAAGGTTTGAACACCCCCTGGAGGGCCTCGGGCGCACCTGCGCAATGCTCAAGCCTCATCATCCAGTGTGTTATGCCGTATGGGAGGTGTCATGACTTCCCTCATCGGTTGAGGATCAAACATTCCTGCTAGGCAAAGGTTTGAACACCCCCTGTCCTGGGGGCCAGTATTATGACTTAACAGCCGGTCATAAATAGTTTGCAGAAAAGGACTCCTTTTGGTCTCTAGTATGGGGGAGAAAGAATTTCCCTGTGAGACAAAGGAAGTCTTCCCGCCAAGACTCCAACATCCAAAAGTGGATAATGAAACAATATTCCTACTTAAAATAATGTGGGAAATGGTCAGTGGGGATCTGAAGAATAATCATGTCATATTGTTTATTATTTTGTGATGTCATTAAGGATGGTATCAAGTAATAACTGTAACTCGGAAAGTGTACATATTCTATCTATCAAGTTTACATCTAAATGTTGTATAAAATATATGATTAAGTATGAGAGTATTTTGGTGAAGATAGGAATGTGATTTTAGTCTTCTAATGAGATAATAGTTTTCCTATAAACTATGCACAGTGACTAGCCACGCCCCAAGTGACATCAGAGATTGTGTAAACATGATGGAACGCCCCTTTTACCCCAAGTGCATAAAAAGCCTTTTGACGAAATTCACCTCAGACCAGCAGACGTGAAGCATGAGCTAAACGTTGCAATTGGTTGAAACTCTACAGACCAAGAAATGTGAAGTGTGAGCTAAACGTTACAAAATGGTTTAAAACTACAACTCCATTACCAAAGGAAGACCAGCAGACGTGAAGCGTGAGCTAAACGTTGCAAATGGTTGAATTTCTACCCAGACCAGCAAGCCCACGGCTTAAAATGGTTGAAACTCTACAGACCAGCAGACGTGAAGCGTGAGCTAAACGTTGTAAAATAGTTGAATTTCTATAAGACCAGAAAGTCCAGAAAATGTGAGACGTTAGTCCACACGTATGAAATGGAGAAACTCTGAAACTCTCAACCTCTACACGAGGTGAAGAAGAAGACAATGCACTGGACCTTATCATCTCAGTCTGCAGCTGGCATATATAGTGAGGGAAAAAAGTATTTGATCCTCTGCTGATTTTGTACGTTTGCCCACTGACAAAGACATGATCAGTCTATAATTTTAATGGTAGGTTTATTTGAACAGTGAGAGACAGAATAACAACAACAAAAATCCAGAAAAACGCATGTCAAAAATGTTATAAATTGATTTGCATTTTAATAAGGGAAATAAGTATTTGACCCCTCTGCAAAACATGACTTAGTACTTGGTGGCAAAACCATTGTTGGCAATCACAGAGGTCAGACGTTTCTTGTAGTTGGCCACCAGGTTTGCAAACATCTCAGGAGGGATTTTGTTCCACTCCTCTTTGCAGATCTTCTCCAAGTCATTAAGGTTTCGAGGCTGACGTTTGGCAACTCAAACCTTCAGCTCCCTCCACAGATTTTCTATGGGATTAAGGTCTGGAGACTGGCTAGGCCACTCCAGGACCTTAATGTGCTTCTTCTTGAGCCACTCCTTTGTTGCTTTGGCCGTGTTGCCTTGCCTTGGGTCATTGTCATGCTGGAATACCCATCCACAACCCATTTTCAATGCCCTGGCTGAGGGAAGGAGGTTCTTACCCAAGATTTGACGGTACATGGCCCCGTCCATTGTCCCTTTGATGCAGTGAATTTGTCCTGTCCCCTTAGCAGAAAAAAACCCCCAAAGCATAATGTTTCCACCTCCATGTTTGACGGTGGGGATGGTGTTCTTGGGGTCATAGGCAGCATTCCTCCTCCTCCAAACACGGCGAGTTGAGTTGATGCCAAAGTGCTCGATTTTGGTCTCATCTGACCACAACACTTTCACCAGTTCTCCTCTGAATCATTCAGATGTTCATTGGCAAACTTCAGACGGCCCTATATATGAGCTTTCTTGAGCAGGAGGACCTTGCGGGCGCTGCAGGATTTCAGTCCTTCACAGCGTAGTGTGTTACCAATTGTTTTCTTGATGACTATGGTCCCAGCTGCCTTGAGATCATTGACAAGAACCTCCCGTATAGTTCTGGGCTGATTCCTCACCGTTCTCATGATCATTGCAACTCCACGAGGTGAGATCTTGCATGGAGCCCCAGGCCAAGGGAGATTGACAGTTCTTTTGTGTTTCTTCCATTTGCGAATAATCACACCAACTGTTGTCACCTTCTCACCAAGCTGCTTGGCGATGGTCTTGTAGCCCATTCCAGCCTTGTGTAGGTCTACAATATTGTCCCTGACATCCTTGGAAAGCTCTTTGGTCTTGGCCATGGTGGAGAGTTTGGAATCTGATTGATTGATTGCTTCTGTGGACAGGTGTCTTTTATACAGGTAATAAACTGAGATTAGGAGCACTCCCTTTAAGAGTGTGCTCCTAATCTCAGCTCGTTACCTGTATAAAAGACACCTGGGAGCCAGAAATCTTTCTGATTGAGAGGGGGTCAAATACTTATTTCCCTAATTAAAATGCGAATCAATTTATAACATTTTTGACATGCGTTTTTCTGGATAGTTTTGTTGTTATTCTGTCTCTCACTGTTCAAATAAACCTACCATTAAAATTATAGACTGATCATTTCTTTGTCAGTGGGAAAACGTACAAAATCAGCAGGGGATCAAATACTTTTTTCCCTCACTGTATATTCGTCTAGAGAACTTTCACTAAAGACACGAAGTGGGAAGGACAATCCCTCTGAAGTATCTATTCTAACCAGCAACTCTACCAAGGACATTGGGATCTCTGGTGGGCAAACCAGAGTCCTACATCATCAACTCAACTATTAAGGACAGCTACACATAAATACATACATACATTTCTAATCTGAATAAGCGTTATTAGGGTGCATAAGTATTATGATTACTGTGAGCATAGTCTCCAAAGGAACCACGATAGTTTGAATCTCTGTCTCTCCCTTCCACTCTGACCCTCCTTTTACCCAAGCAGTCATGCGATGGTTAGTCCAGTCCACTAGGGACCTGTTTTCATTGTATTACGTTAGTAATCAATAACCTTTGTGTGTTTGCATTGTATTATTATTTAGTAAATTAGTAAATAAATAATTAAGCCAATTTGTGTATTGCTGATTCAAGGATTATGCGACGTTCAGAATGAGACTGATAAGAGGTAATTATTTGGTATATATTAAGTGACTGTTATCGATATATAACATATCTTCTAAGAGTTTAATTCAGGAGATGGTAAGTCGTTAAACAACTTATTCCGTGGTGCCCCAAATTCCTAATGAGTTAATTGTTACATTATTAATTTAATCGAGTGACAATTAAACATAGTTAGGTGATTCAATAAATAACAGTCACACATTAAAGTAAGTCACGTCACGACAGAGGTCCCTGTAAAACAGTTGGTATTCCACAGACTGACTCAACCAGCACTTCTGTGAAGTTAACCATAAGTGGGATCCAACCATAGTAATTCAACCGTAGGTAATACGGTACTCAATGTATCACCTTCACAAAAGATTCACTACAACATCTCATCTGATGTTTCCATTGGTTTACATACCACAGTCATTGTACACAACATGATGGTGAGACTCAGATATACCCAGTCGATCCACGTCACTGGTTAACACATGGTGGGTGACTAGGCAGTGGGCATCGACACCTCCAGCAGGCAGTAATGGGACCAGGCCTGGCTGCCAGTGAGACGTGAGACCCAACTGCGTCACGTTTGCCACAGAAAATCTCCATGAATTCACATAACTGGGTGTTCACACCCACCACTGATGATAACAATGGGGTATGTGGGCGCAGACATAACCAAGCCAATGGAGATGTACAGTAAAATTATTCAATTTCTATGGCTTCCGTTTTACAGGACATGAATACCACACAGTGCAGTTGGTTTCTCAGTCATTGGTGGTGATAACGATGTAAAAATACTGAACTTGATGATAAACGTTTCCATTAATATAATCTGTGTATCCTTGGGATCGTAAATACATTAAACTGTTCCAATTTAGTTCTATGCCTGGGATAACCTGTTTTTGAGAATTAAATGGACAGATTCCCATTGTATCAAAGGATTACATTCTCTCAGGGGTTATATCAGCTAGGGTTATGAGAATTCAATATGAATATGTATACAGTATTCAATGCAATTGGAATTTGAGGCATTTTTCTTTCATCACCTCGTCTTAAGGCCTCACGCAAACCTTATGTAGCCATGGAAGTCACTGGCAGAGGGAGAGAGAGCGCACTTAAACTTGTCCTGATGAGTTTACCCACCTAAACCGACAAGAAGTTCTGCTAATGTTTGAGGGTGATCCCTCCATCCCTCTATCGCTCCATCGCGGAGGAGGAGAGAACTGTGTGAGTCACTTCCGACAAAGGTCATTGCATCGTAGGAGGGTGTGGAAGCATTAGTGTGGAAATATACAGTAAAACAATCTGCACCAATTTAAGGAAAACACTTTCTTCCTCTTTCTCTTCAATCGCTCTACTTCTTTCTGTCAGGTTGGGGGCACTCAGACTTAGTGGTACACTGGGGAGGTATTTTCCATAATGGAAAAGAAGAGGAAGAGAAAGTCAGTAGGTCTACTCTTGGACCATGTCTGAAATGGAAAAGAGCGTGTTTTTTAGTAGTGCAGACCACCTCTTTTTGTAGGATTATTTCAGATTCACCTACCACCACTCATTACTATAAAGCAACCTTTAGAGGTATTTTTTGTTGAACAGCGTAATCCTTCATAGAAAACATTGGCAGTATTTTTGTACTGTATATACTGTATAATACATTATAATATATTTTCACGTGATATTGAAATAGTGAAGTTCCATAGGGAATAATAGTTATTCTATGCTGTTATTTAATTCACTCTTAGTTATCAAACCATCCATCCTCTATACAACCACCCTGCATCAGTTAGAGGGAGACACGTCAAATAAAATAAAAGACGGGAAAGTATGTTTGTAAGCCTGCTCTGTTTGTACTGCATATTAAACCATTATAATAAGGATACATTATTACATGGTTATGAAATTAGAGGAAATTCTTACATAAAGAGATGCTGAAGTTATTCTATTCTGTGCTGTTACTTAATTCGTTATCAAACCCTCTATTCTTGTCCCTGTGCTCTGTCATCTAAGACCTAGCACCGGGACATCACAGAAGGTCAAGACACATGAAAGCAAAACATTAGGGAGTCCAGTAGGGCAGCAGTGATAGTGAGTCCATTTATAGCCAGAAGGAAGGTGGAGGGATCGCAGGGTAGCACAGCAGGGTGGATGGGCTTTGTAGTCTGTACGGGACTGAATGGGGAGCCAGTTGAGTGAGGCAAGAATTGGGATAATGTGACTTTTTGGTTCCTGTTAGGACTCTGGAAGCAACATTTTCTACAAATTGGAGATTTTTCAGATTGGAGGTACAGCCTGATAAAAGGGTGTTACAGTAATCTAGACTGGATGTAATGAAGCAATGGACACTTTTTTTCTGCATCAGCAAATGAAAGTGGATTTCTGATTGTAGCTATGTTCCCAATCTGAAGTTCCATTGGCAAGAATTTGTTTAATCTACTGTGGTGTCCAAAACAAACTTTGCTGATAATGCCGTGATGATAAGAAGTCCGCCGACACTGTACTTTGTTTATAAAGGTTTATTATAACAAAGAGTTTCAGCGTCAGATTTACAGATACCTGCAGATATCTGAAGAACAGCAGGAGCCAATTCTGTAATTCGCTATTCTTTTCCCCCCTGCTCAAGACATGGTATTTATATCCTATATGACATAGTATGGCGTGATTTTAATACCCAATCCCTGGCTTTCCTACATATCTTCCCATATCATTTTTTCCAGGAATTTAGTAATGCTTTCCAGATGTTTCAGCAAAGCAGAGTAAAGTTCATCTGTTACACCATTTGCAAATGTCAGCACAATCACAGACTCTAAGACACTACACTACTCTTTCTTTACACAGGTTATCAAACCAGCCATCCTCCTTCCAACAATCAACCAATCACTTGATCAATGGATTGATAAATCAAAATAAATCTGTGGAGAGGTCAGCGGACATCCACAGGACCAGGTCATGTTCATGACTCATCACCTTTGACCCCAAGCCCACCACAGAGACAAGGGGTGAGTGACTCTGATTGGACAATTTCCATGTACATTACAAGGAAGTTGTTTTTCTCAGGTTTGGACATTGAGAATAATTACATTTACATTTACGTCATTTAGCAGACGCTCTTATCCAGAGCGACTTACAAATTGGTGCATTCACCCTATAGCCAGTGGGATAACCACTTTACAATTTTTAGGGGGGGGGGGGGGGGGGGGTAGAAGGATTACTTTATCCTATCCCAGGTATTCCTTAAAGAGGTGGGGTTTCAAATGTCTCCGGAAGGTGGTGAGTGACTCCGCTGTCCTGGCGTCGTGAGGGAGATTGTTCCACCATTGGGGTGCCAGAGCAGCGAACAGTTTTGACTGGGCTGAGCGGGAACTATGCTTCCGCAGAGGAAGGGGAGCCAGCAGGCCAGAGGTGGATGAACGGGGTCAGGTTAGGTGTTCTGGATTCAAGGGACCGTTTTGACTGTTCTTCTTGGCTTGTGGGCACAGGAGTTCAATTTAGTAAATCCAATAATTTACTTTACAGGTCATTCAACTAACAATCCCATATCACAAATTCACAGGTATAACTCTATTATCACCAGTGGTGTAAAGTACATAAGTAAAAATACTTTAAAGTACTACTTAAGTAGTTCTTTTGGGTGTCTATACCTTACTTTACTATTCATATTTTGGGCAACTTTTACTTTTACTCCACTACATTCCTAAAGAAAATAATGTACTTTCTACTCCATACATTTTCCCTGACACCCAAAAGTACTTGTTATGTTTTTAATGCTTAGCGGGACATTCACCCACTGAAAGAGAAAATCCCTGGTCGTCCCTACTGCATCTGATCTGGCGGACTCACTAAACACAAATGCTTTGTTTGTAAATTATGTCTGAGTGTTGGAGTATGCCCCTGGCTTTCCTTAAATAAATAAAAAACAAGACAAACGTGCCATCTGGTTTGCTTATTATATGGAACTTTTACTTTTGATACTTAAGTATATTTTAGCAATTACATTTACTTTTGATACTCAAGTATATTTTAAACCAAATACTTTTAATCAAGTAGGATTTTACTGGGTGACTTTCACTTGAGTCATTTTCTATTAAGGTATCTTTACTTTTACTCAAGTATGACAATTGAGTACTTTTTCCACCACTGATTATCACATAATTCTCTGTAAAGCTCAGTTTAGATCCTATTGCTGTAAATACAATATATGCTGAGCTTGACTTGTTTTTCCCTCTTTTGTGAGCATTGTTGTTTTTCCACCAGCATCACTCACATAACTCAATTATGTAGGCCTACTGAGCTTACTATTTCCATTAATTTTGTCCTTTTCTTGTGAGCGTGTGGGAGTTATTATTTTCAACAGCGAGCTCAATTGCCATTGTCTTGGACAGGAAGTCCCCTGTAGCTCAGTTGGTAGAGCATGGCGCTTGCAACGCCAGGGTTATGGGTTCTTTTCCCACGGGGGGCCAGTATGAAAAAAATGTTATGCACTCACTAACTGTAAATCGCTCTGGATAAGAGCGTCTGCTAAATGACTAAAATGTAAATGTTCTTTTCCCACGGGGGGCCAGTATGAAAAAAAATGTATGCACTCACTAACTGTAAATCGCTCTGGATAAGAGTGTCTGCTAAATGACTAAAATGTAAATGTAAGTCCACCGGAAGTGGCTCTCGGCTGCCTAAATTAGCATGAGAAAGTAGCACCAGCTACTCGCTCCATATGACATATTAACCAGTGCTTCATTTGTAAATTGGGAGGTGCTGGAATAAGAGGGGGGTGACCTGGGGAGCTCTGAGGTAACGGAAAGCATGAGAAGAAAATCACCTTTATAATAAAGCATTGCATGCATATCATCGCATTTGTGTAGTGGCATAGAGCAGTAAAGTAGAGGCACTTACAGAAGTTGCACACATGGGGAACATTTTAGTAGCCTAGGGTCCGGGAAAACTGTGGCCTTTTATAAAAGCATTTCATGCAATTCTACATAATTTTGACATGACTGGAGACTTTGGCAGAATCTTTTTTTTAATACCGCACAAATGATCGAAATGACAGGCTACTTTGACACTGACAAACTGAGAATCTGAGATCAATAAAAACGACCTTGAATCCATCAATAGTCTAGGCCTAGGTGTGTGGAGACTCATATTGTAGGCTACAATATCAGGAGGAAATGATAGTCCTAAACATGCTTTCCAGTTTCACTGACTAACCCAATGATGCGTAGCTCACTCGCCGGGGATGGCAGATGCGTTTGTGCCAAAAGCCTATATCTCGCTCTTGTTTTACTTTGTAAAATAATATTTTGAAGTTTATCAAATATTTTGTTAGCCTAGAGTTAGAGTCTTCTCTTTTCAAATCAAATCAAATCAAATTTTATTGGCCACATGCGCCGAATACAACAGGTGCAGACATTACAGTGAAATGCTTACTTACAGCCCTTAACCAACAGTGCATTTATTTTTAATAAAAAAGTAAAATAAAACAACAACAAAAAAGTGTTGAGAAAAAAGAGCAAAATGGGGGTGCAAATAGTCTGGGTAGCCATGATTAGCTGTTCAGGAGTCTTATGGCTTGGGGGTAGAAGCTGTTGAGAAGTCTTTTGGACCTAGACTTGGCACTCCGGTACCGCTTGCCATGCGGTAGCAGAGAGAACAGTCTATGACTAGGGTGGCTGGAGTCTTTGACAATTTTGAGGGCCTTCCTCTGACACCACCTGGTATAGAGGTCCTGGATGGCAGGAAGCTTTGCCCCAGTGATGTACTGGGCCGTACGCACTACCCTCTGTAGTGCCTTGCGGTCGGAGGCCAAGCAGTTGCCATACCAGGCGGTGATGCAACCAGTCAGGATGCTCTCGATGGTGCAGCTGTAGAATTTTTTGAAGATCTGAGGACCCATGCCAAATCCTTTCAGTCTCCTGAGGAGGAATAGGCTTTGTCGTGCCCTCTTCACGACTGTCTTGGTGTGTTTGGACCATGATAGTTCGTTGGTGATGTGGACACCAAGGAACTTGAAGCTCTCAACCTGTTCCACTACAGCCCCGTCGATGAGAATGGGGGCGTGCTCAGTCCTCTTTTTTTTCCTGTAGTCCACAATCATCTCCTTTGTCTTGGTCACGTTGAGGGAGAGGTTGTTATCCTGGCACCACACGGCCAGGTCTCTGACCTCCTCCCTATAGGCTGTCTCATCGTTGTCGGTGATCAGGCCTACCACTGTTGTGTCGTCGGAAAACTTAATGATGGTGTTGGAGTCGTGCCTGGCCATGCAGTCATGGGTGAACAGGGAGTACAGGAGGGGACTGAGCACGCACCCCTGAGGGGCCCTCGTGTTGAGGATCAGTGTGGCAGATGTGTTGTTACCTACCCTTACCACCTGGGGGCGGCCCGTCAGGAAGTCCAGGATCCAGTTGCAGAGGGAGGTGTTTAGTCCCAGGATCCTTAGCTTAGTGATGAGCTTTGAAGGCACTATGGTGTTGAATGCTGAGCTGTAGTCAATGAATAGCATTCTCACGTAGGTGTTCCTCTTGTCCAGGTGGGAAAGGGCAGTGTGGAGTGCAATAGAGATTCCATCATCTGTGGATCTGTTGGAGCGGTATGCAAATTGGAGTGGGTCTAGGGTTTCTGGGATAATGGTGTTGATGTGAGCCATGACCAGCCTTTCAAAGCACTTCATGGCTACAGACGTCAGTGCTACGGGTCGGTAGTCATTTAGGCAGGTTATCTTAGTGTCCTTGGGCACAGAGACTATGGTGGTCTGCTTGAAACATGTTGGTATTACAGACTCAGTCAGGGACATGTTGAAAATGTCAGTAAAGACACTTGCCAGTTGGTCAGCACATGCTCGGAGTACACGTCCTGGTAATCCGTCTGGCCCTGCGGCCTTGTGAATGTTGACCTGCTTAAAAGTCTTACTCACATCGGCTACGGAGAGCGTGATCACATAGTCATCAGGAACAGCTGGTGCTCTCATGCATGCTTCAGTGTTGCTTGCCTCGAAGCGAGCATAGAAGTGGTTTAGCTCATCTGGTAGGCTTGTGTCACTGGGAAGCTCGCGGCTGTGCTTCCCTTTGTAGTCTGTAATAGTTTTCAAGCCCTGCCACATCCGACGAGCGTCAGAGCCGGTGTAGTACGATTCAATCTTAGTCCTGTATTGACTCTTTGCCTGTTTGATGGTTCGTCGGAGGGCATAGCGGGATTTCTTATAAGCGTCCGGGTTAGAGTCCCGCTCCTTGAAAGCGGCAGCTCTACCCTTTAGCTCAGTGCAGATGTTTCCTGTAATCCATGGCTTCTGGTTGGGGTATGTACGTACGGTCACTGTGGGGACGACATCATCGATGCACTTATTGATGAAGCCAGTGACTGATGTGGTGTACTCCTCAATGCTATCTGAAGATACCCGGAACATGTTCCAGTCTGTGCTAGCAAAACAGTCCTGTAGCTTAGCATCTGCGTCATCTGACCACTTTTTTATTAACCGAGTCACTGGTGCTTCCTGCTTTAGTTTTTGCTCATAAGCAGGAATCAGGAGGATAGAGTTATGGTCAGATTTGCCAAATGGAGGGCGAGGGAGAGCTTTGTATGCGTCTCTGTGTGTGGAGTAAAGGTGGTCTATAGTTTTTTTTCCTCTGGTTGCACATTTAACATGCTGGTAGAAATTAGGTAGAACGGATTTAAGTTTCCCTGCATTAAAGTCCCCGGCCACTAGGAGCGCTGCCTCTGGATGAGCGTTTTCCTGTTGACTTATGGCCTTATACAGCTCATTCAGTGCAATCTTAATGCCAGCATTGGTTTGTGGTGGTAAATAGACAGCTATGAAAAATATAGATGAAAACTCTCTTGGTAAATAGTGTGGTCTACAGCTTATCATAAGATACTCTACCTCAGGCGAGCAAAACCTAGAGACTTCCTTAGTATTTGATTTTGTGCACCAGCTGTTGTTTACAAATATACACAGACCGCCACCCCTTGTCTTACCGGAGTCAGCCGTTCTATCCTGCCGATGTAGCGTATAGCCCGCTAGCTGTATGTTATCCATGTCGTCGTTCAGCCACGACTCGGTGAAACATAAGATATTACAGTTTTTAATGTCCCAGTACAATTGGTTAGAGGGCTGTAAAACGGCAGCCATCTTCTCCGGAGCCATTTTTTGTTTGTTTGTTTTTAGTCATTTAGCAGACGCTCTTATCCAGAGTGACTTACAGTTAGTGAGTGCATACATGTTTTCATACTGTTTCCAACCTGAGTTTTCCCGTGATTGCATTTAAAATATTGCAAAAGGCCTGTTTTGTCTGCATCCTTCAGACACTTATGAGTACAATTAATGAATGAAAGAAACCGCAGCAATCAGTGGTGTGAAGATGCAACGGCTGTCTGGCTGTCTAGTTGACATCCACTACCACACCCATACTGAATACTGATGAGAGACCAGTTAGAGCCTCTGACTTCCTTATTCCACCAACAGCTACCTGGTACACATGTGGGCAGAGGGGAGATGTAGCCTGATCCCAGATCTGTTGCTATGTGATTTAGCCAACTCCTAAGTCAGACCTGTTCAGTGACTAAATCAAATCAAAGTTTATTTGTCACGACACGTACACAGTTACAGCAAGTATAAACGTTGCAGCGAAATGCTTACTTACAAGCTCCCTCAACACTGCAGTTCAAATATCAATATCAATAACAATCAAAAGTCAATAAAAAAAGAACAAGTAGAAGAAAGTAGTATGTACTTAATAAAACTGATATGTACGCAATAGGATATACAGTATAAATTATGAATGTGCAATGTCAAGTACAGTATGACTGTATTTACAAATATAAAGTGGATAGTGTCTTGGTCTCACAGTTGAGTAAATAGTATATAATATAACAGCAGTGTTGTGTGTGTGTGCTTGTGTGTGTGTGTGTGTGTGTGTGTGTGTGTGTGTGTGTGTGTGTGTGTGTGTGTGTGTGTGTGTGTGTGTGTGTGTGTGTGTGTGTGTGTGTGTGTGTGTGTGTGTGTGTGTGTGTGTGTGTGTGTGTGTGTGTGTGTGTGTGTGTGTGTGTGTGTGTGCTTGTATGTAAGGGTTGGATGTGTGCGGAGAGTTAATGCAAATAATCTCTAAGGTGCAGGTAGATAGCTAGATTACCTCCTTGGTCAGAGGAGTTGGTTAAACCACAAATAGATGTTTTACCAGGATATAATGAATGTGATTGGAAGAAGTGACGTGGACATAGCCAGAATGTTGCTCTTCAATCAACACCCTTATTTGGGTTTCCGCAATGCAATACTCTCCGGGTGCCATGAGAATTCATATTTAGATTCATGTAATCATTGAAGCTGTGTTGACGTTGGGGAACCAGAAGAAGCTCAATTACAGCATATAATGGTTGAAACATGATGGAAAAACAGGACATCTGTTCATGCCAGTCACCTTCTCACCCCTTTTTTTCACACACTTTCTTTCCGTACGCACGCACACAAACACACACAAAACACAGGCCAGACGTACAAACATACACTTCCAACAATTCCCATGAATCGTAGATGCGTTTCTAGATACTTCTTAACTTCCATCCATCATTCTACACCTCTCTTCTCATATGGATAGGGATTCAGTGGAGCCTTGTTTCAAACCTGTCCCTGACTTGCAGTGCTCTAGAAGGCCCATAGATGGCAACATACTCCAAGCGGCTCCCAACTTACATAAACACTCTACAACAAACAAGGTTTCCCAAACTCTGTCCCGGGGACCCCAAGGGGTGCACGTTTTGGTTTTTGCCCTAGTACTACATAGCTGATTCAAATAATCAAAGCTTGATGATGAGTTTTTTATTTGAATCAGCTGTGTAGTGCTAGGGCAAAAAACAAAACATGCACCCGGGGGGGGCCCCAGGACCGAGTTTGGGAAACCCTGCCTACAGCATTGGTCAGTCACCAGCCCTAGTCCTGGAGAACTACAGGTTGTGAGGATCAGGGCTGTCTGTCACTGAGGGGAACATGTAGTAGCCTGGGTGACAGCCTGAGATTTCTTTTTTGAAAGCTAACAGTAGTGAGTTATGGCCTGTTCCCTATGGGGGTTCTATGTTCGATCTAGGCCTAGGTTAGGTTTGATATGACTGATTTCTCAGAGGTTTCCAAGCACAGCTTTGGTCTCACAGAGAACTGGATTAATCATTTGACTGTTCAAAACATGCTGTGGCTTTTGTTATTTAGTATAGCTCTGTCTGGCTGTTGATGGTATAAGCCTCATCAGTAGGCATGGCCACATATTTACAACGCCTCGTTGTTTTTTTCACACCCACTATTAGTGTTATTGAAGACTTGCTATCTGCTACCAGTAGGAGAGTTACACAGACAAGAGAACAAGACAGAGTGTGTGTGGGTGCACAACCCACAAATACTTGCTCACGCAAATAAAAGCCAATTTATGCTTGATTCGAAAATGTGGTCGGAGGCTCCATATGGAGGGTGTGACGCAATTGCGGAGCTTCCAGCGGCATGCAGAGGCCAAATTGAGCTCCGTACTGCATTGCTGTGTGCATCCCAAATGTTGTACATTGCGAAGGGCTCCATATAGCTCCGCATTGACATGATTGTTTGACGGTAGGTGAGAGCGGGAGGTCTTGTATAAACACAAACTCACTTCCTTGACAACTTCCTTGACAACAGCTCTGCGCTGCTCCGCGAAGCGCAAGAAGTATGAATGCCCTGATTTATGCAGAGGATGTATCACCGTAAATGCTGCACGACCAATGCAGACGTCGGATTGACCATGCAGCGCCTTTAGGTATCCACACACACAAACACTTACACTAAAAGAGATTGAAGGGACTAAAACTCAAGGTGAGGATTGGGGATGGATCTTTGACTCTCACTGTTGCGGTCCTCTTGTTAGTGAAGGTTTTCATTTTATGTGTTCTTTTGAAATCTAAGAGATTACATTGAAATGGATAACAAACACACCATTTAGCACAGACTATTACAAATTGTTGGACTCCTTATGGATCATATGACCGTTCTTTTCTAAAGTCAAGTGTACTGTCACTTCTTTCTGTCAAGGGTTTTACAGGCATAGATAAGGTTGGGAATTGTGTATTTATTATTGGAGTCTGTCTAAAAATAAAATTTTACTCAGACTTAAAACAAACTGTTAGGTTCAGGATCACTTTATGACAGTTCATGGAGGGAGTCTATTTCCATTTTAAAACAAACCTACTAGAACCATCCATCATTATCCAAATAGTAGCTTTCTTCCCACATTATGATATAAGGGAAAGAGAGTAGGGAGTGGGCAGAGAGGCAACTTTACAACGGAAGTCTCCCAGCAGGCGGCAAACATTCCATCCTGGAATTCCGCAGTGCTGTAGGATTGGCTAATGTCTGACTGCGGCTGCAAAACGCCCTGCGTATGACGTAACAATGGAAGAAGTCTATGGCGCTTGAAATGTGACGTATAGCAACCCTCTGTAACTAAGGAAATGGTCACATCCATGCCAATGGAGGTATGAAGTCTGAGGGAGGGGAAATGAGTGTCCCGCCTAAAACAGCAACCAAACAGACCAGTGAATATTATGGGGTTGTGATGTAAGATTATTGGAGGTCTGAGTGTGAGAGAATTAACAGTTGAGTCATGTCTGGCCCCTACTTTATTTTGAAGTACTTTCATTTGAAGAGTATAGTCATTATAGGAAATAGCAGTCTTCCTAGACCAAGGTGCATGTGTGTTCAGCAGATTTGATCAAGCCACTCCCTGGGTCCACTCCTATTACGGTGTCATCTGCTGAATATGTGATACTTATTTATACATTGATACCCTTCTGAGTGTCATCTGCTGCACAGAGAGAGGGCTAACCATAAAGCCTCTGAGCCAGAGCATCAGGCCGACCTGCGTAATTCTCACACTTCCATAGACAGACAGACAAGGGAGACAATAATAAACACTTCATCGTCATCATGATATTGCCCTACATACAGAGATAGACACCATCAGCCGAGCACCAAAAACTTTTGTTGGGGAGACTGGTGCAATTTGGGTTGGTGAGTCACTAGGACTTCTGCGTCATTGAATGTGCCGATTCAAAGCTGCTTCCACTAGACCATGTAGATCGGGGATCTTTCCCAAAACTCCCACGTTCCAAACACTTCCAGAATGTTCTATTTGGAAAGAGATTAGCTAGTAGTTTTAATTGTCCATTAGTAACTTTGGTCCAACTGTTTCAATGAGGTCAAACTTAATGGTAAACCTTTCAAGGAAAAGACGAGTGAGACCCATTTTGGAAGCCAATCATTTGTGTGCATGTGTGTCTCTCTCGCTCTGTGCCTGTGTAGATGCATGCTCTTGACATCAGACTGGGCTACTCTCTCACCTTTGTCTGCATGGATGGGACTGATGCATAGCAACCGCCAGTGATAGGCTACCGGTTAAGACTGGCTAGTCTTGACTACCAGCTGCTGTTATTCTGTTGATTTGGTGAAAATGTGTTTGTGGCCATACTCCAGACTATCCCATCTGCCGCCTTAGATATCAAGCTGAGCCATAAAGGAGACTAGTGGTCATCTACCACACCACTATCAGATTAAGGGGGGCAATGTATGCTTTTTTTATCCCCATACTTTTGATCTGAAATCACCATCACCCACTTGTCATTTTTCCATATTAAAAGTGTTTAAGCTAGTAATGTACCAATATTTATCGTTAAAAAAATTAGACATGACATAGCCAATGAATACATAGCACAACTTAGAATTTCACCCCGTCTCAAAATGGAATGCTTTTGACCGTTTTGAAGTTTTTATGGAGTGAGCTTCTCCTCCCATTTCAACCATGCAGTGCCGCTTCCCTCGCAAAAGTGATTGCTGTCCCCATTATGAAATTGTAAACTTTACCCTGTATATCTAAAAATGACCATATATATACACTGTTTAAAACAAAACTACCTAAACTATTGCTGATGGTGAAACTGAACAATCTAAATAAAATATATGGTAAGCCCCATTCAGCAGGTACAGTAGGTTATAGCCAGATGAGTTGTCTCAGGTAGCTTACATTTATTCCAGTAAAACACAATTTTCAACAGTGCATTTGATAACGATAACCTATCACATTACATTGGTTGTCACTCAATTAATAAAGCTTAATATTGCGCAAGCCATTTTACAAGCATTTGAATGCGGAATGTGCCGCACAGATATACAAAATTAGGAATGGGCCGACTTCCTCTCGTTGGTCAGCGCGCAAAGCAGCGCACAGTGTGCAGTTTGACTAGGCTACTGATATTGCCTGTGGTTGTTCGGTATGCAAAATTAGTTGTAGATCAATGACTGACAACACAGGTATATGCTTAGTTCGACACTGTAGGAGAGGACACATCAGTTGTCACAAAAGATGAGAGGTATTTTAGGAAGGTAGAAAGAAAGTAATGTGAGCAAGAATAGTTATGAGTAAATCGGTCCATCGGTTCACTATCGTAAACATTTAAATCGGGGACCTATGCCTGTCGGTGAATCGCTACATCCTTACTGAAATATGCATGATGAAACCTATACATTTTCTCTGCCATGTTTTGGATGAAGAAAACAAAATTTAAACCGTATCATTCTGTTAATAATTGCATTCATTTACAATGAGTTGACAATGATGTATCATAACGACCAAACTGTAACAACAGCATTAGTGTTGTAGTTGAGTTACTAACATGTTCTATTTCAAAATCAAGTACTTGTTTCTCTTTGTCTGCAAATTAGATTTTTATAAATGTCTATTATACTATATTCATTGGGTTTACAGTAGGCCCTAAATTAGGGCCCCTAATGACTATAGTAGTTACTAAGTTATTACACATCTCTTGGCCCACATCAAGGCCAACGTGCCAGACACACTGGAGCCCACTCCAATTTCATTACCGCTCCAACTGGTCCACTCAAGACGCCCTCTCCATCGCAATCCACACGGCTCTGTCACACCTGGACAAGAGGAATACCTATGTGAGAATGCTGTTAGTTTGCTACAGCTTAACAGTCAACACCATTGTTCCCTCCAAGCTCGTCACTAAGCTCAAGGCCCTGGGTCAGGCCACCTCCCTCTGCAACTAGATCCTGGACTTTCTGACGGGCAGACCACAGGCTGTGAGGATTGGCTACAACAACTCCACCACAACGACTCTCAACACGGGGGTTCTGCAGGGATGCGTGCTCAGCCCACTGCTGTACTCCCCATTCACCTACGACTGCGTGGCCAAGCACAACGCCAACTCCATCAAGTTTGCTGATGAGACCACGGTTGTAGGCCTGATCATTAACAATGACGAGTCAGCCTACAGGGAGGTCAGAGACCTGGCAGTGTGGTGCCAGGAAAACAACCTCTCCCTAAACACCAGCAAAAATAAGGAGTTGATTGTCGACTTCAGGAAGCAGGGAGGAGGACACGCCCCGATCCACATCGACAGGACTGCAGTGGAGAGAGTCAAGAGGTTAATGTTCTTCAGCTTCCACATTACAGAGAACCTGACATGGATCCATAACACCACCACTCTACTCATGAAAGCGCAACAGCGCCTCTACTAACTCAGGCTGCTGAAGAAATTGTCCCAGAGGACACTCCATGCCTACCTTGTATTTATATTCCCGCTAAATGTATTCTATTTTATTCCATTGAGATTTAATTTGTATTTGTATTAGACCACTCCCAGACAGTCCTAGCAGAATTCTTACTTGAGAAATTGGTCTTTGCTAAGAAGCATATTTTTTCTTTTTAAATATTTTTATTGAAAACAATCACGGTAAGATACTTAATTGTTACGCCGAATTGATTTGATATTGAGATAAAAACGGCTGATTTGGACCTTTAAAGAGCTTGATGATTTCTGATTCCCATGTCTCATCTAAAGCAGATGGAGAGACAACCTGTGATTGTGGCTTTGCATGTTTTAACATAGGTAAATCTGTAGTGTCAATAGCATCCAAATGACCTGCTAGAATATTGGTGAGAAGTATGGAGACAGATGAGACGCTGAGGGCCGGAAAAGGGTTTTAATTTTAGCCCCGATGAGACAGGGAAATACACTTGATACATGTGTGAAATGTTCTAATAGCAAGTCTCTTTCCAATTCATGTGAGCATTGTGGAATATTTTCATTGCATGCAGTGGGCTATCCAATCCTTAAGTTTATCTTGACTTTCCTCTGGGTCAAACTGGTGACTGAGTAACCAGGCACATGACAGGAGCTGCCAAGTGCCAAATCACTCTCTCCCCTTTCTTTCTTGCATCATGTCAGTGCAGGGAGATTGAGTTACTGACCTACCATAGTAGAGGGAGGAATGAATGCATGCAGTAAATGTGACGTCTTTCGTGATCTATATTCCATAGAATATGGAATTCCAATACGCCATATTCCATATTCCTTGAGCTTTAGAATAACTAACATTATGGTGTGTTTCTTATTATCTTCACATTCCCAAACAAATTATGCAATGGAAATGGTCATGCTATCCTAATGCTGATGGCTAGACTTCTATAACCACAGTGGGTACTGTACAGCTCATAGTGATCCATGCCTCCCCCTGCTGGCTCAGGGTTGCACTGCAGCAACAGCTGACTAGCCTTCCAGGATGGCAGGCTTTTACATATGATGAGATTGAAACACTGCATTATGTACACAACACCTGCTCCTTAATCAATGCCAAGTCTACTATGTTTTCCCCTAAGCTTGTGCTGACAACTGTGCACAGGAAAATATTAATTGATCATGTATAATGGCGAATACGGTCCTTCTTACTGACAAAGAGCACGATTGTCTGCAGTTTATTCAACAGTAATAGGCCCATATTCCAGAGACAATTTTCATCATCGCATGATAAATGTACCAACAACTTTCTAGGAACGTTTTGCTTGCTCTGCGTCTGATGGATAAATGCTCACTGTTTCAACAGCCTAAAAAAGACATTAAGAGATTTATTTGAAATTCCAACATGTTTTTTTTATAATTTTTGTAGCATTGTTTTTACCCTATGCTGAAATAGGGTAAAATAACGAATTATTACGCATTAACACCCGTGCGTAATTGCAACGTAATGTCTAAAACACCGTATTTTCTGATAATGTTTATGAAAATGTATCTTTCAAAACGTAGGCTATCCATTTTCTAACAAACAGGATATTTCATACAGCAAAACACAAGTCTAATGTTAGAAAACACCTATGCCTATCACCATGCATGGATATGGTTAAGTAATTCACCCACATTGACAATACACACACTTGTATAACCGTTTAGATAACAGCCAGCCGTTTGAGCCTCTGTGAACCAACCATCGACGCCGCTCCATTCATATACTACTGTCTCTCGTAATGATTCGACCACTCTCCTTCTACACTGGTTGTGGCCATGCCCATTGAATTCCACGTGCGGGGCGATGACGTCCTTATATAAAGAGACTGACCTCGTTTTTCACCAATGGTCGTGGGTCTCGGCATGTTTCCGTATTCTTGCCATGGAAACACAATTATCTAAGCCAATGAACGCAGGGTAAAGGGTGGGGCTAACTGGTGCTAAGGTCGGAGCTCAAATGAGGTTACTGCAAAGCGCTCGGGATACTATGAGGAAACATGACTAGAGAGGCGTGTTAAACCAAAGCCTGCTGGCATAGCGCACTGCTCCTACAAGATACAATTATTCCTTTTGAAACCCAACATAAGTCTTTGGAATCACAGAAAAGAGACGAGGATCTACTTTAACTGACTGGTTGGTGAATTTGTGATGTTTTTGTTGACTCCTACATAGTTTGGTGTTTGTGGGTGCCTTATGGAACGATGTTCTATAACGCATTTGATCCTATTCAATGTAATGTGACTTGGACTGATCTTGATTTTCCACTGTATAGCAAAAGCCTAAATCTTCGAAACTGTGGTGGGAGCATATATACATCTTTATTATAACATGGTTTGGTGGGTTTTACAGAGCTTTGGTTTAAAAGAAGTTTGAAAGTTGCATTGCATAACTGTGTCAGTGTGCGGTTCATAGTCGGTCAGTAGACTACGGTCAGCCCAGCCCACATGACAGCAGTGTTTGTATAACAATCCTATGCGGTCATGTCTAGATTGATTCCAGCTTGTCCAATTGACGTCAAAAGTTGAATTTTAGAAAACCATTTTCCTGATATGCTATGTTAATTATCCGAACCTGCTGCATAAGTTCTCATAACCTGTTACGAAAAGTCAATTTTGACAAAAGCTGTGTTCTTATCCTTAGACATAGAAACAACGATGCAAATCAACCAATCACTCTTTGTTTTTGCCCACTCTATACGATCAAGCTTGAGTGATGATGATCATTGCATTTGTCTGAGATCTGTCAAAAACTGCTGAACGCATTTTAAGATCAGTATATTGCGGTGTTGACTGTCAGTGAAACATTGGTAGAAAAGATGATGAACTGATCAGGCGGCTGTTTTCATTGTATCAAGTCAGACAGTGTCTGGGTGCCTTGCGGTGCTGTTTTATAACACATTCGTTACATAAAAAAGCGCCACCACGTGGATCCGGTGTTGTTTCCTCCAATAGTAATGTTATAACAGGGCTGTTATGCCTTTCTCTTGTGATGCTTAGGTTAAGTTGATTTGCCTTGCTTGACTATTTCCATGAAGACTTTGCCATCCATTTGGTCATGTGCAATAGGCTATGTAGCAGTGGGCTATGGTAGGTTTGATTAAAAATCCATCCTCAAAGATCCATTGTCGTGTTTCAATTTATTGCATTGACTTGTTGGAAAATGTAGCATCACTTGCCCTTCTGCCAGGTTGTTAGTACATTGTTATTGTTATAGTAATAACAATGAATGTAATTATTCAGCTGCAGGCATGAAACAATGATTGAAAATACAACTTTTATTTTCGTTTTTGCCATTCATTATACTGTCTGTCAAATACGCAAACTAGATTATGACATAATCAAGCTGCATCAGGCATGACATGACACTCCTATCTTCAATCTGATAAAGTATGCATCTGTAAAGAGAGGCATCCATCCATTTATATACCATGACAGGTCACTTGCTCCTGTTAACTCTTAATTAACCACAGGTTGCATTAGAATACATCACATGTAACCTGATAACCATTGCTAGTTCTCAGAGAGAGAGAGATGAGCTGGGTGGAGCTTCCTTCACATTGTGCTGTGCAGTCTTGTGGCGGCATCTTTGAAAACACATGCTTCGGCCAGGAGTTTTTCCATGTGACATGACCGGGGGGAAAACTCTGAGTTGTTCTTGCATGGTCAGGTCATGTGGTCAGAAAATAAAACTCCTAGCCCTAGCTATTAGCCTACTACTGTTTATCTGACCTAGTCCTATATGGGCTGTTCCAAATACCTTCATCTGATTTAATGCATGTAGAGCTCAATGCTGCTGTGTGTACATTTGGAAATGTCACTGTAGCCCTCAGCTCACCTGTTTATTTATATTAGTTATAATATCATGTATACATAATTTATACAAATAAACCTCTTTCTAATCTCAGATGTATGTGAAAGGCATGCAGTAAACCCACATTAGGCCACAATAGGTCACACGTGCACAGTGAGTCCTACCGGCTAGTTTCCCCTACCTCAGCACTTCTGCTTCACGATACTCAGTATTCTATGTGATTGTTCTCCAAGAAGAAAATTCTAACTTGAGTATTCAGTGGCAACACTTAACATTGCATAAGTATAATTTCTTTGTTACTACATGGTTATAATACTTACCAGTGTTCTGTTCTGTTTGCCATGAATACTCAAATGAGTGAGTGCACCAGTGGAAAGGACTGCATAAGTACATGTGTTAATTACTACCTTATAACAGGGTTATTACACTGTTACTCTAGTAAAATAAATGGAACTTGTCTTGAAATGCAAGATTTTCGTTAGCAGCACCACAAGACCAAGGTAGAGGTGATGTCACATCCACATAATAACAAGCTGCCCAGTAAACTTTCTAGGGGTTAAACATGGAATTCTTTCACTCATCACCACTTGTTTACTGGTTGCTCCCGAGTGGCACAGTGGTCTAAGGCACTGCATCACAGTGCTAGCTGTGCCACTAGAGATCCTGGTTCGAATCCAGTATCTGTCGTAGCCGCACAATTGGCCCAGCGTCGTCCAGGGTAGGGGAGGGAATGGCCGGCAGGGATGTAGCTCAGTTGGTAGAGGTTGTGGGTTCGATTCCCAGCCAGTATAAAAAAATAACAAATAAAAAATATAATGTATGCACTCACTAACTGTAAGTCGCTCTGGATAAGAGCGTCTGCTAAATGACTAAAATGTAAATGTAAAATGGAAGACTGCAGTTGTGGTCTGAAGTGGCCAAGCTAGCCATTCCCTCAAGACTGCAAGCCCTCCTTTCTGTAATGGTGTAGTCCGGTAACACCACAGACAGTAGATCTTTTTATAATGTCAAGTGTTGCAATACAGTGTAATATTACACAGACTCACTGTATAATTACCCTCCCTTTACGGTCTGTCCGTCCTAGTCTCCCTTCTTCCCCATACAGAGTTTCCCTTTAACCATTTGATGTCAGAGCTCATCCTAACATTTTGTAACTCCTTATGTAAATTTAGTAGGTACTACTAGCATAGCATCGTAACGCTGCAGCTTAAATATACTGAATAAAAATATAAACGCAACATGTAAAGTGTTGGTCCCATGTTTCATGAGATGAAATAAAAGATCCCGAAAATTTTCATATTCACAAAAAGCTTATTTCTCTCAAATGTTGTGCACAAATTTGTTTACATCCCTGTTAGTGAGCATTTCTCCTTTGCCAAGATAATCCATCCACCTGACAGGTGTGGCATATCAAGAAGCTGATTAAACAGCATGATCATTACACAAGTGCACCTTGTGTTGGGGACAATTAAAGGCCACTCTAAAATGTGCGGTTTTGTCACACAACACCATGCCACAGATGTCTCAAGTTTTGAGGGAGCGTGCAATTGACATGCTGACTTCAGGAATGTCCACCAGAGCTGTTGCCAGAGAGAAATTAACATTCATTTAGAGAATTTGGCAGTACGTCCAATCGGCCGCACAACCACAGACCACGTGTAACCACGCCAGCCCAGGACCTCCACATCCAGCTTCATCACCTGTGGGATCGTCACCCGGACAGCTGATGAAACTGGGTTTGCACAACCGAAGAATTTCTGCACAAACGGACAGAAACCGTCTCAGGGAAGCTCATCTGCGTGCTTGTCGTCCTCACCAGGGTCTTGACCTGACAACATTACGGCGACGTAACCGACTCCGGCAAATGCTCACCTTCAATGGCCACCTGTGAACCACGTTGTGTTTATACTTTTGTTCAGTGTAGATAGCAGAATCCCATGTCACTGTTAGTCTTGCAAAGAGGGCCTGTGGGAAGGACCATTATCACTAGGATGTCATTGAGGAGAACACTGGAAACCCATAATGTAACTCTTTCCTTCCTGTTCAAGTTCCACTTGATAATATTGTCACAATGTTGTCACTCGACACAATGTCCCACACCAAAGGCGCAGGACAGAGTTGAGTTTTTTAGAGAAGGGAAGTAGCTAAGAAAGATGCTCAAGGCTGTGATACAGTAATAGATATTGTGGAGAAAATGGGTCAGCGTTGGGTAGCAAACGTACAACCTTGTTCTATAACAATTGTCCTATGATGACAACAGCACTTGTCCTGTTCCCAGCACCGAGTGTTTTTTATATTTTATTTATATTTGTAAAAATTTTATTTTTTTGAATCCAGTATGTTTAATTGACCTCTAATCCAATACCATAAAGTTATGCTGAGGTGTATTTGAGTATTCAAATTGGCCCTCTGACAAAGTTGCAAATTGGATATTGAGTCAGGACTAGCCGCTGTGGAATGCTTTCTGTTACATAATTAATAGCCAGTTAAAGTCAGTCATTCAATTACTTGACACCTCATAGACTCCTGGCTGGCAATGTGCCCATTCCTCCACTAAGCAGGAGCAGCTGCTTCGCCTACTGCCTGTTTGAACCGGTCTATGCAATAACAGACAGACGGTCCATAGTGAATTCATGCCAGTCTCTCTCTGGGTCACTAGGTTATTCTGTCTCTCTGCCAGGGAGCACACACACTCAGACGTAATTCAATAAGTCAATTAGAGCTAGGGAAGTGTGTTGCGTGAAGGTATGTGGACTTAGTGCAGCGAATAGGTACTTTTCCATCATGGCCGTGCCAACAGCCAAGGACCAGGTCAGGTGGTGTGACAGATGAGATGATAGGCCAGTTAGCTCTTTTAGGTTTACTGCATGGTGCCCTTGATGTCTCCTTAACATGTTTCTTAACAGGGGAAAGAAATGCAATTGATACAAAATAAGAAGTACACAAGAAAATGAATATACAAGGAACATGCTAAATAGTCAGGCCCTGATTTTTATAGTTGCTCAGGTTATACAGGGCAGTCACTCTCAACATCCAGTCCATGCCGGTTCTTTCTAATAGTTTGCTGACTTAGATTTAGTTCTCAAGTGCTTGTGGGAAGGGCTGTTGTAGCTACTGCTTTTGGATACGAAAACTGAAATACACTTCTATTGCACACCCAGTGCGGCAGAAGGGCAAACACTGGCTAGACAGTATGCTGTTTACAGCACACATTGGCTGGGGTTGGCACTTTCATGTCTGCCAGGGACTGGGACACCCTTTGGGATGGTGGAGTAGACATACACTGAGCTGGCCTGACTCTAGCCCTGTCAAGACAAGTTACAGCTTCAACCATTGAAGGGGACTGAGCCACCCAGAGAGGGGAGAAAGGGCAGGCGGCGACCCCAGTAGGGATCACTGTTGGGTGGATCCACTTTGATGGACCATCCCCTGGCCTGGTCCTCACCTGGGTGGATTTTAGAGGTCATGTACTACAGCTTTGATGTCTAGCTAGCCCTTTTGTGTGAAGGGCAGCAGACAGGGGAAGGTGTCACCTTTTGGGGGGTCTTGTCTACGTGTTTTTTTTTCTGATAGCTTCAAAGAGAGTTCTACTGTATCTAATAATATTTTTGTTCCTGTGATTTATTTTATTTTACATGGTTTTCCTAAAGGGTTTTATTATTGTATGAAATAGTTGCAACTATGTTGTGTAACTGACCCTCTTTTTCCACTCTACATTTACAGAAAACTCTCGGCGGCTAATCCATCCATTCTCTACTCAGCACATCTCTGGTTTCAAACACTCAACACACCACACCTCCCTAATGTCAGAGGATTCAGACCCAGGGTGCAGCTCCATGCCCAGGGGGGCCTCAGGGTGCAGCTCCATGCCCAGGGGGGCCTCAGGGTGCAGCTCCATGGCCCAGCTCCATCGTATGAGCAGCTACGGCCAGGGTGGTCCAGACCTGGGCCTTGCCTCAGAGGGCAGTGACAGCATTGGGCGTAAGAAAGTCCGCTCACGTTCCCGCCGCGACGACGTGGAGATGAAGAGCAGTGGATCCAGCGGGAGCGGGACCGAGTCACACGGCAACAAGAGCCACGGAAGCCATGGAAACGAGAGCCACGGCAACGAGAGTCATGGCAACGAGTCGACAGGTAGCTCCAATGGCAACAGCAAGGATTCCGCCCTCCTGGAGTCATCTGGGAGTAACAAGAGGTCAGTGAGGGGGTGTGGTTTAAGTGGTTTGTGGGTGGGGTTAGAGTAGATCACATTGTTTTATGGGTACCTCGTTTTACCAGTCGTAGGTCCTATTTCCTAAATTGACTGCAGCCCAGCAGAATATATAGTCGACGGCGTTAGTTGATTCGCCGCCACACGTTATCACATATCCCACATATTTGAAGTCCAAGGCTACATGAGGATGTGTGTCCAAAACCATGTGTCCTCTGTTGTTGTGAGTTTGTCCCCATTCTCTCCTTAGGACGTACAGTAGATTGACATCAATATGACTCACTCACTAGCAGCACATTCTGAAGCTCTCGAGACCCATCCCTCTTTCTTCCACTCTGTTGACACATGCTGGCCCATATCCCCACTCTAAACCTCCACTTGTCCCGGCCTTAGAGAGTTGACATGCCCTAGATACTGTATGTGACGCACAGCAGCGCCCTGTCTCTCACCTACCTCTCACCTCTTTTCCGGTGGTGCCCATGCAGCCTGCTCCACAGACAGTCAATAATGATGGCCCACATAGTGAAGTGAGGCCTTCACAGAGAGCACTGAAAACCCCATAGAAAGTAGTGATGGACCCCATTGAAAACCTATAGAAGCTACCAATGGAGTGGCTCCAATTAGGACCCTGAATGGCGGCACTTCACCCTGATGACACTCTGTCCCCTCCTTTCTCTCCTTGTTCCTCAGTAACTGGACTGAAATCACCTTGAACACTCTTTGCAGAGAAAGACACTGGAGCACATCTTGATTGTGTAAAATTCTTGTTGAATGCAAAGAGTTATCAAGGTCATTTTACGCTGAGACGTCTCAGTTCTTATCTGCCATATGTGGTGAAGTTGACCCCCGCTTCCTCCTTCCTGTCTGCTTCCCACTCTGTGACAATACAGTATGTGCCTGTTGGCTCCACTTTAACAGTGAGGAGGCCTACTCTTACTAACATTCTCCAATTAGCTTATATTATTAACCAATCTCTATAATTTGCCACTAACTTGCCACTCTAATGCCAAACCAATCTGTTGATGCCAATAGCAGATGCCGTTGATACTATTATATAATTAAACTTTTAGATATAATTGAATCTCTATTGGTGCTTAGAGAGGCTATTTCTGAATCTACTTTATATTCTGAGCTACTTAAGCTTGTTAGTTAGACACACCTGAGTTATATACGAAGAGTTGTCTGTCTTAGGCAGCTGTTTATAGCCTTTGGATGTGGTAGCGCTCTCACTAAGCCTGTAGGCTAATGCTCGTGGCCCAAAAACACACATTGGCTCCTACTTACTGCAAATTCTCACAAATACACACACGTGGTATAGCCCAGTCTGTTCTCCAAAGACACAATATGGCACCTTGTTTTGGAGAACACCGACAGTATTGAAAGAACAGAAAAAAGCAAGGAGGGAGAGCAAGAGAGAGCAAATAGTGGATTTGAGTTTTGTAATTGGGTACTTCAAAGACAGAGGAAAGTCACCTCACCTCTGTGGAGAGGATGGGGAAAACTAAAAGACAAATTGATTTGTGAATAGGTGCTCTGGTGTCCATGTATCATTGTAGCTGTCACGGACGTTGAAGGACGGGTCAGACCAAGGCGCAGCGTGAAATGCATACATGTTTATTTCAACGATAAACACACGAACAAAACAACGTATCATGAAGTCCTCAGGCTAAACACAAGCCAAGCCAAGCCAAGCCAAGCCAAGCCAAGCCAAGCCAAGCCAAGCCAAGCCAAGCCTCTACACGGAACAAGATCCCACAACTAATGATTGCAAACAGGCTGCCTAAGTATGATCCCCAATCAGAGACAACGAGCGACAGCTGCCTCTGATTGGGAATCACACCCGGCCAAACATAGAAACACACAACATAGAATGCAAAACATAGAAATAACAACATAGATCTCCACACCCTGACTCAACATACTAGAGTCCCATAAGTCAGGGCGTGAAAGTAGCAATGTACTCTCCTGAACCCAATAAGAGTAGCGAGAGCTCCAAGCCACTGTAGCAGCTGGGCAAAGAAATTAATTAATTAACTCAAGGACTTTGTTTTGACATTTCATTACAGTGTTCAATGGATGTATTTCAATCTGATATTGTGAAAGAGAAACTTTTAGCCTGCAATTAACTCAAATCACCTGTTGTTGTCCAAGATTGAGGAATATGATTTTACTGAATGGTTGCAGTGTAGTTCGAAAACAAAAACTATGTGATTGAAAGTAGACCTTTTCATGTTAACCTCGACTGCAAGGCCTCAGTCAAGGCTACCTTTCTAGAACAAGACATTGTAGCTGAAACATCAACAATAACAAGCCTACCTTCAATCCTTTTAGATTTTGTTTTTCAAAAGTATACCGCTAGCAGCTGGGGATAAGACTTGTTACAGTGTAGCTTCGGCTTGTAACAATTGAATTCTAGTGGTGTGAAACAATTCTCTATTAGAAACATGTTATTAATAATCTCTCTCTCTCTTGCTTGTCGCCCCAGCTCTAACGCCCACAGCCCCTCTCCTCCCAGTAGTTCCAATGCCTTCAGCCTGCTGAGTTCTGAGCAGGACAACCCCTCCACCAGTGGCTGCAGTAGTGAGGAGTCAGCTAAGGCCAAGACCCAGAAGGAGCTGCTCAGGACCCTCAAGCAGCTCAGACATCTCCTGCCTGCTGACAAGAGAAACAAGGGCAACAAGTCCAGCTCCCTCAACACCCTGAAATACGCACTGCGCTGCGTCAAACAGGTGGAAGGTAAGAGACAACCGAACCGCACAGCATTCTGGGTAGTAGGCCTGAACATATAATGAGTTGATTATGATTTTAGCATCATTACATTATAGTTCATTATTGTATTAGTAATGTGTCTTAAAAGTCCAATAAGGAAACCAATGTGTGTTTGTGTTGTTGTGTTTCAGCCAATGAGGAGTACTACCAGCTGCTGTTGACCAATGACAGTCAGCCATCAGGCCTGGATGTGTCCTCTTACACCATCGAGGAGATAGACAGCATCACCTCAGAGTACACCCTCAAAAACAATGTAAATTCATTAGTAGTACAGTAATACTTCTGAATACACACAAAAAACATGAAAAATGGCAGATTTCCTTGAATACATCCTCAAAAACAAATGGTACCGAACAGTAATGCTTAGTTAACACTATAACAGCCAGGATGTTATACCTACCACATCCATGCCATCCATCCCGATTTGACAGTCTGACCAACAACAGATCAGATATCCCAGTGATTATGAGTAATCCCCACTTGCAGCTGTGTGTGTACAGTATATGCCAGTTTTTCTCACACATGTCCCTCTGTGTCCCTCCAGGACATCTTTGCTGTAGCTGTATCTCTGATCACGGGGAAGATCGTCTACATCTCGGACCAGGCCGCCTCCATCCTCAACTGTAAACGGGGCGTCTTCAAGGATGCTACGTTTGTGGAGTTCTTGACTCCCCAGGACGTCAGTGTTTTCTACAGCTTCACCACGCCCTACCGCCTGCCCTCCTGGAGGATGTGCACCGGAGCAGGTAATGACCCCTTTACGAGTGCTTATAACCACTTATAGACAATCTAAACACTTATAAACATGCCATACCGCCTGCGCTCCTGGAGCAGGTAGCGAAAACCCCTCATTAACTTATAACCTCTTATAGACAGTCTATGAACAGTTTTAGACAGGAGAACAACAGAGCTACATCAAACATGCACAAAAAGTGCACAAAAGTCAAAGGGTAGGATGGAAATAGAGAACATGCTTGTTTACCCATTACACCTGGCTTTAAGAGTGATCCCCCTATCCCAATGATGTTGAATAATTCATTTTAAATGTATAGCGCTTCTCGAGACACTCTTCAGTCAAATCCCATGTAGTTATAATGATTGGAAAACGCATCCATTTCAAACAGCACAAGCTAAGCCGTTGCTAGGAAAACATGAATGTACCTGGATTTGAGCCTAGTCGTCCCCACCCTAGTCAAATCAATTACAGATTCCTACAAAACTAGTTAATACAGGGGGTTAACCAGAGCTTGGAAAACATATAGAGTATGCGTGGAAACATTGAGACAAGGGTACCAAAAAAGGTGCCTATCTTCTCTCCTACTGTAAATTGAGCGTATCTTTGTTTATATTCGTCTTGTTCTTTTCTCTGAATAGGTGTGTTGTTGATGTAGTTGAAAGCAGGTGCGACTCATGAAATAGTATCTCAGTTGAATGAAGAGGGTTGGCATTGAGCCAATAAAGTAGAGACTTCTTTTGAATTAAAACATTTTAATTTTCCCCTTCCGCCTCCTCTCCTTTCAGAGTCATCCCCGTCGGACTGCATGCAGGAAAAATCGTTCTTCTGTCGGATCAGGTGTGTGTGTGTGTGTGTGGCTACGGCCGTGAGTCAGCTGCTCTTCATGTTTCTATACATTCCCTCTTTCCACTTTGGGTCAATTTAAATTAGTTTGATTCTTGGCTGGTTTCATAAACAGGAAGCTCTCGCTCTTTTCTCTGACACACACATGTACACATATACATGCATGCACACACATTATTCACAGTTGACGTTAAAGTCAAACTACGGCTCAACTCTGCCCCCAAGAGGCAGAAAAACACCCACGCAGCATAATAGAACTCAATCTGTGAAATAGATGCTAATGAACTGAGTCACCAACACAACTGACAATCATAAGGACACTATATTTTCATGGTTTTGTTGCTGCTTTAGTGACATGCTGACTTTGTCCTCTCTCTCCTGTGTTCTGTAGTGGTGGTAAGGAGTGTGAGGGGGACCTGCAGTACTACCCATTCCGTATGATCCCCTACCTAATGAAGGTACAGGACAAGGTCCATTCTGAGGACCAGTTCTGCTGCCTCCTACTGGCTGAGAGGGTGCACTCTGGATACGAGGGTAAGGACCAATGTTGTTACAATGCCCGAGTTGTGCCTGTTTGAATACTTTTGAAACTGCATCCTCAGTAGTGTATAATAGTGGACGGTATGTTAAATATAGTGTGTGGGAACAGTAGTGTTAACAGTGTTTTCATTTTGCCTACAGCTCCCAGAATCCCTAGTGATAAGCGCATCTTCACCACCACACACACTCCTAGCTGTGTATTCCAGGATGTGGATGAGAGGTGAGACTTTTTTTCATATACTTTTTTTTATCCGACAGAAGAGTACAGTGCTTTTATGACACCTATAGGCTGACTCACAATGTTATTGTTTTTGCCTTTCAGAGCTGTTCCACTTCTTGGGTACTTCCCCCAGGATCTGATTGGCACCCCAGTACTTCTTCTCATGCACCCCGATGACAGGCCTGTCATGTTGGCCATTCACAAGAAGAGTAAGTGAAACTAGAACAACATACCTACTAACATACTACTTAATTAACTTAGGACTATTCTATCACTGGACTGCATACAAACACTGGATGGCCCTTTAATAATATAATATATGCCATTTAGCTTTACTGACATCTATGTTCTCACCCCTACCCATAGTCCTTCAGTACGCTGGCCAGCCGTTCGACCACTCCTCCATCAGGTTCTGCACGCGGAACGGAGAGTACGTCACCATCGACACCAGCTGGTCCAGCTTCGTCAACCCCTGGAGCCGCAAGGTCTCCTTCGTTATCGGGAGGCACAAAGTCCGCATGTGAGTGTCTTCCCTGCACAATGTTTTTCTATCTTGGCTCTTTTTAAGTATCTTGACACTAATCTCTGCCCAGCACTATTTTGTGTTATCTTGGCACTATTTTTTTAAATAGCCAGAAAAAAGCTTTAGTTTAAAAATCCTTTATAATGCTGTATCTGTTATAGAAATAACTGAAATACAGTTTGGACACAAGGACCTTCCTGATAATAATGATAATATGGTTGTTCCCACTACCAGGGGTCCGGTGAATGAGGATGTGTTTGTGGCGCCACTCCCTGCCCTCATGGAGACCATGGACTCTGAAGTCCAGGAGATCACTGAGCAGATCCACAAATTGCTACTACAGCCGGTGCACAACTCTACCTCCAGTGGCTACAGCAGCGTGGGAAGCAACGACCACCTTGCAGCATCCCAGGTGATGACCAGCGAGGGCAACACACGTTCATCCAGCGACAACAACTTCAACAGCAATAGGAGCAGCTTAAGCAGGACACGCATCGAGGAAGAGGGGGAGAGCGGCTGGGCCAAACCTGTAAGTACCCTCTCTGTTTCTCTCTTTTCCCTGTCTATCGCTCTCTCTCACTCTTTCACCTATCTCTCTCTCGCTCCATGATAGTGAACATGTCTCTTAACTCCTCCCCCGCAGAGGTCATTCCAGGAGATCTGTAAAGGTATCCACCTCCAGAAGAGTCAAGAACAGCAGATCTACCAAGCCTCCTCCTCAGCCAAGCCTGAGACCAAGAAGAGCCCTGGCAGTAAGTCACACAAGCAAATCAACAAATAAATATTTACAATCTGCAGGAAACTTCGAGATATACTTGTGTGTGCATTGGATAATGTGAAATGGGGAGTGTACATGTGTGTGGATGTACAGATATGAATGAAGTTATGTGTGTTGGAAGAGATGTATAAAACACATGCATATCCATGGGTGTAATTTATGGGTGTAGTTCATGAGTGTAGTTCGGCGTATACAGAACGTACAAATCCATGCCCATCCCAGCCTTAACACACTCCCTTTTCCCCAGCAGAGTTCCTCCAGAAGAGTCCAGCAGTGGTGCGTCCCAAGGAATCTGCAGCCCCTGTGGCCCCTCTGAATTGGAGGGACAGTGGGGTCAGTGCTGAGGTCCGTGGGCTGAGCCTGGAGGACAGCAGCAGCAGGTTAGCAGTACAGGAGGAAGAGCTGGCCTTCAACGACCAGACGGTCTACTCCTACCACCAGATCAGCTGTCTGGACAGTGTCATCAGGTCAGCACAACTACTAACTAGTCACTTATTCATCTTGCTAATCATTTATCTGTACATCTCTCTGGTCATCTAGCCTATCTATAGTCTCTGGTCATTTGTCTATTTTTTCTGTTATGGGGCAAAATACTTATAGGTATTGTTTCTGGGTAGATATATGGAAAGGAGAGTGTTACTTATTCCTTATGTACTTACTGCTACCCAATTACATGGTAGTTACATCATGGGCTATTGTTTAAGATACAAAGTAAAGCAGTCTTTCATCCTTCAGCGTGCATCTCTCTCCCTCTCCTGACAGATATCTAGAGGGCTGTAACATTCCCATCACTATGAAGAGGAAGTGCCACTCTTCTGACAACACCACTTCCTCAGACGAGGACAAACAGAAAGGAGGGGACAATCCCATGCAATTATCTGAAGGTACGTTCTACTACCGGTCTTAACCTATCTTTACTTTATCATTCCTTTAATAAAAGATGTTCAACTCTTGACTTCAGTATTATTGCTACAGTATGATGTTGCATGTAGCCTATATTGCAAGTGAACTCTCCTACACCACTATTATTTTTTACCAGTCGGTGAATGCACCATGAATTGAATTGCCCGTTATCACTAAAGCCCAAATCAAAGGAAAATGTGTTTTTTATGTGTATGAACGAGCGTGCACACGTTGGAATTAGAATGCACGGTAGTGAATGAGAGAAAACAGACGGACCACACGTTAAATTAGAAAGTAAGTCGATTTTTCTCACGTCTACGCGAAGTAATGCTGGTCAAAATAGCTGATAAATTGCCAGAAAATAGACTTGTTTGTGCATTGTTACATCTGGAATTGTGACATGTATAATTAAGTGTCTATTTAGTGTTGATAATAATAATACTGCCAGTGCCAATAATACATATTTGAAAACAATAACGTTATGCCTACCTGTGTTGATTTCGATCACAGGCATATAGCCTAGGCAGGCTACGGCTGGGAAACTCGAGGAACTCCGATTTCAAGAGAGAATAATGTTATGTAGAAAGAACGAGACTAGCTAAATTCTTTATAAAGTGTTCGGGTGTATTAGCTACACCTGTCCTCACATTCGTGAGCTACTGTAACATAATAACTGTTTAAAGCAGGCATGTACGGTGGCTCCCGTAGGACATATAATGTGAGTAAAAAGGAACACACAACAATAATTCACAAGGGCTACATAGCGAACATAACAAATACAACTGTTTATTATGGATTATTGTTACAATTAAATTGGCATACACTACGCAGTGTATGGGAATTTACGCTCTCTACTCTCGCACGCATATTTTGCCACGGTTGACGCGTTCTACTCTCTCACACAAATTGTGGCGCGGTTGGCTCTGGTGTGATTTGGGTTTAAATTAGATGTCTCAATCTAGACGAAATCTGCACAGGTTGAATTTTCTTAATTTCCTAATTCAAATTAGAGATGCCTGTATGGAGGACTAAAAGTGCCACAATTAAATAAATAAATACACCATTAAATAATTACTTAAATGTGTCATTAATTAATTCAAATTAGAATTAAATACATAAATGTGTAATTAAATGTATCATTAATTAATTCAAATACCGATTCATTTTATGTAAAATACATATATAATTATTTCACTATTTACATTTACATTTCATGATCCTGCATTGCAGTGATTCATGAATTACTTAAAACTGTCAAACTGACCCATCAAAGTCAGTGGGCGGGGCTAACGCGAATCTAGTCTGATCCATTGCTTTGGTCTGAAGTAGAGTAGGCCAACCTAGATAGAGACAATGGAGGATCTCCGTGAACTTTCCAGGGAGTTGGTTAGAGACATTTTAAACTTAGCAGAGGATGTAGAAGCAGGACCTGCTGACATTATCCGGAATTGATTTGTCTTGGCTTGATGCAGAGGGTAACCAATCAGGCGTTAGGTTCCGCCTACCAACTTTTGATGGGTCAGTTTGACAGTTTTAAGTAATTCAGGAAGCACTCCAACGCAGGACCATGAAATGTAAATGTAAATAGTGAAATTATTATATATGTATTTTACATAAAATGAATCGGTATTTGAATTAATTAATGACACATTTAATAACACATTTATGTATTTAATTCTAATTTTAATTAATTAATGACACATTTAAGTAATTATTTAATGGTGTATTTATTTATTTAATTGTGGCACTTTTAGTCCTCCATATGCCTGTGGGATGAATTCAATTCAAACCAAATAATACTGCTAGATTAATAGTCATAAATAACTTGATTAGTTATGGTGTGACAACGTTGATAATGCGTTGGTTGGAAAACATCCCTGCAGATTCTGTCTGGCTCCACATATCAACACATACCAATTTATCAAAATATCGATATTTATATTTAAACTCATTTATACTGAACAAAAATATAAACGCAACATGTAAAGTGTTGCTCCCATGTTTCATGAGCTGAAATAAAAGATCCCAGAAATTTTCCATATTCACAAAAAGCTTATTTCTCTCAGATGTTGTGAACAAAAATTTTCACATCCCTGTTAGTGAGCATTTCTCATTTGCCAAGATACTCCATCCACCTGACAGGTGTGGCATATCAAGTAGCTGATTAAACAGCATAATAATTACACAGGTGCACCTTGCGCTGGGGACAGTAAAAGGCCACTCTAAAATGTTCTGTTTTGTCACACAACACAATGCCACAGACGTCTCAAGTTTTGAGGGAGTGGGCAATTGGCATGCTGACTTCAGGAATGTCCACCAGAGCTGTTGCCAGAGAATTGTATGTTTATTTCTCTACCATAAGCCGCCGTTTTAGAGAATTTGGCAGTATGTCCAACCAGCCTCACAACTGCAGACCACGTGTATGGCGTTGTGTGGGCGAGTGGTTTGCTGTTGTGAACACAATGCCCCATGGTGGCGGTGGGGTTATGGTATGGGCAGGCATAAGCTATGGACAACAAACACAATTGCATTTTATCTATGGCAATTTGAATGCACAGAGATACCGTGACAAGATCCTGAGGCCCATTGTCGTGTCATTCATCCTCTGCCATCACCTCATGTTTCAATATGATAATGCACAGCCCCATGTCGCAAGGATCTGTACACAATTCCTCGAAGCTGAAAATGTCCCAGTTCTTCCATGGCCTGCATACTCACCAGACATGTCACCCATTGAGCATGTTTGGGATGCTCTGGATTGACGTGTACGACAGCATGTACCCGTTCTTGCCAATATCCAGCAACTTCGCACAGCCATTGAAGAAGAGTGGGACAACATTCCACAGGCCACAATCAACAGCATGATCAACTATATGCATGAGGCAAATGGTGGTCACTCCAGATACTGACTGGTTTTCTTATCCACGCCCCTACCTTTAAAAAAAAGGTATATGTGACCAACAGATAAAATCCATAGATTCAGATAAAATCCATAGATTCCAGTCATGTGAAATCCATAGATTCAGGCCTAATGAATTTATTTCAATTGACTGATATCCTTATATGAACTGTAACTCAGTAAAATATTTTAAATTGTTGCATGTTGCGTTTATATTTTTGTTCAGTGTAGTTTAAAGACTAATTTAGTTTAAAAACTAATTTAGTTTATAGACTAATTTAGTTCAAAGACTTTCAGTCTCACCAAAGCTCTGTTGGACAGGTCACCAACTGAATCAGACAAACTCTCTCTTTGTCTGTCTCTCTATAATCCACATTTATGGGACTTTATATGTGACTCTCCTAGTCCCCCTCTCTCGGTCTCTCCCTATCACCCTGGCAGACCCTGCACTGGTTAAGGCTCAGCCTGGTATAACACCTGTGGATGACATCATCGCAGACAAAAAGACAGACGCTACGACCTCAGCCTCAGGGGTAGTGGGCTCCTCCCTGGTGGCCCTCGCCGTGCCACCGTGCAGAAAAGCAGAGAGCGTGGTGTCAATAACAAGCCAGTGTAGCTACAGCAGCACCATCGTGCATGTAGGAGACAAGAAACCGCAGCCCGAGTCAGGTATACACTACATGGACATTGACATGTCTCATTCTACTATTCTATTCTACTCTTTTTGGTCTTTAGTTTGTGGTGGTGGGCTGTGTTTGGGAGTGGGGACTGTGTGGGTCTGTGCATGCGTAGGTACGTGGGTATGTGTGTTGTATGGATGTAACTGGATGTTGTGTAATGTATGCAGTATCGTGTGTGTACTCTGAGGTCATGCATGTTCCATAATCTCACACGCCAGACTTATATTACAATATTCAGAGATTCACAATCGTCTGGTTCCATAAGTTATACCAAAGCCATGAGTCTAAATGCGCCGTGCATGATACCATCCTCTCTGCATCTCTGCTTCTCTGTAATGAATATCAATGTATATACAGTGGGGAGAACAAGTATTTGATACACTGCCGATTTTGCAGGTTCTCCTACTTACAAAGCATGTAGAGGTCTGTAATTTTTATCATAGGTACACTTCAACTGTGAGAGACGGAATCTAAAACAAAAATCCAGAAAATCACATTGTATGATTTTTAAGTAATTAATTTGCATTTTATTGCATGACATAAGTATTTGATCACCTACCAACCAGTACGAATTACGGCTCTCACAGACCTGTTAGTTTTTCTTTAAGAAGCCCTCCTGTTCTCCACTCATTACCTGTATTAACTGCACCTGTTTGAACTCGTTACCTGTATAAAAGACACCTGTCCACACACTCAATCAAACAGACTCCAACCTCTCCACAATGGCCAAGACCAGAGAGCTGTGTAAGGACATCAGGGATAAAATTGTAGACCTGCACAAGGCTGGGATGGGCTACAGGACAATAGGCAAGCAGCTTGGTGAGAAGGCAACAACTGTTGGCGCAATTATTAGAAAATGGAAGAAGTTCAAGATGACGGTCAATTACCCTCGGTCTGGGGCTCCATGCAAGATCTCACCTCGTGGGGCATCAATTATCATAATATGCCATTTAGCAGACGCTTTTATCCAAAGCGACTTACAGTCATGCGTGCATACATTTTTGTGTATGGGTGGTCCCGGGGATCGAACCCATTACCTTGGCGTTACAAGCGCTGTGCTCTACCAGCTGAGCTACAGAGGACCACATCATGAGGAAGGTGAGGGATCAGCCCAGAACTACACGGCAGGACCTGGTCAATGACCTGAAGAGAGCTGGGACCACAGTCTCAAAGAAAACCATTAGTAACACACTACGCCGTCATGGATTAAAATCCTGCAGCGCACGCAAGGTCCCCCTGCTCAAGCCAGCGCATGTCCAGGCCCATCTGAAGTTTGCCAATGACCATCTGGATGATCCAGAGGAGGAATGGGAGAAGGTCATGTGGTCTGATGAGACAAAAATAGAGCTTTTTGGTCTAAACTCCACTCGCCGTGTTTGGAGGAAGAAGAAGGATGAGTACAACCCCAAGAACACCATCCCAACCGTGAAGCATGGAGGTGGAAACATCATTCTTTGGGGATGCTTTTCTGCAAAGGGGACAGGACGACTGCACCGTATTGAGGGGAGGATGGATGGGGCCATGTATCATGAGATCTTGGCCAACAACCTCCTTCCCTCAGTAAGAGCATTGAAGATGGGTCGTGGCTGGGTCTTCCAGCATGACAACGACCCGAAACACACAGCCAGGGCAACTAAGGAGTGGCTCCGTAAGAAGCATCTCAAGGTCCTGGAGTGGCCTAGCCAGTCTCCAGACCTGAACCCAATAGAAAATCTTTGGACGGAGCTGAAAGTCCGTATTGCCCAGCGACAGCCCCGAAACCTGAAGGATTTGGAGAAGGTCTGTATGGAGGAGTGGGCCAAAATCCCTGCTGCAGTGTGTGCAAACCTGGTCAAGACCTACAGGAAATGTATGATCTCTGTAATTGCAAACAAAGGTTTCTGTACCAAATATTAAGTTCTGCTTTTCTGATGTATCAAATACTTATTTCATGCAATAAAATGCAAATTAATTACTTAAATCATACAATGTGATTTTCTGGATTTTTTTTTACAGACCTCTACATGCTTTGTAAGTAGGAAAACCTGCAAAATCTGCAGTGTATCAAATACTTGTTCTCCCCACTGTATGTATATGTCACGCCCTGGCTCTAGGGACTCTTTTAAGTTGAGCCAGGGTGTGTAGAGTTTATGTTTTGTACTCATTGTGTCTAGTTTTTGTATATCTATGTTGGCCAGAGTGGTTCTCAATCAGAGGCAACGAGTATCAGCTGTTGCTGGTTGTCTCTGATTGGGAACCATATTTAGTCAGGTGGTTTTCCCACAGTGTTTGTGGGATCTTGTTCCGTGTTGGTTTGTGTTTTGCGGTTTGCACCTGTGGACGTCACGTATCGATTTGTTGTTTTGTTCGTGTATCATTTAATAAATAAGTATGTTCACCTTCCACGCTGCGCCTTGGTCCTCTATATCCGACGATCGTGACAGTATATCAATGTTGCTGAGGGTATCACAGCTTCTCATCTCTGTATATCCTGAGCGGTTGGGGGTTTTATGTACACTACCGGTCAAAAGTTTTAGAACACCTACTCATTCAAGGGTTTTTCTTTATTTGTTTTACTATTTTCTATATTGTAGAATAATAGTGAAGACATCAAAACTATGAAATAACACATATGGAATCATGTAGTAACCAATTTTTTTTTAAACAGATCAAAATATATTTCATTTTTGCGATTCTTCAAATAGCCACCCTTTGCCTTGATGTCAGCTTTGCACACTCTTGGCATTCTCTCAACCAGCTTCATGAGTTAGTCACCTGGAATGCATTTCAATTAACAGGTGTGCCTTCTTAAAAGTTAATTTTTTGAATTTCTTTCCTTCTTAATGTGTTTGAGGCAATCAGGTGTTTTGTGACAAGGTATGGGGGGTATACAGAAGATAGCCCTATTTGGTAAAAGACCAAGTCCATATTATGGCAAGAACAGCTCATATAAGCAAAGACAAACGACAGTCCATCATTACTTTAAGACATGAAGGTCAGTCAATACGGAACATTTCAAGAACTTTGAAGGTTTCTTCAAGTGCAGTCGCAAAAAACATCAAGCACTATGATGAAACTGGCTCTCATGAGGACAGCCACAGGAATGGATGACCCAGAGTTACCTCTGCTGCAGAGGATAAGTTCATTAGAGTTACCAGCCTCAGAAATTGCAGCCCAAATAAATGCTTCACAGAGTTCAAGTAACAAACACATCTCAACATCAACTGTTCAGAGGAGACTGTGAATCAGGCCTTCATGGTCGGATTGCTGCAAAGAAACCACTACTAAAGGACACCAATAAGAAGAAGAGACTTGCTTGGTCCAAGAAACACGAACAATGGACATTAGACCGGTGGAAATATGTCCTTTGGTCTGGAGTCCAAATTTGAGATTTTTGGTTCCAACCGCTGTGTCTTTGTGAGACGCTGTGTGGGGGAACGGATGATCTCTGCATGTGTATTTCCCACCGTAAAGCATGGAGGAGGAGGTGTTATGGTGTGGGGGTGCTTTGCTGGTGACACTGTCTGTGATTTATTTAGAATTCAAGGCACACTTAAACAACATTGCTACCACCGCATTCTGCAGTGTTACGCCATCCCATCTGGTTTGGGCTTAGTGGGACTATCATTTGTTTTTCAACAGGACAATGACCCAACACACGTCCAGGCTGTGTAAGGGCTATTTTACCAAGAAGGAGAATGATGGAGTGCTGCATCAGAATACCTGGCCTCCACAATCCCCTGACCTCAACCAAATTGAGATGGTTTGGAATGAGTCGGACGGCAGAGTGAAGGAAAAGCAGCCAACAAGTGATCAGCATATGTGGGAACTCCTTCAAGACTGTTGGAAAAGCATTCCAGGTGAAGCTGGTTGAGAGAATGCCAAGAGTGTGCAAAGCTGTCATCAAGGCAAAGGGTGGCTATTTGAAGAATCTCAAATATAAAATATATTTTGATTTGTTTAACACTTTTTTGGTTACTACGATTCCATATGTGTTATTTCATAGTTTTGATGTCTTCACTATTATTCTACAATATAGAAAATAGTAAAACAAATAAAGAAAAACCCTTGAATGAGTAGGTGTTCTAAAACTTTTGACCAGTAGTGTATATATTGAATGTAACTCATACGTCCATAGCTGACTGCTGTTTCTCTATATGTTTTTCTCCATACAGAGATCATCGTAGATGTATCTGTGGCTGGGAAGGCGGTGGAGGGGGGCAGCCAGACTCCTGGGCCTCCCCCTAGTGCTGTTTCACCTCCCAGCCTGGAGAGGGAGCCCTATAAGAAGCTGGGTCTGACCAAGCAGGTCCTAGTGGCCCACACCCAGAACGAGGAGCAGACCTTCCTGTGTCGCTTCAGGGAGATGAAGGGAGTCCAGGCCTTCCAGGCCAACTGTTCCCAATACCTGGAGCGCCAGAACGGACAGGGCGGCGCTGATGGTACAGTAGCAAACATGTTCTACACACATTACAATACAAAACAAACTCGGTATAGGTCGTTAGACTTGGGCTAGTACAATTACACACAGACACACAGAGTACCTTAATGTTCTCATACACTCAACCTCTCACAGTCAAATACATAATGTAATTCCTCCCTCTCTGTCCCCCTCTCTAGCTGTGCCCGCTGTGCGCCCATGCAAGCAGGCTGAGCCCGCCCCCTGGCGAAGCGGGCGCAACAAGAAGACCAAGTCCAAGCGGGTGAAACAGAACGAGTCGTCCGACAGTTCCGTGTCTCATAGGAGGAGACAGCCGCAGCCCCGACCCCACCTCCTCAACCAGGGCCTCAACCAGACCTCCTGGTCCCCCTCCAACACCTCCCAGTCCACCTTCCCGCCCCTGGCCTACCCCACCGTGGTGCCAGCCTACCCCCTCCAAGTCTACCCCGGGGCAGGTACCATGGCTGGCACCATGCCTACCCGCCCAGACAACTCAGTGGCGGGCTTCGGTGACAGCCAGTGCAACCAGGATCGCCAGTGCCTGCCACCAAACATCCAGCCCTCGCCCTTCTCTACTCCCATGGTGACCCCCGTGGTGGCTCTGGTTCTCCCCAACTGCATGTTCCCTCAAATGGGAAGCGGGGCTCCAGGACAGCAGCCTTTCTACCAGGCCGAGACGGCCGGCTACCCCTCCCAGCCGCAGCCCTTCCCCCTACAGACGTCTCTTTCCTACCCAGGCCAGGCATCCTTCACCATCCCTGCCCAGGCGTCCTTCACCATCCAGGCCCAGTTTCCGGGCCAGAACCCCTTCGCGCCCCAGACGGCCTTCCCAATCCCCGCCCAGCCTTTCTCATTCTCCATGCCCATGGAGGCTCCCAAGCCACCTGGGGAAACCACCCAGTCTCGCTGCTCCACACCTGGGTCCATGGGCGGCAGGGACCAAGTGTCCTCCCCTCCACTGTTCCAGTCGCGGTGCAGCTCGCCCCTGCAGCTCAACCTACTGCAGCTGGAGGAGACGCGGTGCTCCCTGGAGAGACAGGACAGCATGGTGGTGGCGCCCTCCGTTGGCACTCAAGGGAATAACACCGTCAGCGAGAAGGGAGGGAGCGTGGTCGGCCAAGCCATAGAGAAGGTCAAGGAGCTTCAGCAGGTATGATACAAGTTTCAAGTCGTACGGGATACACATGGTATACACCATCCAACAAAATTCTTACTTGCAGGTTCCTTCTTCACAATGCAACAATAATAAATAATAAAAGATAAGAATACGAACATAAAGTAAATGGCTCAGTAGAATAGAATAAACATTTTAGCATAAGTATAATACAGGAAGGCACAATTTATAGTATTGGGAAAGTGGGGATTGGGGGGCATATGTTTAAATTGTTCAATATTTAGCAATAATAATAAGAGCGGTAGCAGCAGGTGTGTGTGAGTGTATATCTGTGTTGGTGTATGAGTGTATATCTGTGTGGGTGTATGAGTGTATATCTGGTGGGTGTATGAGTGTATATCTGTGTGGGTGTGTGAGTGTATATCTGTGTTGGTGTATGAGTGTATATCTGTGTGGATGTGTGCTAAAGTGCAGAGAGTCAGTGCAGGTGGTCAGTCCAGTTCAACTGTTCAGCAGTGTGATGTCTTGTAGATAGAAACTGTCTCTGAGCCTTTTGGTATCAAACCTCATGAGTTTGACCTTGTTCCCTCTTTCCCCTTCTGTATCCTCTTTTTCCACAGCCTCCTCAACTCTCCCAGAAACAGCGTTAGTGTAAGGTTGTGGCATCAATATTGAGTTTCCCGAAAATCGCAGCAGAACTACAAAAGTGTTGTTTTTAGACTGGAGGTGTTAGGCTAGGGTTAGGATGTATAAAAGGCGACTTAATCGCTAAGGCATTTACAAATCCATCCTATATTGTCTTCAGCTGGCAGCCAACTGGCACATAGGCTATAGATTTGTAATTTTTCTGAATATTTTAAGAATGCTTTTACTAGGTTACAATGTTATAGTTTCACCAATTTCTCTAGTCTATGCAAATTGTATTGAATCATTTAAAATGTTTAAAATTCTGACATCCTGTGTGAAGTAACTGTGCTGCCATGTCGAAGTACAATAATCCAAAAGGCTCCTTATGTCTAAAACTGTAAACCCATTGTGTCCCTTTAAACCCTTTAGCCCACATTCAGTCTGACCGGTCCAATGGGACCCTTGTATTCCAACACACTCCTTGTCTGCACACTATTGTCATGGGATATAGTGTGCTCTAGGCTGAGGTGTTGCAGTGACGAGGTAGGATAACATCGCAATCGCAACTCTCCACAAAATATAACTTACCGTAGTTACTGGAATACAGACCTCTGTCTATCCATCTCTCACAGTGGGACAATATGACTGAGTCGCCTCTTAGACCTTGAGGGGGAAGTAAAGTAGCAGAGTAGCAAAAAATAAAGGATAGGACTGATGACAGAAAAAAGGGAGCACTAAAACTTGAGAGTGGAACTTCTGTTTGTTGACCTTATCCTTTGACCTCTTGTCTTGCAGGTGGGCCCGCCGGGTGACGGTAACCATAGCGATGTCAACTCGTTGTCGAGTGACCTGCTGGACATCCTGCTCCGTTCAGACTCTCGTTCAGGCACCAGCTCAGCCACTTCAGGGTCCATGGGTTCCAGCTCTAATGGCTGTGGAACCTCAGCTAGAACGTCTAACAGCGGAATGTCTAATAACAGTGGAATGTTGGGATGTAGAACGTCAGCTAGCGGAACGTCAGCTAGCGGAGTATCTGGCCGTGGCACAGGTCTGTACACACACCTACCCTACCCTTTTGTACGTTTGTTCCAATTTTTTTCCTATTCTATACCAGTCACTTCCTCTGTACCAAACTTCACTTCTGTAACTGTCTTGGGGGTTTACATATTTGATCAACAAGACTGGCAGAGCAAGAACAAACACAAGATAGAAGTACATTAACATGGCAGCAAGACATTACGTTCAACAGTTTGTTGCTTCATGTATGAAGCACTTGAGACCAGAGCTCTGGTGCTTCTGAAGTAAGATATCCTAACTCTGTATTGTGCATTCATTCACCCCCCAGTAAGCAGCAGCCACACGAGCAACAACAGCAGCAACTACTTTGGCAGCATGGACTCCTCCCAGAACAGCTGCCAGAAGGTCAAAGTGCACTCCAGCGGCAGCAGGAGTGGTGGTAGCGTTAGCCAGGGGCGGCCAATGGAGGTGGAGCAAAGCCAATATGACAAATATGTACTGCAGGATCTGCCGTGGTTAGTCACCGCCAACGCTGACGACAAGGTCATGCTGACCTATCAGATGCCCTCGCGGTGAGTGGGAGGAGACAATAGGGAGGCGGCACGCAATGTGCTTGGAGTAGGAGAAAGATTGGGATTTTATAGGGGGGGGGGGGGGGGGGCTTAGGGGAAGGGTAAACTGATCCTAGATCTGTGACTTCAGACAACTTCTACCCAGGGCATAAGTCCTAGTGTAATGTTTCCCAAAATGATGAGTGGCCAAAAATGCTGGGGTTAGACATATTTGTTGGTTTTTATTTGGTAGATCATAAAAAATGTTTTAGATGGAACACAGTACTCTAAATCATTGGGAAATAATGTCCTAGTACATTGCACCCTAGTTACTACCCACTCCCTTCCTGTATTTACCTATGCATGCTGGATTAGTGTCCTAATTGGATCCCTCAAATCTATGTATGTTTGTGTGATGAATCCCTTTTTCTCCCCAATTTCATGATATCCAATTGCAAACTTGTCTCATCGTTGCAACTCCCCAATGGGCTCGGGAGAGGCGAAGGTTGAGTCATGCATCCTCCGAAACATGACCCGCCAAACCGCACTACTTAACGCCCGCTTAACCCGGAAGCCAGCTGCACCAATGTGTCAGAGGAAACACCGTTCAACTGATGACCGAAGTCAAGCCTACAGGCGCCCGGCCCGACACAAGGAGTGGCTAGAGTGCGATGAGCCAAGTAAAGTCCCCCCGGCCAAACCCTCCCCTTACCCGGACGACGCTGGGCCAATCGTGTGCCGCCCTATGGGACTCCTGGTCACAGCCTGTTGTGACACAGCCTGGGATCGAACCCGGGTCTGTAGTGACGCCTCAAGCACTGCGATGCAGTGATGCAGTGCCTTAGACCGCTACGCCACTCAGGAAGCTGTGTGATACATCTTATGATGATGAAAACGTATGAGGTCCTTAGTTGCTGGCTTGCAGTTATAATGTATGCCTATAAGATGGGGCTCTTGCACAAGTTGGGGTCTTGTTTACAGTTGTCAGGCAACGTGGGTTGAGAGATACGCATGTCTTCCCAATACGAAATACCCCATTTTTAAAACCACTATACCAGATGTACTCTTTTCCTGACACCCTAATACCCAATAGCACTCTCTGTGTCACATGTATGTCCAATAGCATTCTGACTGTTTGTGTCTTTCCCCTGGTCATATAGGTCACATAGTATACTGAGTGTGTATGTCCCTTGGTCTACACAGGGGCATCGAGAGTGTGCTTAGCGAAGACCGAGAGAAGCTAAGTGTGATGCAGAAGAGTCAGCCGTGCTTCACCGGGGAGCAGCAGAGAGAACTGGTGGAGGTCCACCCCTGGATGAGGAGAGGAGGGCTGCCCAAGGTCATGGATGTCGAGGTGAGCTCTCTTTCTCTATCTCTTTCCTCCCTCTCTCATTCTCACAATCACTGTCTCTTTCTCTCTCTCTTACACTACAGGCAGTCATTCACATTTGTCAAAAGCAAGTCTGAAAGTAACTAACAGAAATGTGTGTGTGTGTTGTTTTTTTTGTTAAGGCCTGTGTGGGCTGTGAGGAGGACGCTCCAGAGGCGGTGTTGTCTGAGGAGCTGCCTGGCCTGGATATGTGAGATACAGAGACTGAGACAGGCGTGGTCAGCCCCTCCAGGAACCCAGTGAGGAGCCCTTTAACATGGACACCTGCCCAAGCCCCTGCCCCTGCCCCTGCCCCTCTTCTGGCCTTGGATCATCATAGCCACAACCACCCCCTGAATCCACCCCTGTTAATTGTAGCAGCATCACCTCCGCCAAAGACTCGTTCTCAAGCGACATCAATCATTCACCAAGACCCACCCTCAGGCCAACAGCTGTCCCTGACCAGAGCAAGACCATATTGGACTGCCTAGTACTGCTTACATCCTGCGGGTACAAACCTTTTCTACAACAAGCTAAACTGTATGGAAACTCTGCTACAGCCTGAGAGACCAGGGAACATACAGACTGTTACAGCCCACCTGGTCAATTCATTTTCAATGTGTGTGGATGTGTGAGAGAGAGAAAAAGAAGAGCGAGTTCCAGTGTGTCCACAACACAGTTCCTGTTCTATCAATAGTTTTTTCACTTATTGAAATTAATAGTTTTTCTTCACTTATTTAAATGTTTTCATTGAAAAAGTTTGACTGTAGTAGTCTTGTATTTGTGTTGATGGTAGCCCCAGGGCTCTAAATTAAAAATGTTCATTGGTAGCACTGGTGCTCCCAACTTAAAGAAGTTAGGAGCACCACATGAAATTTAGGAGCACCAAATTGTTTTATTGAAATACAGCCTATATTGGGCCTATACGAATTCTAGGTACTTTTGAAGGACATGATGTGCCCTAGAAACTAATATGTAACATGTAATATGTAAGATATGAATTTATTGTAAAAGCTAAAATGTTGATAGGAATACCTGTCATTGAAATGACAAAGTAATTTGTGGAATATTAGGTTTCTACATTGTGTAAAAGCACTGTTTTCCTATTGAGATGCATTACATTGAAAATTGTACACTGTCTCTTTAAAAACAGCAGGTTTGTGATGAAGACAGGCAAGAGATCTGTCATTCATTCATCACTAGGATCATTGATTTCCTGATGAAGCTATCCCTTTTCCTTTCTTTCTATGACCCCAAATGTTTGGATATACTGGTAATGTTACCAGATTGTTAGCTAGCTAGCCAATGAGGTAACATGACTGAATTGTAAACAAATGGTTAACGACATGGTTTATGAATGTAAAATGCAGTCCAAGTGAACCGCTATAGGAAGATAAAAATGTAGCGCCGGTAATATGGGTCAGATCTTTTGACCTGGGCCCAGTTTTCCAAAAGCATCTTAAGACTAAGTTCATTGTTAGCACCATTGAGCTCAATGGTTCTAACGATGAATTTAGCCTTAAGATTATTTTGGGAAATGGGGCCCTGATTGGGATGGAAGCAAGCCGCTTTCGCTGTAGTAATGGTGCAACCATGACTCTAACTAATCTGCAGTCGCTTATTTCTCTAGGGCACTCGGAAACAACGTTACAGCGAAGCCTTATTACACCAATTATTATCTGGGAGATTTTATTTCCTAGGCGCACAGTGCTCCCAAAATAAAACTCCTGGTCGCACAGCAAAATATTTTGTTGCATATGCAACCAAATCGGTTGCGCTTTAGAGCCCTGGGTAGCCCAGAATATTTGGTGGACTTGCTGTTTTTCAACTGCCTTTAAATATGAGAAACAAGAAACAATCCATTGGAGTGTAAGAATTTGTATCACCCATAAGTGGTTGGTGAATTTTTTATTTATTTTTATCCTCAATTGTTCTACAAAAGATATTAATGTATACTATATGTATTTATTTTTATACAGAGAATAATAACTGCTGGAAAAGCAGATGAATAGTATGTGTTTCTATGTTCTGAGCTTCTGACAATGTATTCCTTTCTACTGAATATAGGAAGAAACCAGCATTAGAGAAATCTAGGTCCAATATATAACATGATGATGTTGATATCAGTTTGTTGTTGAAAACACATACAGGGTTTCTAGTGTATTGCCTAGGCTATGTTGAATGGGCACAGATGCAAGCGACTTGGCTGCAGTAAGAAAGCCATCACCATCTGTGCCCATTCAATGATGTTTTGATTCTTGATGAACAGTCGCTAAGATTATATTTGGTTGTGATCTTTGCAAAATAACTATTTTGAGTAAGGCAGTTGTTAGCTAGAATGCTAACGCTCATTGACATAGGCTGTAGCAAAAGCTAGCCAAAGAGCCATTTTACTGGTTGAAGTTGAAGTGTTTTTTACGTATAATGCAGTTGATTTGCGATGATGACGCAAACATTATATTAAGCAGGACATTCATACGAGCCTTAAAATCCAAAAGTAGTGTGAAATGCACTCGTAAGCAACATGAAAATAGAGGCTTTTTTTTTGCTGCCGTTCTATAAGAACTCCCCCGTGTTCTGCCATAAACTTGCGCACATCGCATTCGTGCAGCAATGTTTGCAAACACAGAAAGGGGTCTATTGGGAGGACCTTCATGTGTTTGGCTAAGCTTTGAGGAAAGAGTGTCCTAGGATCAGCTTTCCCAAACACAATACTAAGCATTTTCCCAGTCGTTATTAGATAGAACATCGCGGCCCTGCCCGCCTTTGGGGAAAACAACCTGTGGTTACCTAGGTTCTAGGTTACCCTATTGACTCACAGCAAAAACTTGGCCTTTTTCAAATGCAATTTTCTTGTTTTCTACTTGTTTTAGACAATTACAAAACTACATTTAAGAAAGTACATGTCTATTACTTTTCAACATTGCCTGCTCCCGAGCATTCTCACTACTTAGAAAGATGTAAAATTGTAGGGCTTCCCTCATGACCGCAGTGGAGAAGGTGGAAAGCTTCAAGTTCCTTGGCGTACACATCACTAACAAACTTAAATGGTCCAACCACACATACAGTGTGGTGAACAAGGCGCAACAGAGCCTCTTCAACCTCAGGAGGCTGAAGAAATTTGGCTTGGCACCTAAAACCCTCACAAACTTTTACAGATGCACAATTGAGTGCATCCTGTCGGGCTGTATCACCGCCTGGTACGGCAACTGCACCACCCGCAACCGCAGGGCTCTCCAGAGGGTGGTGCGGTCTGTCGAACGCATTACCGTGGGCAAACTACCCGCTCTCCAGGACACCTACAGCACCCAATGTCACAGGAAGGCCAAAAAGATTAAGGACATCAACCACCCGAGCCACTGCCTGTTCACCCCGCTATCATCCAGAAGGCGAGGTCAGTACAGGTGCATCAAAGCTGGGACCGAAATAATTAAAAACAGCTTCTCTCTTAAGGCCATCAGACTGTTAAATAGCCATCACTAGCACACTAGAGGCTGCTGCTGCATATTGAAATCAATGGCCACTTTAAGAAATGGAACACTAGTGACTTTAATAATGTTTACATATCTTGCATTACTCATCTCATATGTATATACTGTATTCTATAATATTTTACTGTATATTAGTCCATGCCGCTCTGTCATTGCTATATATGTACAGTTGCGTCGGAAGTTTACATACACTTAGGTTGGAGTCATTAAAACTTGTTTTTCAACCACTCCACACATTTCTTGTTAACAAGAATAGTGTTGGCAAGTCGGTTAGGACATATACTTTGTGAATGACACAAGTAATTTTTCCAAAAATTGTTTAGAGACAGATTATTTCACTGTATCACAATTCCAGTGGGTCAGAAGTTTACATGCACTAAGTTGACTGTGCCTTTAAACAGCTTGGAAAATTCCTGAAAATGATGTCATGGCTTTAGAAACTTCTGATAGGCTAATTGACATAATTTGAGTCAATTGGAGGTGTACCTGTGGATGTATTTCAAGGCCTACCTTCAAACTCTGTGCCTCTTTGCTTGACATCATAGGAAAATCAAAAGAAATTAGCCAAGACCTCAGAAAAAAATGGTAGACCTCCACAAGTCTGGTTCATCCTTGGGAGCAATTTCCAAACGCCTGAAGGTATCACGTTCATCTGTACAAACAATAGTACGCAAGTATAAACACCATGGGACCACGCAGCCATCATACCGCTCAGGAAGGAGACGCGTTCTGATTAACGTACTTTGGTGCGAAAAGTGCAAATCAATCCCAGAACAACAGCAAAGGACCTTGTGAAGTTGCTGGAGAAAACAGGTACAAAAGTATCTATATCCACAGTAAAACGAGTCCTATATCGACATAACCTGAAAGGCCGCTCAGCAAGGAAGAAACCACTGCTCCAAAACCGCCATAAAAAAGACAGACTACGGTTTGCAACTGCACATGGGGACAAAGATCGTACTTTTTGAAGAAATGTCCTCTGGTCTGATGAAACAAAAATAGAACCGTTTGGCCATAATTACCATCGTTATGTTTGGAAGAAAAAGGGGGTTGCTTGCAAGTCGAAGAACACCATCCCAACCGTGAAGCACGGGGGTGGCAGCATCAGTGGGGTGCTTTGTTGCAGGAGGGACTGGTGCACTTCACAAAATAGATGGCATCATGAGGAAGGAAAATAATGTGGATATATTGAAGCAACATCTCAAGACATCAGTCAGGAAGTTAAAGCTTGGTCGCAAATGGGTCTTCCAAATGGACAATGACCCCAAGCATACTTCCAAAGTTGTGGCAAAATGGCTTAAGGACAACAAAGTCAAGGTATTGGAGTGGCCATCACAAAGCCCTGATCTCAATCCTATAGAAAATGTGTGGGCAGAACTGAAAAACGTGTGCGAGCAAGGAGGCCTACAAACCTGACTCAGTTACACCAGCTCTGTCAGGAGGAATGGGCCAAAATTCACCCAAGTTATTGTGGAAAGCTTGTGGAAGGCTACCTGAAACGTTTGACCCAAGTTAAACAATTTAAAGGCAATGCTACCAAATACTAATTGAGTGTATGTAAACTTCTGACCCATTTGGAATGTGATGAAAGAAATAAAAGCTGAAATAAATAATTCTCTCTACCATTATTCTGACATTTCACATTCTTAAAATAAAGTTGTGATCCTAATTGACCTAAGACAGGGAATTTTTACTAGGATTAAATGTCAGTAATTATGAAAAACTGAGTTTAAATGTAATAAGCCATTTAGCAGACGCTTTTATCCAAAGCGACTTACAGTCATGCGTGCATACATTTTTGTGTATGGGTGGTCCCGGGGATCGAACCCACTACCTTGGCGTTACAAGCGCCGTGCTCTACCAGCTGAGATACAGAGGACCACATGTATTTGGCTAAGGTGTATGTAAACTACCGACTTCAACTGTATATGTTCTTGAATTCCATTCCTTACTTAGATGTGTGTGTATTTGGTATATGTTGTGAAATTGTTAGATATTACTTGTTAGATATTACTGCACTGTCGCAGCTAGAAGCACAAGCGTTTTGCTACACCCGCAATAACATATGCTAAACACGTGTATGTGACAAATAAAATGTGATTTGATTTGACTCTTTTACAATGGGGGTCAATATGAAAGAATGTTGGTTTTCCCCAGTTTGTTGGCGTGGTCGAGGGTAATTCCTTATTATTACGTGAATACCGACTGGGACTATAGCGTTATCAGGCATGCTGGCCTTGGAACTGTATAGCGATCAAAGCACTTACTACCTTGTAGTAGGGCTGGGATAGTTGACCAATAGTTTATTGCACAGGCATAAAGCATTTGGAACAGATGTCGGAGGCATTTGTCAGGACTTCTGTCTATTCTTCAAAGATAAAGCATAACATTAAAAAAATTTGTGAACACTCTAAACACACAAATTGTCAACCTGAACTTTTCCTAAATTATTTCTGTACAGTTTGTCTTGTATTTCTCTGTATTTCTGTATTTATTGTGTTGTTGGATAGTGACTTTAAAATGTGTAAACTTTTGAAGTTTTTAGAAAATTGAACTTATTAGCTATTCTGTGTTGATAATGTTTCAAAATAAAAGAGAAAGATTTCAATATATTTACACTTTTCTAGCCTACTCTTTATGAAAACACAAAAATTTGACACAAATGTAATAAAATCAATTGGGGTTAATTGACATGTATTTATTTCATGCCATATGTTAGGAGACCTTTTTCGTGTTTATGTGTATTCAGGGAGCAGGCCATTGTGGATATTAGGCCTAGTGGTTATTACATTTCAGTGGAAATAGCCTAGGACATCCTCTCCCAAATGCTTCTTTTGATGTTCACAACCTGCTATACCTTTAAACCAAAAGGCCCATTTCATGGGTTTCCTATCACTTCACTGCAACTCTTTCAACGTGGTTTTAGTTATTTATTAATTTGGTTAATTTAGGTAGATGATGTAGTGGACCATTAATGGCACGTTCTTAATTTGAGAGTTGAGAGGATCTAATAATAAGTAGGCCTACTTTGTGTGAATGACTTGAGCAGTTACAGAAATTGATCTTTGGTGAGATGATTGGCCATTGAACCAGTATCTGTGCGTTAGAGACCTCTCGAACACCCAGAAAGCTCCGATTCAAACTCTCATTCAGCAGCTCTGCAAGCGTTATGTCAAAATACGTTCCTTGATCACCAAATATGGAGTTTCACTATCTTCATTTACTCCCGTTACGACCGGTATGTACTTCCGAAAAAGGTATAAATACAAATTGACAAGCAACCTAAAAAATGCCTATTCGGCACCTCCAAACTCCAAATGCACAGGTCGGAAGTCTAAAACCGCTCCGGAAGACGCATTTTTTCGGGTGTATGTACATTTTTCTTTGAACCTTTTTTGAAAGTACATGCAGGCCGTAACGGGAGTAAATGAAGATAGTTGCTCAGCGAAACTCAATATTTGGTGATCAAGGAACGTATTTTGACATTATAACTCTTGCAGAGCTGCTGAATGGGAGTTTGAATCGGAGCTTTCTGGGTTTAGAGAGGTCTCTAACGCACAGATAGGCTACTGGTTGAATTGGCCATATGCTCACATCAATTGCCTAGGCCTACCCGTTCGAAATGAGTGGCAGTGTGGCAATTCAAAATAGGCCTATCAACCACTATAGGCTATTTTAGTAATTCCATTTTCCCCTGCAGTATAGAAAGAACATTTCAATCAGATTACTTAATATTTGCCTAAAAATGCAAGAGGAGAGGATCACATAAAATCCTCATGCTCGCAACCAAAAACCAATAGCATGGCTAGATTATCAATGGAAACTGGACAGGAAGGCAGACAGGCAGACAGACGGTGGTTAAGATTCTCCCACGGCTTTTAGCAGCTTGGATCAAAGCGGACACGGTCATTCACATCCCTCGCTGTTCGCACCTCTCCCAATTTGAGGATCAGGTGTGAATCTGGACAACTGCCCTCCTGCTGTGACGGCCACCTCTTGGGTTCCGCTAATCCGGAGTCGGCTCCATCACAAACTGACAACAGTCTGTGAATGTCTCCTAATAATGTGGATTTCAGGTACAGAATTAAAATACCCCTTTATCGAGCCACCTTGGCTAGGCTATGTTACAGAGTAGGCCTATTTATTGAGTTGTCACAAACTCAAACGGACGCTGAACGTTGGGTATGGGCTAGTGATATGGAATTAAACAAACTATCTCTTTAATTAATTAATTAATATTAATATGCCATTTAGCAGACGCTTTTATCCAAAGCGACTTACAGTCATGCGTGCATACATTTTTTTTTGTGTATGGGTGGTCCCGGGGATCGAACCCACTACCTTGGCGTTACAAGCGCCGTGCTCTACCAGCTGAGCTACAGAGGACCACATCATTAATAAATATCTGTTCAATAATATAATGAGGAGAATAATTATTATTGAAAAACGGAATAGCCTTTAATAAAACAACTTTTTTATTTTTATTGTATGTGGTTTGAAAGAGTGAGAGAGGTTTCCTGAATAACAGGATATTAACATTATCCTGTTGATGGAAGTCGAGACCTTAGAAAATATGGATGTGTCAGAAGTGACACTTGGGGACATCAGAGCAACATCCAAGGTGCCACTTTACAGATCGGCTACTGAGCCGAGGAGAGGCGCTTTGATATTCATTGTAGGTACCTTTGATGTGGAGGTCTGTGGCTATGTGTGGATATCATTCATGTTAAAACGGTCTACTTCTTAAAAGAGTACCCCACATGGGCTTGCCACTTTTTTCTGAAAGGGATAGAAGAAAAGCTGTGAGCAGAGAGAAATGTTATTTTGGTGTCCATCTACCTGTTCGGCATGAAGCACATAATAATTATGCTTAATTCTATATGAAAAATATGCATATTCTTCTGCATATCTAAGCATACCTCTTGAGCTGGCTGTATCCTCCTGACTGGTGGTTATTTTATTAAAGAAACTCAATATGCTTCTTTGCATCTCTGCTAAAATCTGGGTAAAAGATGGAAAGAAATCAGAGTCTTATTCAGTACGTTTAGTTATTGCTTGCTTTTCTAAAGTCAAGCAACCTTGCCAACAGGCATGCCAGCTGAGATAGTTAGACAAGCTAGGTGCTCTAACTTGATTGACAGCCTGAAATGGCTTCTTGGTAGCTAGTTATGTGGTTGGGAGATTGGGAACCTATCTGGGTTATCTAAAGCCAACTTCATAAAATTGCTAAGTGGCTAGTAGTATTACTGCTTGGCATATTTCAAGGAGGAATTTAACGCTGTCAGAATACCAATGAAGGCCATCAAATGAACCATGTGCCAGATCTCACACTGCATTGTAGAGAAGAAGTTGCCTGACGACTCAAAATGAATTCTTCCACTGTGCTATGTTCCCTACATACTTCAGTCTAGACTGCCATCAGAAGTCGTTTGTGACGTCAAAATTAGGGGTGTTGTACAAAGTCATCAGCGATTGAATCATTTCTAACCAATCAGAGTATCAAAGCCAATGGGGAATTTTCAAAACGTTGCTTTACCCACGTGTTCTGGCTCTGTCCCAGCCCCATCGGTTTCTGGGACCAATCAGAATGGTTCGAATGTGTGCGTTATAGAAATCTAACCTAACATAGCAGGCGTTAAAAGAAAATGCCTGAGAGGAGTTCGAAAACGCCTAAACGGAGTTCCTATGTCCGTTTTTTTTAGCAGAAAAGGAAGCTAGTTTGAATTAGCTGTATCCCAGAAAACGGATACATCTGGTTGTTGGCAACTCCACTAAGGGTGTAGAAATCATTGGGGAGGAACTCAGATCCACTCATTGAGGAGAAGAAACTAACGTCCGTGGTTGTGACGTAGCGTTTGACCAGAGCAAGGAGTTTGGTTAGCCTGTCAAGATAAGACCAAAGCCAGACATTCTCACCTGATAAAGGTCCACTGGTCCAGCTGTGCTGAAGTAGTCTTCAAAGCCTACCTTCACACACACAAATGGCACACAGTGCTTATATGATTAATAACTAGAAAACAATGCTACCAGTGTATTGCTGAAATGTGATTACTGTGGAATGACTGTTTGATGCTAGTTTAGCAGGCATGAATTTAAACCATTTCTGGTCCCTGTGGAATGACTGTTTGATGCTAGTTTAGCAGGCAAGAATTAAACAATTTCTGGTCCCTGTTTTAGAAGTGTGCTAGAGCAATAGACTTCTCTGAAACAATGGACCGATTGTCCATTACTTCATGTAAACATTTTCACAGCTAAGTAAATAGGATAAACTGAGTCCATTATGATGAGAAAGTACATTTAATTAAGTGAACTAAGTCAGTGTATAACAATTTATGTCTGAAATTAGATATTGACATGATCAGCCACAAACCATTTGTTATTACAATGTTACAGATGACATACAATATTTATTTTATTAAACCTACACAAATAAAATAATTTACACACAACACTGCATTACTAAGTGTGGTTTACTGGGACATAGTACTTTCTATACAGCCATACTATCAACAAATACATATTTACATTTGTACCCCCCCCCCCCCCCCCCCCCCCCCCTTCACTGAAGGTAAATAAACAACCTATATCTGGCTAAAAGACATCTCAGATCTATAACAATGTGGACTTATTCAAAGTTGATTTAAACATTACAGTTCATTCATTAAATAGTATTTGATATGTATTATTATTTATTCAAATGCATTAATAGAATGGTTCTGATACAAAAAAAAGCTTTTTTAAATGATGCCACCTCTAGCCTACTTGCAACCGGACTTTGCATTACAAAGTATAGTCATTGTAGTGATAGTGTCCCACTTCTCATGCTATTCCTATATCTGTCATCCAACAGTCTAACAACATTACAAGGAATTTAATCTTCAAATATACTGAACAAAACCCAATATACAATAACTTTTGTAGGCTATTCCTCTAGTAATGGACAGTTGTGGGCTTCCAGTAATTTGGCTCTACCAAGGTCTCCACATGGACTTGGAATAGGCCACTGTGGGCATGTTCAGAACATCCTGGCTCTCAGCGTCCACAGAGATGTGGCTCTGCTCAGAGTCAGTCTCGTCCAGATCCGAGCACAGGTCATCACTGGAGGAGGTGGAGGGCGCCGGGGAGAGGGCTGAGGAGCTTCCGCTGGAGATGCTCCTTCCTCCAGCGGAGACCAGTGCTGCGTAAATGCCCTCAGAACTGGGCCAAGTGCTGCTGCTGTTAGTGGAGCAGTCTGTCATGATATCCTGGAGCATCACCTGGAGTCTGTCCTCATCGTTCAGGGGCATACATTCCAGGAGGTGGTTCAAGAGCTCCGCCGCGAGAGTTGCGTCGATTCCCGGGCAGTTGGACACAAAGGTGTGCACCTCATGCATGCATTGGATGTAGCCAGCAGCAAACCTTTCACTTGCCTCATGGTTCACTGTGTCTACCTCTGACAAAGCACAGACAGAAGCCCCGTTTATACCTGGTTCTAACATGCATTCGTTGTCCTGATCCTGTCCACATTCTGATGTTGCCCACATTTTTAGACAGGTGTAGACGACTAAAAGACGCATTGTGATCTGATTGTGATCAGATCCTATAAGTGTAAACAGACAAGATCAGGTCAAGATCAGGATGAAGGACACATGTTAGAGGCAGGTATAAATGAAGCTAAAGAGATACAGTAATGAGACTCACAGGACATAGGCCAACACATAGAACATTCTACCAGTTGGATGAAAATGTCCATGTGCATAATAACATTGCGTGAATAATCATATACCTTACCATGTGCTTGGTTTTGAAGGATACTCTCCACTCGTTTTACAGTCATTTCCAGCACTTCTGCATTCTCCATCTTTGATTGTAACTGTGAATGACAGATTGATAGGCTACAATGTAAATAACTGGTTTACAATGCAACGACAATAGGCTACACAAAGAGAGGGGACATGTGATATAAAGTCACATAAAATGTGCATAAACGTACATCTGTGTCTGCGAGAAGAACTCTGAGTTCCTGCAAACTTTCATTGATGCGAGCCCGTCTCTTTTTCTCAACCAACGGCTTTCTGGTCTGGAAAAAAAAACACAATTCACCGCCACGTTAATAAATTAGGCTACATTTAGTCAAACCAAAGACCACTCAATACACGACAATTTGGCCTACCTTTCTGTCCACTTTAATGCCGTAGTATTCATCTTCGTCTCTACTCAGTCCTTTTTTGTTATTGTGAGTGGGGGCCATGTTGTAGAAGTTTAACCCAGACACTGCCCGAGGTTTGGTAAATCCACACGACCGTTACACTCCGTGAATGGGACAGATGGCCGCCGGTCCCTGCTGCAAACAAAGCCGAGCTGTACTTTTGCGCAGACTGGTACTAGATTTGTTATGCAGCCTCAAGCGCAACGATAGTGCCAGTAGTAGGTATTTATAACGCCTCATTTAAATGTGAATAGAGGGGCTGAATGCGAAGTGCTGACTGCGTGAGCAAGAGATTGTTAAACGCACTTGCGAATCAGCCAATCGCTGGTCTAGACTTTTGTCCTCTGCGCACCATAGAAATTGTCTGCAGAGAGAGAGGACTTAGCTAGACCACAAGAGGGATATTCTTTAGTTTCTGTCCCAGGCCGAAATAAATTGGTATTTTATAACCCACAATTCTAGTCTGCTCCTGACACCAATATGCTTTGTAAGATAGATGGAAATGAAATGATGACAAGAAACAGCAAAGAGACAATTAATCATAACTTAACACATAAAACAGATATTTATTGAATTAGGAAATATAAAACAATAAGTAAACAATATGCCCAAAGGATCATTATGAATGTGCCCTATAAATGTTAGATTTTGTACTCATCGTCATAACTTCCGACTCAAACAAACACTTAACCAATTCCCAAATCCATTAGCAAATTCCATTAGCCCATTGAATCGTGCAACATTAACAGACAATTCTCACGTTGTGTAATTAGTCACCTTTACGTGTATTTCAAGTTTAATTGTGGGCCATTGCACTTAATACATGTCCTGTCCAAGGTTGAGGCCAATTCCAACCCAATTCAAGACAATTAACAGAATGGGACATTGGGCCAAATTTGAATAGGAAAATGTGTCACATTATCGTCCAGTCCTTAGTATTGAATAGGCTAAATACACTTCTTCTCTACACCATGTGGCTCAGTTCGTAGAGCGTTGAACTTGCAATGCCAGGGTTGTGGGTTCGATTCCCACTGGAGACCAGTACAAATAAAAAATGCATGCACTCACGACTGTAAGTCGCTCTGGACAAGAGCGTCTGCTAAAATGACAACAAATGTAGGCCAACTCAACCTTTGGCATATGGGCTCCAACCATGCTTATCTTTATTGAGAGTTGTGAAATGAATTGAAGATAATATATTTTTTTCTCCATTTGTGCTCTATTGCTCCGATCGGACAGACAGACAGACAGACAGCTAATACATTGCTATAGGGGTTGTTTCCTCATATGAATAGTTTATTCATGCTTAGGCCTACTAGGAAGATGAACATATAGTATGGCCTTTAGAATAATGAAACACAAAATTAATTTTCCACTGTGTAAAGTCAGACTCTGTAGTGATTATAAATATGTGCTTAACATTCACATAGTTTACTCTCACATATCCAATTTCACGTCATTAAAGAGATTATTTCAGTTTCACTCCTGTATAGGCGTATCATTATAGACTTCCGGATGATCAGAGTTTATTCAGGAAAATCAGCAGAGAAAAAGCGCTAAAAATAAGATAAGGAAGGTATACCCATATCTGGTGCAAACCTTCAGAATAAAAGTCCCTTAACGACTCTCGCAAATAAACCCCATATTCTGAATCTAATTCATGCAATGAAAAACGTCCATTTATGTGCAAACTTGTATAAGTCCAGCAATATCTATACAAACTCAATTATTATAAAACACAATAACATAAACAACAGGCTAATAAAAGCAACATTTTAATCAAACTCATATGGATGTCGACTATTATTTTGAAAAGTGATAGTGGTATGATTTTTTTCGAGTCAGACATAGGATTGTTCGTCACAGCTACGCTTATCTGAGGTCAGAGAGGAGCTTGATAGGACGGGGGCGAAAGAACAGTACAACTATATAATCAACCAGCATCGAATGAGGAAGTCAGTGTGTTGAAAAAAATAAACAAAGATGGTGAAGATTACTTTCCAGTCGGTCTCGGCGCAGAAAGCAGAGAAGGAGCTCGATGGAGACAAAGCCGAGATTCTCATGCCCTATGAACACGTGAGTTCAGCATCTCCTTTCTATATTCCATGTATTGACATAGCGTTGTGGAGAAAGAGGGATTTTTTGCTGACCAAGATGCAATAATTAGATTATATCAGGGCTATTTTTCCAAAACAAACCATAACATCAGCAGTAGGCCATTCTGAATATAGTACCACTAAATCATTTATTGTTACAATATTCTGTGTTGGTACTATTGTTACCAGCAATGATACACTGTTGCAGTGAAAGCGCTGGAAACACGGATATAAAGTAACCGTTTAAAAGCGATACAAGCCAGGCAGCACAGCAGGAGGATGTTGACATTACGTCACCTTCTTAGGCTTAGGCTAGGTGTGTGGGTTGGGGGGGGGGAGACACTGCAGGGGTGTATTCATTCCGCTGATTTTGTTGCAAAACTTTTCTTAAACGGAACGAAACGGGGCGGGACCTACCTTAAATAGTCCAATAGAAACTCTCGTTTTGCTGTTTGCTTCCGTTTGGTTCTTAAACAGTTTCTGTAATGAATATACCACAGATGTAGCCACGAATTGTAGACTATACTAGACAATTTTTGTCGAATAATAGCTATGTTTATCGAAAGCTTTCAATACAAAACGTTTATGTTTTGATATTGGGAAGTTGTATCACGTCAATAATTACGATGTAAATTGTGCATAAAAATGGAAACGTTATGGCTGCGCTATGGTTACCGAAGTGGTTTCCCCCGCCAATCCAGCAGGAAGCGCGTGAGAGCCACCTGCGCAGTGGGGCTGTTTATTTATTTATTTTTTAAATGAGGGCGCAATGCATTAATTTAAATAGTGTAATGTGATTTATTTTCCTTGTGTCATGATCACCCTAATCTATGCCGTCTGCACTGATCTGAAAATACTTCACAGGTGCAATATGGTAGACATAGGCCTACTTCGGGTGGCTTTCATCTGTTCTGTTCATTCAAACCAGATTAAGGAAAGGAGATGAGGAAAGAAATGAAGTCACACTGTAGAGAGTCATAAGAAATATGCTTTGGTTACATAACTGTCAGGGAGCTGCTAAAAGGGTGGCCATACTGGATTTGCATAAAAAGCAAAAAAAGACGGTAGGGAGGTGGGAGACGGGATTCTTGCAAAGGTGTCATAGGAGACGTATATATACCAAATCTGTATAAGGACTATTAATATCAACTCCGGCTTGAGATTCCTTTTCCACGCAATCGCTCTGATCTCCCTCCCACTGGAGGTGTGTGATGTAACAGCTGTCACAGCTACAAATAAGGCATTTGGAAGTAGAGGCCTATGAATAGAGCTACCAGACAACCGCGCCAGCCTCCTTCGCCGTCACTCGGCACACACAACGCAACCTGTCTCATCCCTTTTGATCCTCCGTAGTCCCTAGCAACCGTGTGTGGGTACCGTCTCTAGCTAGCGACTAGCGTATCGCTAATAGCGAACAGATTGACGGTAGGGCTGAGAGACTGTGGGTGGGCTGTTGGGATGAGGAGGCATTTCTAGCCTTAAGCCTACAGTACGTCTTAGAGATGTCCTCTCTGACTAACCGCTTGGCAAGGACAGAGTGGTCTCATCAGACTAAGCAAGAAAATATGGCTTGTAGAACAGGAAAGCGTGGCTGTGTGAGAGGTTCACTCTAAGATATTATATGACTGATTATTTCTGCTCGGATGAATTTGATTATATCATAGTCATGAGTTTTTTTAGGTGAAGATAACTGCTTAGCTACTACCACCAACATAGAGTGAAACGGAAACTGCTGTTTCATAGCGGGAGCATCCTGCTGATAATTCTTATTGAACTTATCAGACATTGGCCTGTAGGTCTGACCTGTGTATTGTTTCTTCCACCAGGAGCTGGTTCTTCCTCTGAGGCCCAAGAAGTCTCATCTGAATGGACTCTGTTGTCTCACCTTTGGCCTGGTGGTGTTCATGTCAGGACTGGTGCTGGCCTCCATATACGTCTATCGCTATTACTTCATACCACAGGTACTATACTACTGTACTTCACTATACAACACTACATAACTACCACTAGTAACTTATTTTTCATACTACAGGTCAGATATTATATTACTTTTACATACTACCTCACACAACTTACTACACTATACTACTATAATATAACTATACTACACTACACAACTACCACTAGTAACTTATGTTTCATACTACAGGTCAGATATTATATTACTTTTACATACTACCTCACACACCTTACTACACTATACTACTGCACAACTACCAGTAGTAGCTACTACTACCTGCTACATCATACCTCACATATTCAATCATACAGACAGATTGGTTCTGATTGAAGCAATGATGATTCATATACAGTACCAGTCAAAAGTGTTTCTTTATTTTTTTTACTATTTTCTACATTGTAGAATAATAGTGAAGACATCAAAACTATGAAATAACACATATGGAATCATGTAGTAACCAAAAAAGTGTTAAACAAAAGTAGCCATCCTTTGCCTTGATGACAGCTTTGCACACTCTTGGCATTCTCTCAACCAGCTTCATAAGGTAGTCACCTGGAAGGCATTTCTATTAACAGGTGTGCCTTGTTAAAAGTTAATTTGTGGAATTTCTTTCCTTCTTAATGCGTTTGAGCCAATTTGTTGTGTTGTGACAAGGTAGGGGTGGTATACAGAAGAAAAGAAAGCCCTATTTGGTAAAAGACGAAGTCCATATTATGACAAGAACAGCTCAAATAAGCAAAGAGAAACGACAGTCCATCATTACTTTAAGACATGAAGGTCAGACAATCTGGAAAATCTCAAGAACTGAAAGTTTCTTCAAGGGCAGTCGCAAAAACCATCAAGCGCTATGATGAAACTGGCTCTCATGAGGACAGCCACAGGAAAAGAAGGCCCAGAGTTACCTCTGCTGCAGAGGATAAGTTCATTAGAGTTACCAGCCTCAGAAATTGCAGCCCAAATAAATGCTTCACAGAGTTCAAGTAACAGACACATCTCAACATCAACTGTTCAGAGGAGACTGCATGAATCATGCCTTCATGGTCGAATTGCTGCAAAGATACCACTACTACAGGACACCAATAAGAAGAAGAGACTTGCTTGGGCCAAGAAACACGAGCAATGGACATTAGACCGGTGGAAATCTGTCCTTTGGTCTGGAGTCCAAATTACCAAGAAGGAGTGTGATGGAGTGCTGCATCAGATGACCTGGCCTCCACAATCAACCGACCTCTATCCAATTGAGATGGTTTGGGATGAGTTGGACCTCAGAGTGAAGGCAAAGCAGCCAACAAATGCTCAGCATATGTGGGAACTCCTTCAAGACTGTTGGAAAAGCATTCCAGGTGAAGCTGGTTGAGGGAATGCCAAGAGTGTGCAAAGCTGTCATCAAGGCAAAGGGTGGCTACTTTGAAGAATCTAAACTCTAAAATATATTTGGATTTTTTAAAACACTTTTATGGTTACTACATGATTCCATATGTGTTATTTCATAGTTTCGATGTCTTCGCTAGGTAGAAAATAGTAAAAATTAAGAAAAACCCTTGAATAAATAGGTGTGTCAAACATTTGACTGGTACTGTAGATATACCACATATAGATATCCCCCTGACTATCCTAACCCTGTTCTGATCTGTTCTCTCTCTGTGTTCTAGATTCCTGAGGACAGTCTGTTCCACTGCAGGGTGCTGTATGAGGACTCTGTGTACGCCCCCATGCACGGCAGACAGGAGCTGGAGGAGAACGTGGGCATCTACCTAGAAGACAACTACGAGCAGATCAGCGTGCCCGTACCCCATTTCGGAGGGAGTGACCCCGCAGACATCATCCACGACTTCCACAGGGTAAGAACCAAGGGACCCTCAGTCATCCCTATGCCAATACACACAGCCAATGTGGAGTCTGATACAAGGCAGCCATTTTGTGCCAGAATTCTCACCCGTTGCCAACTGGTATACATATGAGCATATGATTCTGGAGAATGTGTCTTTAAGGGTCTGTGTTCTACAAGGCAATGAAAGCTTTATGTGACCTTCTCTGTTATTAAGTGTCAGACTGGAGTACATCTGTGGGTTTGTGTCACGAGAATTCTGTTATCTCAATGGTTGAAGTCAACTACTTCTTAAATCTTTGAATAATTCCCAGAGGTGTAAATCTCTAGTTTAAATAATGAATTAAACAAAGACCCCTTTCTGCAATGGTCAGCCTTTATTCATGAGAGCGCTCTGCCACGAAATGGACGTACAATATTTTTATACACACACGTCAGAGGAAAAATCCCACCCTGCTTTAGGCGGGCTGTATTTTTCCACTGTACACATCTTGTAAACTCACACCTGGGTTTAGCTCATGTGGTTATCCTCTGCTCTCCTGACCATCAGGTCACACATACACACACACATATGTTCTTATCATAGTCTACTCCTTGCTCGGGCAGGCTGCATTTTTTCTCTATTCCCATACATAGTTATTGCTGTTCTCACAATATCCTGCAAGCCTTTCACTCCCCTTCCCTGTGTGTTTTTGGAACCAGTCTCCTGTTATTGGTTTCAATCGTTTTGCACTTCTGCTTGCCTAATTACAAGACACAAATACTCTGTTGCTGGGCAAATATGCATCTTATATAAACACATTTGATTAACTCTCTAAGCCAGGGGTGTCAAACGTCCGGCCCGCGGGCCGGATCAGGCCCGCAAACGGGTTTAATCCGGCCCGCGAGATGATTTTAAAAAAAAATAAAATAAATTAATAATAATAATTTTGTAAAGTATAAAAATGCGCTGCAATTTTTCAATAAAATAAACTGCTGTTCCAATTGCGTCCACCGGATGGCGCAATAGCAATTGTGTTAAGCAAGCAAACTGTTTATACCGAGAGCAAGTAGGTCAAGCACGTGCAGCCAATGAGCTACTTTGTTTTGCCCGCGATATTTATTACGGCTTCTACTTTTAACATTATGTGCTTTGGCACCCTCATTGCCCCAATATGTCTCTGTCAAAAAAGAGAAAAGTGGACGCAGAGTGTTCCAAGAAAAATGGTCATCCTATTTATTCACGGAATTGAATGGGAAAGCTGTATGTTTGGTGTGTTCAGAGCATGTTGCAGTGCTGAAAGAATATAACCTTTGTCGCCACTATGTGAGTCTTCATGCCGACAAATATGACAACTTTCAAGGACAGCGGAGATGAGAGAAGGTGAATGAACTGTTGGCGGGTCTGAAGAAACAGCAGTCTGTGTTTACTCACAGCCGAGACATCAGTGACGCTGCAGTGAAAGCTAGCTACCTCATTGCTAATGAAATCGCAGTGGCTTCAAAACCATTTAGTGAGGGTGAATTTGTAAAAACATGCATGATGAAGGCAGTGGAGATTGTGTGCCCTGAAAAGCGGCAGGCTTTTGCAAATATCAGCCTGACAAGAAACACAGTTGCAGACAGGATTTCCGATCTTTCAGTGGATTTGGACAGCCAGTTGAAGCAAAAAGTAGTCATTTATTGCGTTTTCGGTTGCAATTGATGAAAGCACGGACATTACAGATGTTGCACAACTGGCCATTTTCATCCGCGGAGTTGATGACACATTGACCGTCACCGAGGAGTTCGTGGAGTTGGTGCCGATGACATACAACGACAGCAGCTGATATTTTTACCGCACTCGTCGGCGCGCTGGACAGGGTCGGAGTGGACTGGTCCCGCGCTGTCAGCCTGGCTACAGATGGTGCGCCCTCAATGATCGGGAAAAAAGCAGGCGTTGTGACAAAGTTCAGAGAGAAAGTGCAATCTGCAAATGGAGGACGTGATTTTTTGACTTTTCACTGTATTTTGCACCAGGAGGCTTTGTGTTGCAAGTTATTAAAGATGGATAACGTCATGAAGGTGGTCATCCAAACTGTTAATTTCATCCGATCCAGAAGCCTGAATCACCGTCAGTTTGACAGCCTTCTCAGAGAGAAAGACCACATCTATGGCCTGCCATACCACACTGAGGTAAGATGGTTAAGCCGAGGTGCTGTGCTGAGGCGTTTCTTTGATTTACGAGAAGAAATTGAACAGTTCATGGAAGAAAAGGGCAAACCAGTGTTAGAATTTCATTCCGCAGAATGGATGCAGGACCTTGCATTTATGGTGGATGTTACAGAGCACCTGAATAACTTGAACAAACAGCTGCAAGGGCGCAACAAAGTTGTCACGCAGTATTATGACAGCATACGTTCTTTCAGGTTGAAGCTGTCATTGTGGGAGACGCAACTTGCCGGTGGTGATGCAGCTCACTTCCCCTGTCTGAAAAATGTGTGCGCGACCCAACATGTGGCAGACATGAAGCGGTTCAAAGATAAAATAACGGGACTGTTACGGGAGTTTGAGCAACGCTTTCAGATTTATGTTTATATGTTTTTATGTTGATGTGCTATTGTTTTTAATTGATTTTATTTTATTTGTATATTTAACCTATTCTTGACTCTGTGGTTCTTGCACTTGTTTGGGGAACAGGATTTCATTATTTTTATCTACATTTCTGCCTGAGAAATGACACCCTGATATAGTTCTGTGATCTGTGATATACACTGCTCAAAAAAATAAAGGGAACACTAAAATAACACATCCTAGATCTGAATGAATGAAATAATCTTATTAAATACTTTTTTCTTTACATAGTTGAATGTGCTGACAACAAAATCGCACAAACATGATCAATGGAAATCAAATGTATCAACCCATGGAGGTCTGGATTTGGAGTCACCCTCAAAATTAAAGTGGAAAACCACACTACAGGCTGATCCAACTTTGATGTAATGTCCTTAAAACAAGTCAAAATGAGGCTCAGTAGTGTGTGTGGCCTCCACGTGCCTGTATGACCTCCCTACAACGCCTGGGCATGCTCCTGATGAGGTGGCGGATGGTCTCCTGAGGGATCTCCTCCCAGACCTGGACTAAAGCATCCGCCAACTCCTGGACAGTCTGTGGTGCAACGTGGCGTTGGTGGATGGAGCGAGACATGATGTCCCAGATGTGCTCAATTGGATTCAGGTCTGGGGAACGGGCGGGCCAGTCCATAGCATCAATGCCTTCCTCTTGCAGGAACTGCTGACACACTCCAGCCACATGAGGTCTAGCATTGTCTTGCATTAGGAGGAACCCAGGGCCAACCGCACCAGCATATGGTCTCACAAGGGGTCTGAGGATCTCATCTCAGTACCTAATGGCAGTCAGGCTACCTCTGGCGAGCACATGGAGGGCTGTGCGGCCCCCCAAAGAAATGCCACCCCACACCATGACTGACCCACCGCCAAACCGGTCATGCTGGAGGATGTTGCAGGCAGCAGAACGTTCTCCACAGCGTCTCCAGACTCTGTCACGTATGTCACATGTGCTCAGTTTGAACCTGCTTTCATCTGTGAAGAGCACAGGGTGCCAGTGGCGAATTTGCCAATCTTGGTGTTCTCTGGCAAATGCCAAACGTCCTGCACGGTGTTGGGCTGTAAGCACAACCCCCACCTGTGGACGTCGGGCCCTCATACCACCCTCATGGAGTCTGTTTCTGACCGTTTGAGCAGACACATGCACATTTGTGGCCTGCTGGAGGTCATTTTGCAGGGCTCTGGCAGTGCTCCTCCTGCTCCTCCTTGCACAAAGGTGGAGGTAGCAGTCCTGCTGCTGGGTTGTTGCCCTCCTACGGCCTCCTCCACGTCTCCTGATGTACTGGCCTGTCTCCTGTTAGCGCCTCCATGCTCTGGACACTTCGCTGACAGACACAGCAAACCTTCTTGCCACAGCTCGCATTGATGTGCCATCCTGGATGAGCTGCACTACCTGAGCCACTTGTGTGGGTTGTAGACTCCGTCTCATGCTAGCACTAGAGTGAAAGCACCGCCAGCATTCAAAAGTGACCAAAACATCAGCCAGGAAGCATAGGAACTGAGAAGTGGTCTGTGGTCACCACCTGCAAAACCAGTCCTTTATTGGGGGTGTCTTGCTAATTGCCTATAATTTCCACCTGTTGTCTATTCCATTTGCACAACAGCATGTGAAATGTATTGTCAATCAGTGTTGCTTCCTAAGTGGACAGTTTGATTTCACAGAAGTGTGATTGACTTGGAGTTACATTGTGTTGTTTAAGTGTTCCCTTTATTTTTTTGAGCAGTGTACTTCTGTGAATCACTGAGGCATTGTGTGTTTGTGTGTTCTTTGTCCTCAGAACTTTCAAATAACTTGAGGTGTTTTATGATTAATAGTGATGTTGTGCTTTTGGACACTGTCCTCAGGCTCCAGCTTTATGTTTATATGTTTTTATGTTGATGTGCTATTGTTTTTAATTGTTTTTATTTTATTTGTATATTTAACCTATTCTTGACTCTGTGGTTCTTGCACTTGTTTGGGGAACAGGATTTCATTATTTTTATCTACATTTCTGCCTGAGAAATGACACCCTGATATAGTTCTGTGATCTGTGAAACAGTTCTGTTAATCACTGCGGCATTGTGTGTTTGTGTGTTCTTTTTCTTTAGAATTTTCAAATAAACTTGACGTGTTTTATGATTAATAGTGATGTTGTGCTTGTACTATTTTGGACACACTGTCCTCAGGCTCCAGCTTTATGTTGTATGTTGATCGTATTAAAACAAAAACAATCTGAAGTTGTTGTTTTTAAGTTATATATATACCATGATTTTTCCGGTCCGGCCCACTTGGGAATAGATTTTCCTCCATGTGGCCCCTGAGCTAAAATGAGTTTGACACCCCTGCTCTAAGCTCTAGTCTACTAATAGTCATACATTATTAGTTTAACTGAGGGTGTGACATTTTAGTCATATCTTACTCACACATTTCTTTATCAGTTTGGTAAATGCTGACGTTTCCTTCCTCCTTCAACTCTGCTGCAAGACGTGGAGCAAAGACCTTTCTGCTACTCAAAGGTAAAGAGTTATTCAATACCTCGGAATTGATGATACATTTTTTGTTGTCATTTCTAATTCCAGGGTCTGACTGCGTACCACGACATTGCCCTGGACAAGTGTTACGTGATTGAGCTCAACACCACCCTGGTCATGCCACCAAGGAACCTGTGGGAGCTGCTGGTCAACGTCAAGGTATGCTATTGTGTTATGTCTATCTATTTGACTTAATCTGTGTACGCCCTGTGAAGGACAGTTATATAAAGTGTGTTTGTCTCTCTCTCCAACAGAAGGGGACGTACCTGCCCCAGACCTACATCATCCAGGAGGAGATGGTGGTGACGGGGAGGGTGAGGAACATGAGACAGCTGGGGCCCTTCATCCACCGGCTCTGCTACGGAAAAGACACCTACCGCCTCAAACGCCAACGCGACGCACGTCGACGTAAGTAACACACACACACACTCAGATATATTATCTCACGCGTCGGCATACATTTTCACACTCACACACACACTCGCAATCACACACAGATGTCCTTGTCAACATGAGATGAATGTAAGTGCTATGTCATCAGTTAGACTCTTGCTGTCCTGTACAGAGCAGAGGAGAGGAGAACAGAAGACTGTGTGTTTCATAGTAGTCACTGAGTCAAGAGAGAATCCGTGGGTTGGCTGACTGTGTGGTGGGAGAAACGCTGACTGTCAGAGGCCTCCATATGAAATCCATCATCACAAAGGAAATGGAGATGGCCATGTCGATATCAGAGCTTCCTGTGTGGGCTCAGACAGGGTGTGTGTGTGTGTGAGAGCATGCACGTATATGTGTGTGGGCTCCGCCAGGCGCTAGCCTCCCACAATATGAGTTGTTGGCAAACTTCCACACACATATCCCTGTATGATTACCATGTCAGAGCCATCACGTGTGTGTATGTGAGTCATTACTCCAACACACCATCAGGCAGCATGCGTGAGGGAGGAAGTGACGCGTAGTAGGGATTTGCTCTGTGATTGGCCAGTTATAGAACCAGAGCATTGATGTAACATGCTTCCTTGCCACTGAGCACATATGGACTGATAGGCAACTCCATTGATCCAAGATGAGGCTAGTACTGGTAGTCATGGTAACAGTGAATGAGGTAGGCAGCTCCCTCAACTGTTGTATTTCTGAATAAAGCTAACTAGTCTTATGAGAATGCATGTACATAGACTATCATAATGGTTAATAGGCGGCCAATATGTGGACATATGAACACAAATGGGGAGTGGCCAGTACCTCTGTAACCCAGCACAGCAATAGCACAATAGATATCCCAATCCCTATCATATCATATCAAAAGTATGTTATAGGTATAACATAATGGAACATGACACATAACCCTGGATGTAAGCTTACCTATCTTCTCTTCTTCTCCATCCCTCTCTCTAGGCATTGACAAGCGCGAGGCGAGGAACTGCCACAGCATCCGTCACTTTGAGAACACCTTTGTTGTCGAGACGGTGATCTGCGACAGGGTCTAACTTTCCGAGGGAGAAGATGGCGAGATGGCCACCCTACACCACCAAGCCAACTCTGAAACCATACCTTGCACATCCCTTAGGCTTTATATTGCACTTTAAAAATATTGTGTTTGTCCAATAGTTATTGATTTGAATGTTTATTGTATTCCTTTTTTTTGTCCCAAGTTGAATTGTTGTTTACTGCTCTGGTGTTGATTCTATTTGTTATTGTATTCCAATGGTCTGTATATTTTGATAATGCCAGTAATGCAATGAATCCGTAGCTTTTTTGTTCCTTGGGTTTTAATGTCATGTTGTTGCACAGATGTTTTTTTCATTTGATATGTCTTCATTTGAGGTCGACGCCAGCATAATCAGATGAGTTGTGTTGTGTTTTTACTTAAATCGATTCCGATTGAGTTGGCATGTTCATCCTTTCTGTATTTGACTTTTCTTCTATTTGTAACCCTGTGCAGTGTGTGTAACAGTGAAGAGAATTGGGCATAATGCTGCTTCATGCGCTGTGCAGACAGACATGTTTTTATTGGTCTCTCGGTTCAACCAAAGTGAACCCATGATGATGTCCTGTTTTGGTTGTCCCGAATTGCCCAAAACATACCTCATATTTTAGATGTTTTGTTCACCTGTAATTTAAATCATGAATTGTGTATATGTATTTAGCATCATTCCTATAAGCAATATATACTGTATATGGATTTTCCTTGGATTTCAAATTCGAACGTACATAGATTTTTATCTAAACTTGTTTTGTGATTGAATGGTCATTTCTCTATGGTTTGTTCCTCTTCGTGGTATCTTCCACTCATTGACTCTGTCTGGCTCTCACGTGGCTTAGACTGAAGTAGCAGTGCTTTCAATGGGCCAACGGAACCAAATATATAGTCATTAACGCTATGTTGAATCATGAGGGTGTTACTTAGGCATATTTTGGGACGGATCTCAGGAGAATTGGGACATGGCCGTCCTCTTCCTTCTGTTTAGTGGGATCAGCCTCTTGTCTGCAGTTGAATCTTTGTAGCCAGTTTCCATCCCTACTATCCTGATCTCTCCATTGCTTGCCTGTCTCACGCTCTTAACCTTTTTTTACTATACTATATGATATGGAAGAATTCTGTTGCTGTTGTAAAGGGACCTACTGTATGATATATATATTTTCATGAGATGTCCCCTTCTCTTCTGACTCGCCATGCTGTACTGTCATTTGGCTTGTAATAGCTTATCTTACTACCTAATGAATAAACAATTAAACTATACTTCTTAGTTCATTATCTTTGCATTTTCATTGTCCTGTGTGTGACTTAGAGAAACAGAATGACACATGGCTACCAAAATCTACAACGTTGAACATATTTCTTATAGAAAAATAGAAAGTCAGACCAATTACCAATAATCTGAGAAAATAACATTGCTACATTTCAACTACATCTCCCTTCAGAAGAAGACATTCAACAGGTCTATAAAACAGCTTTATAAAATATTAAAATATAGGACGAAGCTACAATTTAACTGTCATATACAACATTTGGTACATTATGTATCTAGGATACTTCAGAGCTATTAGTGACATCTCTCTCCCCTGCCACACAAACACACAATCATGCACACACACAAACACAAACGCACACACCACAACTGACATTTTATTCCCCATCACACTCATAATAGACAGAAGAAATACGTCTTCAAAGGAAGTGAGACTAAGCGATACAGGACAAATGAGGGTGGTTTTTAAGTCAACACCCTAACCAATATAATTTCATTCCGTTTGCCATTTGATTTCTCAGCAGCGTCCTGTGTCTCATTTGCATACACAAATAGAGTACAAAATGTGTAAGAACAACTTAACGTCCACCATTAACTTGTTCAAGACCATCTCTAGCATTCTCACCTCTACTAATGCCAGTCCTCCACCACAAGGCAGAATTAGGCAGAACCGTGACATTAGCCTCTGTGGTTCCTGTAGTCCCTCTCCCTCTCTTGAGGATCTTGGAGCTGAAGTAGTAGATGAGAGGATCCAGGCAGCTGTTCACACTAGCCAAGCAGATAGTCCCAATATGGAAGCCAAAGAAGGGGAACTGGGATTGCAGGTAGTATAGCTTGTAGAGCCCATATGACCATGGCAACATGAAAGGGGATGTAACACACTGTGTAGATCGAAAGGTTGGTCACAAGCAGCCACACCATCTGGCTCTTATCCACAGAGGAAGAGGAGAAGGATGAGGAAGAGGTGGCCTTCTGTACTCTCAGCTTTGGCACCCCCGCCACTGTACAGCCTACGATGACGGCAAATAGAACAACATTCCCCAGGACAGTGGAAACACAGGCGATATAGAACCCAAAGCGCCACTTTTCCTGAGTGTAGCCCTCGAAGCAACGCCACATGCTGCACCTCTCGTCCAGGTCAGCATGGTGATTCAGCGCCACGGGCACCGCCATGGCACCACCCATATGGCCACGCCTGGTGTCCTCAGAGGGTGCGAGCGCAGCGGATAGACCACAGCCAGGAACCGGTCCACGCTAATAAACATGATGAAGTAGGAGCTGGAGTAGAGGTTGATGGAAAACAGAGTCCCAGAGACCATGCAGGCCAGGTGTCCGTAGGGCCGGTGGCCCCTGACGAAGGACAGGATCTGGAGGGGCATGGAGAGGGTGAAGAGGAGGTCTGAGAGGGCCAGGTTGGCCATGTAGATCACGGGCATTGAGCGGAGCCCCAAGCGGCATAACAGGAGCCCCAGGGAGAGGGTGTTGAGTGGAAGACCCAGGGCCAGAGGGGGTATTTGTTGTGGGTGATGTTGCAGGTGACGTTAGTCATCTCTGAAGGAATAACATGAACTGACTTAGAGACAAATTAACTGATTGAAAAAGTGACTGATTAACTGACTGACACTGAACTGCTGCAGCTGTCAGAGCTGGAGAATGAAAGATAAAGACGTTTCCTCTTTTAGAAGTTCATGTCTGTGGTTTCCTCAGATGCAAGTTTTGTGGTCAAGCTAGCTTTTTACCCTTGGGTTTCTCTCTACTGTTGACATGTAAGTGACCCTTACAAAAAAAGAATGCAGTTTTGAAACTGCAGTAAAAGTGCAGTAACTGCAGTCGATTGTGGTATTTTGGACGCAGTAATTGCAGCATACTGCAGTTAAACTGCACTCTGACTGCAATCTTTTTTCGGAAGGGGAGTAGGGGAGAGCCGGGATGAAAGTAACACGGGTGAAAGTAACAAGCCCATTTTCACAGATAACACAGAACCAAAATGACGTAGCGAAGTCAGCACGTTCCTAATATGGAGGACGACCTCCCTGGAAAAAAACAGCCCAGTCTGAACATGTTTTGCCGAGTTATCAACAAAAAAATGGTTTTGAATGATGTAATTACAAAAACGGACCCGGAAGCGTTTTTCGGTTGTAGAGTTTTGTTTAGTTGTTTAAAGTTCCAAACATATGGCATTTTTTAACCCATCTAGTGACTAAATGCCAGCATAGGTTTCAAGTATCACGCTAGCTAGTTTTGGGTGTTAGCCTGGGAGAAGTTACAGGAGAGACACAGGTAACACAATGTAAACTGATAACCTGGAATAAAATAAAATAAAGTTTAAGCACAGGCCATTGTCTCCTCTAGTTCATATTGCTTTTATAATGTTAGCAAAATACAGTGGGGAAAAAAAGTATTTAGTCAGCCACCAATTGTGCAAGTTCTTCCACTTAAAAAGATGAGAGAGGCCTGTAATTTTCATCATAGGTACACGTCAACTATGACAGACAAATTGAGATTTTTTTTATCCAGAAAATCACATTGTAGGATTTTTTATGAATTTATTTGCAAATTATGGTGGAAAATAAGTATTTGGTCACCTACAAACAAGCAAGATTTCTGGCTCTCACAGACCTGTAACTTCTTCTTTAAGAGGCTCCTCTGTCCTCCACTCGTTACCTGTATTAATGGCACCTGTTTGAACTTGTTATCAGTATAAAAGACACCTGTCCACAACCTCAAACAGTCACACTCCAAACTCCACTATGGCCAAGACCAAAGAGCTGTCAAAGGACACCAGAAACAAAATTGTAGACCTGCACCAGGCTGGGAAGACTGAATCTGCAATAGGTAAGCAGCTTGTTTTGAAGAAATCAACTGTGAGAGCAATTATTAGGAAATGGAAGACATACAAGACTACTGATAATCTCCCTCGATCTGGGGCTCCACGCAAGATCTCACCCCGTGGGGTCAAAATGATCACAAGAACGGTGAGCAAAAATCCCAGAACCACACGGGGGACCTAGTGAATGACCTGCAGAGAGCTGGGACCAAAGTACCAAAGCCTACCATCAGTAACACACTACGCCGCCAGGGACTCAAATCCTGCAGTGCCAGATGTGTCCCCCTGCTTAAGCCAGTACATGTCCAGGCCCGTCTGAAGTTTGCTAGAGTGCATTTGGATGATCCAGAAGAGGATTGGGAGAATGGTCAGATGAAACCAAAATAGAACTTTTTGGTAAAAACTCAACTCGTCGTGTTTGGAGGAGTTGCATCCAAAGAACACCATACCTACTGTGAAGCATGGGGGTGGAAACATCATGCTTTGGGGCTGTTTTTCTGCAAAGGGACCAGGACGACTGATCCGTGTAAAGGAAAGAATGAATGGGGCCATGTATCGTGAGATTTTGAGTGAAAACCTCCTTTCATCAGCAAGGGCATTGAAGATGAAACGTGGCTGGGTCTTTCAGCATGATAGTGATCCCAAACACACCGCCCGGGCAACGAAGGAGTGGCTTCGTAAGAAGCATTTCAAGGTCCTGGAGTGGCCTAGCCAGTCTCCTGATCTCAACCCCATAGAAAATCTTTGGAGGGAGTTGGAAGTCCGTGTTGCCCAGCGACAGCCCCAAAACATCACTGCTCTAGAGGAGATCTGAATGGAGGAATGGGCCAAAATACCAGCAACAGTGTGTGAAAACTTTGTGAAGACTTACAGAAAACGTTTGACATGTGTCATTGCCAACAAAGGGTATATGACAAAGTATTGAGAAAATGTTGTTATTGACCAAATACTTATTTTCCACCATAATTTGCAAATAAATTCATAAAAAATCCTACAATGTGATTTTCTGGATTTTTTTTCTCATTTTGTCTGTCATATGATGAAAATTACATGCCTCTCTCATCTTTTTAAGTGGGAGAACTTGCACAATTGGTGGCTGACTAAATACTTTTTTTCCCCACTGTATCAACAAGTGACAATGTTTGAAAATTATATATTACATTAGAATTATGCCTTAATCAATTGACTTGATGGATCAGCTACTCACATAAGCTTTTAACGACAGGTAAGTGGTTAAAAAATATATCTTTATGATTCTGGGGGTCAATTACCTTATGTTAAGCCATGGAAATGTGAAGAGAATAAAGACGTTTATTCTATCAAGACACGAGGAGAGTCCATGACAAGGACAGCTGGAGCTGCTGGAGCGCACCTGATTGTTAGGGCTAAGGATTAAGTCATTGAAAATGGTGAAAAACACCTCCTACTACATTCCCAGTGAGTGAGATGAGAAAATTATAGTTAATATGGATCCGTTTATGTTTAGAAAATATATTTTTCACCATTTTGAACCTATAGTATTAATTATTCAGATCGACACAAACATGAAATTATGGCTGATAGTACATTTGTTGAAAGTAACAAGTATTACAAACAAGAAACATGGAGATAAGACAGATATTGTGCACTTCTTGCCAGCTGTCCCAAGGCTGAGTTACTCCACTCCCGCCTCGCCGGCAGGTGACCTTGCAGTTAGAACATTGAGTCAGTAACCGGAAGGTCGGTGGTTCAAATACCCGAGCCGACAAGGTGAAAAATCTGTCGCTGTGTCCTTGAGCAAGGCACTTAACCCTAATTTGCTCCAGGGGTGCCATACTCTTATGGCTGACCCTGTAAAACAGGGGTGTCAAACTCAAACTCATTCCATGGAGGGCCTAGTGTCTGCTGGTTTTTGGTTTTTCCTTTCAATTAATACATAGACAAACATGTAAGGGGAGTTCCTTACTGATTAGTGACCTTCATTCATCAATCAAGTACAAGTGAGGAGCAAAAACCCGCAGACACTCAGCCGTCAGTGGAATGAGTTTGACACGTGCTGTAAAATAAACATATTTCACTGCACCTATCTGGTGTATGTGAAAATAAAACATACTTTTTCCCCTTCTTTTTCTTTATTGTTACAAAAGTAACGTTGCTATAGTTCTGTTCTTGGTCTATTTAACTGAAACTCATCTACACTCAAAATGAAATTAGTTGCTAATGGTAGAGGACATACAGTATATAAGTTGTTTTTAATCTAATATGGTGTCTCTAGCTCTATCGATCTTTGAGTAATTAGAAGAAAAAAACGTGTTTATTTCGTCCCGGTACTCCCCTAAAGCCAATGGGGAACCTGTGTGTGACAAGCCAGCAGCTTCTAGGAGGAAGTCGTAGACCTAGGTTTGAGCAGTCACTATGAATGTCGAAGATTGTGCAAGAGCTGCTATCGCATGTGCACCTAGCAGCAACAACCTACAGTCCTCTCATTCTAAAATGATATGACAAGGTGCCTTCTCGCAGATGAATAGCTGGAGTTATACGGGACGGTTGAGCTAACGTGCGTTAATGTGATAAGCATAACTGTTGTCAGTAACAGCAAACTTTCCAGGACATAGACATGTCTTACATGGGCAGAAAGCTTAAATTCTTGTTAATCTAACTGCACTGTCCAATTCATAGTAGCTATTACCATGCTATTGTTTGAGGAGAGTGCACAACAACAAAAAAACTTATCATGGCAACTGGTTTGATACATTCACCTCTGAAGGTAAATAATGTACTTACAATCAGTAATCTTGCTCGGATTTGTCATTCTGAGGGTCCCAGAGATAAAATGTATCAAATCAAATCAAATCAAATTTTATTTGCCACATGCTCCGAATACAACAGGTGTGGACCTTACAGTGAAATGCTTTCTTACAAGCCCTTAACCAACAATGCAGCTAAGTAAAAAAGAAAAAATAGCTAATAATTAAAGAGCAGCAGTAAAATAAAATGAAAGTAGGGAGGCTATATACAGGGGGTACCGGTACAGAGTCAATGTGCGGGGGCACCGGTTAGTCGAGGTAATTGAGGTAATATGTACATGTGGGTAGAGTTAAAGTGACTATGCATAAATAATAAACAGAGTAGCAGCAGCGTAAAAGAGGGGGTTGGGGTGGGGTGGGGTGCGGTGGGGTGGGGGGGCAATGCAAATAGTCAGGGTAGTCATGATTAGCTGTTCAAGAGTTATGGCTTTGGGGTAGAAGCTGTTAAGAAGCATTTTGGACCTAGACTTGGCACTCCGGTAACACTTGCCGTGCGGTAGCAGAGAGAACAGTCTATGACTAGGATGGCTGGAGTCTTTGACAATTTTTAGGGCCTTCCTCTGACACCGCCTGGTATAGAGGATCCTGGATGGCAGGAAAATTGTACTGGGCCGTACGCACTACCCTCTGTAGTGCCTTGCGGTCGGAAGCCGAGCAGTTGCCATACCAGGTGGTGATGCAACCAGTCAGGATGCTCTCGATGGTGCAGCTGTATAACTTTTTGAGGATCTGAGGACCCATGCCAAATCTTTTCAGTCTCCTGGGGGGGAATAAGCTTTGTCGTGCCCTCTTCACGACTGTCTTGGTGTGTTTGGACCATGATAATTTGTTTGTGATGTGGAACTTGAAGCTTGAAGCTCTCAACCTGTTCTACTACAGCCCCGTCGATGAGAATGGGGGCGTGCTCAGTCCTCTTTTTTTCCCCTGTAGTCCACAATCATCTCCTTTGTCTTGATCACGTTGAGGGAGAGGCTGTTATCCTGGCACCACACTGCCAGGTCTCTGACCTCCTCCCTATAGGCTGTCTCATCGTTGTCAGTGATCAGGCCTACCACTGTTGTGTCATCGGCAAACTTAATGATGGTGTTGGAGTCGTGCCTGGCCATGCAGTCATGGGTGAACAGGGAGTACAGGAGGGGCCCCCGTGTTGAGGATCAGCGTGGCAGATGTGTTGTTACCTACCGTTACCACCTGGGGGCGGTCCGTCAGGAAGTCCAGGATCCAGTTGCAGAGGGAGATGTTTAGTACCAGGGTCCTTAGCTTAGTGATGAGCTTTTAGGGCACTATGGTGTTGAACGCTGAGCTGTAGTCAATGAATAGCATTCTCACATAGGTGTTCCTCTTGTCCAGGTGAGAAAGGGCAGTGTGGAGTGCAATAGAGATTGCATCATCTGTGGATCTGTTGGGGCGGTATGCAAATTGGAGTGGGTCTAGGGTTTCTGGGATAAGCATAGTTTTGTTTGATAAAATCAATTTTTATATTCAAATGTAGGAACTGGGTTCTACAGTTTGAACCCTTGCTGTCTCTGGCTACACACCCACCCTGCCATCTAGATGTGTGAAAGTTAGTGTATAAGCTAATGATCCATCATGTATAACATTCCTGGGAGTGTGTAAACTTACATTTTGTATTACCATATCATGTTAGTATGTTCTCTATAGTTATGTACTTGAAAATGTATCAATTGACCAATTCGGCACATTTGGGCAGACTTGATACAAAATAGTCCAGTATTGCAATGCTTCACTGGATTCACAGAAACTTTGCACACACACTGCTTCCATCTAGTGGCCAAAATCTAAATTGCACCTAAACTGCAATATTATATTGTGGCCTTTCTCTTGAATTTGAAAGATGATGAAACAAAAAAATAAATAGAAAACACATGTTTTTTTGTTTGTATTATCTTTTACCAAATCTAATGCGTTATATTCTCCTACATAAATTTCACATTTCCACAAACTTCAAAGTGTTTCCTTTCAAATGGTATCAAGAATATGCATATCCTTGCTTCAGGTCCTGAGCTACAGGCAGTTAGATTTGGGTATGTCATTTTAGGCGAAAATGGAAAAAAAGGGTCTGATCTTTAAGAGGTTAATGCTGCTGATTTCATTACCATCTTTGATGTCTATTTTTAATTGTGCCAGTCTCAAAGGGGGCTTACAGCTTTATCCTGTCTGGCATCCCTATGTTCTACATTGTAGAATAATAATGAAGACATCAAAACTATGAAATAATACATAGTTTTTTATGTCTTCATTATTATTCTACAATGTAGAAAATAGTAAAGATAAAGAAAAAGCCTTGAATGAGTAGGTGTGTCCAAACTTTTGACTGGTACTGTACAGTCGTGGTCAAAAGTTTTGAGAATGACACAAATATAAATTTTCACAAAGTCTGCTGCCTCAGTTTTTATGATGGCAATTTGCATATACTCCAGAATGTCATGAAGAGTGATCAGATGAATTGCAAAGTTCCTCTTTGCCATGAAAATGAACTTAATCCCCAAAAAACATTTCCACTGCATTTCAGCCCTGCCACAAAAGGACCAGCTGACATCATGTCAGTGATTCTCTCGTTAACACAGGTGAGAGTGTTGACGAGGACAAGGCTGGAGATCACTCTGTCATGCTGATTGAGTTAGAATAACAGACTGGAAGCTTTAAAAGGAGGGTGGTGCTTGAAATCATTGTTCTTCCTCTGTTAACCGTGGTTACCTGCAAGGAAACATGTGCCGTCATAATTGATTTGCACAAAAAGGGCTTCACAGACAAGGATATTGCTGCTAGTAAGATTGCACCTAAATCAACCATTTATCGGATCATCAAGAACTTAAAGGACAGAGGTTCAATTGTTGTGAAGAAGTCTTCAGGGCGCCCAAGAAAGTCCAGCAAGCGCCAGGACCGTCTCCTAAAGTTGATTCAGCTGCGGGATTGGGGCACCACCAGTGCAGAGCTTGCTCAGGAATGGCAGCAGGCAGGTGTGAGTGCATCTGCATGCACAGTGAGGCGAAGACTTTTGGAGGATGGCCTGGTGTCAAGAAGGGCAGCGAGGAAACCACTTCTCTCCAAGAAAAACATCAGGGACAGACTGATATTCTGCAAAAGGTACAGGGATTGGACTGCTGAGGACTGGGGTAAAGTCATTTTCTCTGATGAATCACCTTTCCGATTGTTTGGGGCATTCGGAAAAAAGCTTGTCCGGAGAAGACAAGGTGAGCACTACCATCAGTCCTGTGTCATGCCAACAGTAAAGCATCCTGAGACCATTCATGTGTGGGGTTGCTTCACAGCCAAGGGAGTGGGCTCACTCACAATTTTGCCCAAGAACACAGCCATGAATAAAGAATGGTACCAACACATCCTCTGAGAGCAACTTCTCCCAACCATCCAAGAACAGTTTGGTGATGAACAATGCCTTTTCCAGCATGATGGAGCAGCTTGCCAAAAGGCAAAAGTGATAACTAAGTGGCTCGGGGAACAAAACATCAACATTTTGGGTCCATGGCCAGGAAACTCCCCAGACCTTAATTCCATTGAGAACTTGTGGTCAATCCTCAAGAAGCGGGTGGACAAACAAAAACCCACAAATTCTGACAAACTCCAAGCATTGATTATGCAAGAATGGGCTGCCTTCAGTCAGGATGTGGCCCAGAAGTTAATTGACAGCATGCCAGGGCGGATTGCAGAGGTCTTGAAAAAGAAGGGTCAACACTGCAAATATTGACTCTTTGCATAAACTTAATGTAATTGTCAATAAAAGCCTTTAACACTTATGGAATGCTTGTAATTATACTTCAGTATACCATAGTAACATCTGACAAAAATATCTAAAAACACTGAAGCAGCAAACTTTGTGAAGAACAATACGTGTGTCATTCTCAAAACTTTTGACCACAACTGTAGATGATGAGAAATCCCAGGAGTGGTCAGTGCACGTTGCATGACCCGTATGGTAAATGGAAGGAAGGAGAAGAGCCTGTTGATATTATTGTTGTTTGAGGAGACTCTACTTGAATATTTGAAGCTTGGATATTTGAGGTATGCGGTGAGAGCATTTGTGTCCAAACCATTACAGTGTGGGAATTGTAAAGGATATGGTCACGTGTAAAATGTTTGCAGATGGGTACAATATTGAAGAATCTGTGAATGTAAAATGTTGCAATGTAGTGGTGATCATACTCCGGACTTCCTTGAGTGCCCTGTTAGGGTGAAGGAGGTCGATATCCTATGTGGAGGCGGTGAAGAGAGTTGAAGTGGCAAGAGGCAACAGTGTTGAAGACATTGCGATATTGTTAGTGTTTTAAGTCAATCGAGTGATCTGGATACACTCATCGTGAAGAAGGTGGATTTTGTGGCATTTATAGCCACAGTGATTCATTGCACAGCACACATGTCTAAGAAGTCCAACAAGCTGGATATCATTGTATCTGCAGCCGAGAAGTTGTTGGGGCTCCAAGACTTCACGGCAGAAGCACTACAAGGACTGATGTCGCTTGGAAATGTCCCGCACTCACAGGACGCTACTGAGCCTGTGTTGGGACCTGATTAGAATTAGGTTTTTACAGAACAGCAGGTTGATTTTGTTTAGTTAATTTCTATTTTGGTAGTTTGTATGATGTTTTATTTATTTTTACCCAAATGTTTTCCTTTTTGGGATCCTTATTATCCACCTGTACAGTAGGTGGCGGAATGCACATCTAATTGTTGCGAACGCCATTATACCATAGAAGAAGAAGAAGAAGAAGAAGAAGAAGAAGAAGAAGTGCATGTCAGAGCAAAAACCAATCCATGAGGTCGAAGGAATTGTCCTAGAGGGCCGAGACAGGATTGTGTCGAGGCACAGATCTGGGAAAGGATACTAAAACATTTCTGCTGCATTGAAGGTCCCCAAGAACACAGTGCCCTCCATCATTCTTAAATGGAAGAAGTTTGGAACCACCAAGACTCTTCCTAGAGCTGGCCGCCCGGGCAAACTGAGTGATCAGGGGAGAAGGGCCTTGGTCAGGGAGGTGACCAAGAACCCAATGGTCACTCTGACAGAGCTCCAGAGTTCCTATGTGGAGATAGGAGAACCTTCCAGAAGGACAACCATCTCTGCAGCACTCCACCAATCAGGCCTTTATGGTAGAATGGCCAGACGGAAGCCACACCTCAGTACATGACAGCCCGCTTGGAGTTTGCCAAAAGGCACCCAAAGGACTCTCAGACCACCATGAGAAACAAGATTCTCTGGTCTGATGAAACCAAGATTGAACTCTTTGGCCTGAATGCCAAGTGTCACATCTGGAGGAAACCTGGCACCATCCCTACAGTGAAGCATGGTGTTCACAGCATCATGCTGTGGGCACGTTTTTCAGCGGCAGGGACTGGTAGACTAATCAGGATCGAGGGAAAGTTGAATGGAGCAAAGTACAGAGAGATCCTTGATGAAAACCTGCTCTATAGCGCTCAGGACCTCAGACTGGGGAGTAGGTTCACCTTCTAACAGGAGAACGACCCTAAGCACACAGCCAAGACAACACAGGAGTGGCTTCGGGACAATTCTCTGAATGTCCTTGAGTCGCCCAGCCAGAGCCCGGACTTGAACTCGATCAAACATCTCTGGAGAGACCTGAAAATAGCTGCTCTCAGAGCTTGAGAGGGTCTGAAGAGAAGAATGGGAGAAACTCCCCAAATACAGGTGTGCCAAGTTTGTAGCAGCATACCCAAGAAGGCTGTAATCGCTGCCAAAGGTGCTTTAACAAAGTACTGAGTAAAAGGTCTGAATACAATTTTGACTATTTTGTATATGTCCATTACATGACATCCAAATAAAAATCCATTTAAAATACAGGTTGTAATGCAACAAAATATGAAAAACGCCAAGGGGGATGAATACTTTTGCAAGGCTCTGTACATTCTCCTTTATCTTTGGATTTTCATTTTCATTGTCCTGTGTGTGTGTGTGTTATTAGAGAAACAGAATTAAACTTATGATAATACAAAGGCTATCATTGGTTCCAAAATCTACAACGTGTAATATATTTATTATATAAAAATAAACCCAAGCACAGAAGTCAGACCAATGACCAATAATCAGACAAAATAACATTGCTACATTTCCTGTCAAAGGAAGACATTAAACAGGTTTATAAAACAGCTTTATGAAACATAAAAATGTATTTAGGATGAAGCAATTTAACTGTCATAGACAACATTTGGTACATTATGTATCTAGGAAACTTTAATACTATTTGAGACATCTCTCTCCCCTGCCACACACAAACAGTGCCCCATTACATTCAAAATAGGCAGAAGAAAGATTTCAGGAAGTGAGACTTTAAGCGATACAGGACAAAGGAGGGTGCTTCTTAAGTCAACAGCCTAAACAATGTTGTTTCCCAGACTGGTCTCATAGACTAGATGTAACATAGTACATTTAAATCCTGGACACTCAAATTAAAAGATGTAACTTTGGTATTGTTAAATAAGATAGAAGGTCACTTAAGGCAAAAATAAAAAGAGGATTGTTGGTCGGGGTGGATGTATGAATGTATAATGTGAATTTCTAGCAACCCAAAGGTTGCTTGTTTGAATCTCATCAGGGACAACTTAAGCATTTTATCTCATTAGCAACTTTGCAACTACTTACTACTTTGCAACTACTTAGTATGTTAGCTAACCCTTCCCCCAACCTTAACCTTTTTAGCTAACCCTTCCCAAACCGTAATATTAACCCTTTAACTTAACTCCTAACCTTAACCCCTAACCCCTAGAGCTAGCTAATGTTAGCCACCTAGCTAACGTTTGCCACAACAAATTGGATTTCGTAACATATCATACTTTTTGCAGATTTGTAAAATATTGTATGTTTTGCAATTCGTAACATATTTTACGAATTGCAATTCATAACATATCATTCTAATTCTCATTTGTAGCATATCATACAAAATGGATGATGGATTAAATGTGCAATATGTAGAAGTCACTTTGCCATTTCCTGGTTGCTAATATTCAGTTTGAGACAAAACAAGCAGTCATTGTCTAAACAATCATTGTATCATCGAAACCGCTGTGAAATGTATTTTCCATAACTACCAATATTGTATTTTCAGCTGTTTAAAGCTGATGTACAAAACCTAAGGTAAAAGATGCTAAAAACAAAACTTAAGAACGGGAAGCATAGAAATAGCGCACATAGAACATATATACCACTTCGTAGACCTGCTTTCAATGAGAAAGACAAATCTATAACTCACATTTCTTGTGATAATGGCTGGAGTGAAATGGTATCAAATATATCAAACACATGGTTTCCATGTGTTTGATGCCATTCCATTCGCTCTGTTCCAGCAACTATTATAAAGCTGTTCTCCCGTCAGCAGCTTCCTGTGTCTCATTCGCATACACAAATAGAGTACAGAATGTGTAAGAACAACTTAACGTCCACCATTAACTTGTTCAAGACCATCTCTAGCATTCTCACCTCTACTAATGCCAGTCCTCCACCACAAGGCAGAATTAGGCAGAACCGTTACATTAGCCTCTGTGGTTCCTGTAGTCCCTCTCCCTCTCTTGAGGATCTTGGAGCTGAAGTAGTAGATGAGAGGATCCAGGCAGCTGTTCACACTAGCCAAGCAGATAGTCCCAATATGGAAGCCAAAGAAGGGGAACTGGGATTGCAGGTAGTGTAGCTTGTGGAGCCCATATAAGACCATGGCAACATGAAAGGGGATGAAACACACTGTGTAGATCGAAAGGTTGGTCACAAGCAGCCACACCATCCGGCTCTTATCCACAGAGGAAGAGGAGAAAGATGAGGAAGAGGTGGCCTTCTGTACTCTCAGCTTTCGCACCCCCGCCACTGTACAGCCTACGATGACGGCAAACGGCACTACATTCCCCAGGACAGCAGCCACGTAGAAGATATAAAGCCCAAAGCGCCACTCTTCCTGAGTGTAGCCCTCAAAACAACGCCACACAACGCACATCTGGTGATAGTTGGCACGGTGATTCAGTGCCACGGGCACCGCCATGGCACCAATCACCACCCATACGGCCGCACATGCTGTCCAGGCCATGCCTGGCGTCCTCAACGGGCGTGAGCGCAGCGGATAGACCACAGCCAAGAACCGGTCCACGCTAATTAACATGATGAAGTAGGAGCTGGAGTAGAGGTTGATGGAAAACAGAGTCCCAGAGACCATGCAGGCCAGGTGTCCGTAGGGCCAGTGGCCCCTGGCGTAGTACAGGATCCGGAGGGGCATGGAGAGGGTGAAGAGGAGGTCTGAGAGGGCCAGGTTGGCCATGTAGATCACAGGCATTGAGCGGAGCCCCAAGCGGCATAACAGGAGCCCCAGGGAGAGGGTGTTGAGGGGAAGACCCAGGGCCAACACGCCACTGTAGGTGGCCGTGAAGAGAGGGTACCTGTAGTGGGTGATGTTGCAGGTGGTGTTAGTCATCTCTGGAGGACTAACATGGACAATGACACTGAACTGCTACAGCTGTCAAAGCTGGAGATTGAAAGATAAAGACGGTTCCTTTTTTAGCAGTTTATGTCTGTGGTTTCTACAAATGCAAGTTGCTGAACAGGAAATGTTGGGAGATCCACCCACGCTAGAGTTTCACCCTTGGGTTTCTCGATTCTTTTTTTATAAGATTGTATTTTATAGACAATACAAAACATACACATACAATTGACTACATCATACAAACATCACACCTGCCCAGACCCACTATCCAGCACCCCGATCTCCAGCACCCTTATCACTTTCTGTCACATGGCCTCAAACTGCACGATTTTGTTACTCTCCTTCGCCCACACTCTTTCCATTTTTAGATCAAGCATTTGACCTTTCCATTTAGCATGAACGACGGAGGATTGGCTGATTTCCAGTTTTTGAGTATACGTTTTTTAAAGATAATTGATAAGAGGAATATTGTCTAAACCATCAGGTATCTCACTGCACACACATGTCATGTCTTGATTGTTCCATAAGGTTGTGTTTCTAGGGAGTGATATTGGTTCTTGTAAAATAAGTTTCATTTTCTTCCATATCATTAGAGTGTTCTTAACTATGAAGTTAATGTTCTTAGCTTTGAAAATAGACACATCAAATATTCTGGGAATGAGCATGCACATCATCAATATGTACCCATTGTTCCTCTTTGTCGCAAGTAAAAGCCTTGGGTAGCGAGTTGATACAATTCCAAGTCTGGAAGGTTAAAACCACCCTCAGACATAGGAAGATGTAAAACCTTCATTTTTATTCGATATGTTTTTTTTAAAGAATGTCTTCGGTGGGGTAATTGGTAATACAGAAAATGAATAGAAAACCTTTCGATTGGAATGGCTTCCAAAGAGGTTTATTCTACCTGTAAGATTTATGGGAAGATGATTCCATTTAATTAGATCTGCGTTCATACTGCTGAGTAATGGAATAAAGTAATATTTCTAGATGTATTGTTTGTTGTCATTTATTAAGCATCCTACAGAGCCTTGCAAAAGTATTCATCCCCCTTGGCGTTTTTCCTATTTTGTTACATTACAACCTGTAATTTAAATGGATTTTTATTTGGATTTCATGTAATGGACATACACAAAATAGTCAAAATTGGTGAAGTGAAATGAAAAAAATAACTTGTTTCAAAAAATTCTAAAAAAGAAATGACAGAAAAGTGGTGCTTGCATATGTCTTCACCCCCTTTGCTATGAAGCCCCTAAATAAGATCTGGTGCAACCAATTTGTGACGAGTACTGATATACGAAGAGGCAGGACGCAGACGCAGGAATTAACAAGGTCAAGGTTGACTTAATAATGAGAAAGAGAATAACAAAGAGAGAGGACACGACGCTTAACAATTACACACAATACAATACAGAACAGTCCAGGGCTAAATAGGGTTGGTGATGAGATGAGGTGCAGGTGCGCTGGACGTGGTTAGGGTTCGTTGGGTTTCCATTCCGGTGTTGCCGAGGTGGTGCGATCAGACCGGCGAATCAGAGCGCCGGAGGGGAGCAACAGGAGGAGACGTGACAGTCCCCCTCCCCCCCCGGCCGCTGCCGGCCAGGAGGACGACCCCGAGGACGAGGAGCGGGCTAGTCAGGGCGGCAACGGTGGAAGTCCCGAATTAGGTTGGGGTCCAGAACGTCCCCAGCCGCAACCCAGCTCCTCTCCTCAGGACCATACCCCTCCCAGTCCACCAGGTAACAGAGCCGTCCCCCACGGAAGCTGGAGTCCAGCAGGTCCCTCACCGTATACGCCGGACTCCCGTCAATGTCCAGGGGCAGAGGAGGCGTACCCCGGAGGACGGCATCCGCCAGAGGACCAGGAACCACCGGCCTGAGGAGAAACACATGAAAAGTGGGTGAGACACGGTAGTGAGGGGGAAGGAGCAGCTGGTATGATACCTAATTTATCTGCCAGAGGACTTTAAATGGCCCCACAAACCAGGAGCTCAGTTTCTTGCAGGGCAGGCGGAGAGGGAGGTTTTTTGTGGACAGCCAGACACGATCACCAGGCTGGAATACAGGGGCCTCACTGCGGTGGCGGTCGGCTTGGTCCTTCTGCCGACGAATGGCCCTCTGGAGATGGACATAGGCGGCGTCCCAGACCTGTCCGGCCCTGTGGAACCACTCGTCACTTGGGTGTCCAAGGGGCCAGGGCCGGCTGGTACCCCAGGACGCACTGGAAGGGAGTGAGCCCCGTGGAGGAGTGAACAAGGGAGTTCTGGGCATATTCTGCCCAGGGAAGAAACCTCGACCACTCACCCTGCCGGTCTGGACAGTGGCAACGATGAAACCTCCCCAGCTCCTGGTTCATGCGCTCCAACTGCCCATTCGACTGAGGCCTATACTCGGAAGTGAGGCTGGCCGTGGCCCCAATCTTCTCCAAGAAAGCCTTCCACACTCAATAGTTCCTCTCTGCGGGGGTAAGCTTTTTAGAGAAAAAGGCACAGGGATATATTTTCTCTGGCTTACCGTGCCGCTGGGAGAGGACCGTACCCACGCCCTCCTCCGATGCGTCTACCTCCAGGATGAAAGGAAGAGATGGATCTGGGTGTTTTAGGATGGGTGCTGTGGTGAACCTCTCCTTCAGCCTCTTGAAGGCAGCATCAGCCTCAAGGTTCCAGGCCAGCTTCTGAGGCCCACCCTTAAGGAGAGAGGTGAGCGGGGCGGCTATGGAGCTGAAGGACCTCATGAAACGCTGGTAGAAATTGGCGAAGCCCAGGAAGCTCTGTAGGCCCTTGATGGTGGTGGGGACTGGCCATGATCTGATGGCGTCTGTCTTCACTCCTTCCATGAACACCCCATGAGGACTGATCCTGTATCCCAGGAAACAGATGGCCTGTTGGTGGAATTCGCATTTCTCCCCCTTCACCAACAAGCTGTGTTCCGGAGGCAGAGTAGGACAGCTCGGACGTCCTTGACGTGCTCCTCGAACGTAGCCGAGTAGATCAGGATATCGTCGATGTACACTACCACCTGTCTACTCAGCATGTCCCGGAACACGTAATTGAAGAAGGACTGGAACACAGAAGGTGCGTTGGCGAGGCCGTAGGGCATGACGCAGTATTCATAGTGGCCTGAGGTAGTGCTGAATGCCATCTTCCACTAGTCTCCTTGCCGGATTTGGGTCAGGTTGTAGGCACTCCTCAGGTCCAACTTGGTAAAGTACCGGGCCCCTCGTAGCTGCGCGATGGCCTACGGAACAAGAGGGAGGGGGTACCGGTACTTGGTGGTGACTGCGTTCAGCCCCCTGTAGTCAATGCATGGTCTCAGTCCTCCATCTTTTTTGGCCATGAACAAGAAGCTGGCGGAGGCAGGAGAGGTAGAGCGTCTAATGAACCCGTTTCAGGGTCTCCGCCACATACTTCTCCATTGTCTCCGCCATGGAAAGGGGGTAAATGCGACTCTTCGGGGGGTGTTGTCCCTCCAGCAGGTCAATGGTGCAGTCCCAGGGCGTGTGAGGAGGGAGACACGTAGCCTTTAATGAAGAGAAGACATCGGAGAGATCTGCGTACTCAGGTGGAATGTTGGGCTGGAGGGCAGACTCCGGACTCTCCACTGACGTGGAACAACAAACCACCGGCAGGCAGGTCTTCTGGCATGAGGTGGACCAGGCTGTGATACTCTTAGTGATCCAATTGATGGTGGGGTTGTGTATTCTGAGCCAGGGCAATCCCAAGACGATCCGGTGAAGGGGTGACGTGATGATGTGGAATGACAGCTCCTCGTGGTGCTCCGGTAGTGTAGGAATGGTGATGGTGATGGGGAGAGTGACGTGCGTAATGGTGCCTGATCCAAGGGGTTTATTGTCCAGTGAGGTGACGTGTAGCAGAGATGGCAGGTGGGGAACCCCCATTCAGAGACCAGCTCCCTATCTATAAGGTTCCCAGCTGATCCGGAATCTATCATTGCAGTAGAAATGGAAGAGAAGGAATAACCAGTCACCGTTATGGGAACTAAAAACAATGGTTTTGTGATAGGATATGACGTAACACTCACGGAGCGGCAACGGGAGTCATACCGCCTAGATAGGGAGCCGCCAGGAGATCTGTGGCCCGTGGTGGTGTAGGGGGTGCTGCCCATCTCCATGGGTGAGGACTCGGAAGCGGGGCAGCTTCCATAGCTCAGATGGGGTGAGCGTCGAGGCTCCGGGAGGTGTTGGGAATGCCGTCTCTCTCTCAACATGTCGTCAAGACGGATGGACGTGGTGATGAGGGTATCAAGGTCCATCTCGTCATCCTGACATGCGAGTTCCGTCTTAATGTCCTCCCGTAAGCCTCTCCTGAAGGCTGTGCGCAGAGCATGCTCATTCCAGCCGGAAGACACCGCCACCATGCAAAAGCTCAGAGCGTACTCGGACGTTGGCCCCTCTCTCTGTTGTAGATGGAGGAGACGCTCACCCCCGTCCTTTCCCACATGGGATGATCAAACACCGCCCTGAACCGAGTGAGGAAGGTGGCGTAGGGAAGCGCCACTGCCTCCTCACCTTCCATGAATGCCATGGCCCAAACCAGCGCCTTTCATTTAAGTAGCGAAATCACCAGCGCTATCCTGGCTTGGTCAGATGGATATGAAACCTGTAGCAGGAAGCCGCTATATTTAGTAGTTCCGGTAGGGCGAGGGTTCCTGCAGAAGTGGGTGGTAGCACGGGAACAGGTGGATTGGATGCACTCGCTGCTCCCTGAGGTGGACCCGGAGCGCTGGGCAGATTATACAGAGTTAGGAGCACTACCTGCATGGTGGCGTTCAACTGGGCAAGCTGCTGCTGGTACTGGTCGTGGCACTGGAAAAGTCCTGCTACATCCATTTTCGTGAGGTGTGTGATTCTGTGATGAGAACTGATATACGAAGAGGCAGGATTACTTAATAATGAGAAAGAGAATAACAAAGAGAGAGGACACGACGCTTAACAATTACACACAATACAATACAGAACAGTCCAGGGCTAAATAGGGTTGGTGATGAGATGATGAGGTGCAGGTGCGCTGGAGGTGATTAGGATGCGTTGGGTTTCCATTCCGGTGTTGCCGAAGTGGTGCGCTCAGACCGGTGGCTCAGTAGACCTGCAAATCAGAGCGCAGGAGGGGAGCAACGGGGGGAGACGTGACACAATTACCTTCAGAAGTCACATAATTGGTTAAATAAAGTCCACCTGTGTGCAATCTAAGTGTCACATGGTCTGTCACTTGATCTCACTATACAATGGGGAGAACAAGTATTTGATACACTGCCGATTTTGCAGGTTCTCCTACTTACAAAGCATGTAGAGGTCTGTAATTTTTATCATTTCTTCAACTTTGAGAGACGGAATCTAAAACAAAAATCCAGAAACTCACATTTTATGATTTTTAAGTAATTAATTTGCATTTTATTGCATGACATAAGTATTTGATCACCTACCAACCAGTAAGAATTCCGGCTCTCACAGACCTGTTAGTTTTTCTTTAAGAAGCCCTCCTGTTCTCCACTCATTACCTGTTTGAACTCGTTACCTGTATAAAAGACACCTGTCCACACACTCAATCAAACAGACTCCAACCTCTCCACAATGGCCAAGACCAGAGAGCTGTGTAAGGACATCAGGGATACAATTGTAGACCTGCACAAGGCTGGGATGGGCTACAGGACAATAGCCAAGCAGCTTGGTGAGAAGGCAACAACTGTTGGCGCAATTATTAGAAAATGGAAGAAGTTCAAGATGACGGTCAATCACCCTCGGTCTGGGGCTCCATGCAAGATCTCACCTTGTGGGGCATCAATGATCATGAGGAAGGTGAGGGATCAGCCCAGAACTACACGGCAGGACCTGGTCAATGACCTGAAGAGAGCTGGACCACAGTCTCAAAGAAAACCATTAGTAACACACTACGCCGTCATGGATTAAAATCCTACAGCGCACGCAAGGACCCCCTGCTCAAGCCAGCGCATGTCCAGGTCCGTCTGAAGTTTGCCAATGACCATCTGGATGATCCAGAGGAGGAATGGGAGAAGGTCACGTGGTCTGATGAGACAAAAATAGATATTTTTGGTCTAAACTCCACTCGCCGTATTTGGAGGAAGAAGAAGGATGAGTACAACCCCAAGAACACCATCCCAACCGTGAAGCATGGAGGTGGAAACATCATTCTTTGGGGATACTTATGTCATGCAATAAAATGCAAATTAATTACTTAAAAATCATAAAATGTGAGTTTCTGGATTTTTGTTTTAGATTCCGTCTCTCACAGTTGAAGTGTACCTATGATAAAAATTACAGACCTCTACATGCTTTGTAAGTAGGAAAACCTACAAAATCAGCAGTGTATCAAATACTTGTTCTCCCCACTGTATATACACCTGTTCTGAAAGGCCCCAGAGTCTGCAACACCACTAAGCAAGGGGCACCACCAAGCAAGCGGCACCATGAAGACCAAGGAGCTCTCCAAACAGGTCAGGGACAAAGTTGTGGAGAAGTACAGATCAGGGTTGGGTTATAAAAAAATATCTGAAACTTTTAACATCCCACGGAAAGAATATGGCACCACAACAAACCTGCCAAGAGAGGGCCGCCCATAAAAACTAATGGACCAGGAAAGGAGGGCATTAATCAGAGAGGCAACAAAGAGACCAAAGATAACCCTGAAGGAGCTGCAAAGCTCCACAGCGGAGATTGGAGTATCTGTCAATAGGACCACTTTAAGCTGTAAACTCCACAGAGCTGGGCTTTCCGGAAGAGTGGTCAGAAGAAAGCCATTGCTTAAAGAAGAAAATAAGCAAACACGTTTGGTGTTTGCCAAAAGGCATGTGGGAGACTCCCCAAACATATGGAAGAAAGTACTCCGGTCAGATGAGACTAAAATTGAGCTTTTTGGTCATCAAGGAAAAACGCTATATCTGGCACAAACCCAACACCTCTCATCACCCCGAGAACACCATCCCCACAATGAAGCATGGTGGTGGCAGCATCATGCTGTGGGGATGTTTATCATCAGCAGGGTCTGGGAAACTGGTCAGAATTGAAGGAATGATGGATGGCGCTAAATACAAGGAAATTCTTGAGGGAAACCTGTTTCAGTCTTCCAGAGATTTGAGACTGGGACGGAGGTTCACCTTCCAGCAGGACAATGACCCTAAGCAAACTGCTAAAGCAACACTTGAGTGGTTTAAGGGGAAACATTTAAATGTCTTGGAATTGCCTAGTCAAAGCCCAGACCTCAATCACATTTAGAATATGTGGTATGACTTAAAGATTGCTGTACACCAGTGGAACCCATCCAACATGAAGGAGCTGGAGCAGTTGTGCTTTGAACAATGGACAAAAATCCCAGTGGCTAGATGTGCCAAGTTAATAGAGACATACCCCAAGAGACTTGCAGCTATAATTGCTGCAAAAGGTGGCTCTACAAAGTATTGCCTTTGGGGGGGTGAATAGTTATGCACCCTCAAGGTTTTTGTTTTTTGGTCTTATTTCTTGTTTGTTTCACAATAGAAAATATTTTGCATCTTCAAAGTGGTAGGCATGTTGTGTAAATCAAATGATACAAACCCCCAAAAAATCAATTTTAATTCCACGTTGTAAGGCAACAAAATAGGAAAAATGCCAAGGGGGGTGAATACTTTCGCAAGCCACTGTAAGTATTTAATATTTTTTGTACTCCACTTAAAGGGGAATTTCACCCTGGCTCTGCATATTGCAGCACAATGGTGAGGCAAACAATAAAACAAGTTTTTTGTGCATGCCAGCAAAGCCACCACACAACACTAAACAATACATTAATTTCACTATAACAGAGAAAAACCGTGCCCACAAACTGTTAGAGCCTACATAAAGCTATCCCAACAGCAGAGTCGCAACAGCAGTCCCAACACCTTACCACTGCTACACCTGGCTATCAGCGGAGCCTTGTCTGGCAGCGAAACAGTTCACTCTGCCTCATTTACTGCCTAAAAAAAACATAGCTGATATGGCTGACTTGCTTAAACAAATGTGGTTTCTACTGACAATTGAGATGTACAAACTATGGCATAAGGGGATGACGAGCGGCTAAGAGGCAATCCGTAGTTTCGACTATGACATTAATGAGCGAGCTAGGACGGACGTTGTTCAGCACTTTTTAAATGTACAGTGACAGAATTCAGAACATGGGTCGTTCTTATAGTATTCTCCCTGTACACCAAGTCAGAACCGTAGGATAAATAAAGGGGGTATATAATTAGACAATGAAAGCTCTTACAATATTCAATGATCACATTTCTCTAAAACAGGCTATAGGCTACATGTGCACCACCAAGTCAGAACAGTAGGCTAAATTATGAGGGGAAAAGGGACCAAATGATTAGGGTGAGGCACATGGGCTACTAACAGCTTAGTACACAACATACACTTAGTTTTACTTTCTTAGCTACAGTATACATATCTCCCTGGCATATTAAATAATTTATGCAGCAGCATACAATACATTTTTTGACTCACCTTGTTGTGCTCACTTGAACAGGAAGGTGGCACAGCAGTCCTTCATGGGCAAACCTTGTTATCAAACTTTGTCATCAAAGTCTGGCATTCTCTGTATTTATGGTGCTTTCAAGACAACTGGGAACTCTGAAAAAAACAAGGTTGAATCATGATGATGTCATGGATCTTCAGGTCGGAGCTCTAGAAAGAGGCCCGTGTTCCCGACTTGCAATTCCGAGTTGGATGACCATAAAAAAAATATTTTCCCAGTCGGAGCTAGTTTTTTTCTGAATTCCCAGTTGTCTTGAACTCAGTGAAGTCTGAGAATTCCCAGTTCCGAGTTTCCAGTTGTTTTGAGCGCGGCAGAAATCATGCTGTATTGACAGCATGTCCAAATTTTGAATGTTTATCCTTTTAAGCTTGGAAAAGAGACCCTTAACCCAGACTTGGACCACACACCAACTCCACTGAATAGCAGGATAGTGATTGCTTTGCAATGCTTGCAGTTAGCCACTGATTACTTCCAAACCACTCATTGTTGAATTTGTGATTTCCAACTTGTTGTGTAATGTTTATGTCCAATGGCCGATGAGCACTTATACGTTTTATCTATAATTTCTCTTCATTATTTCTCTTTATATGACAAGGACTGAAAAGGATTTGCCAGTAGATTGTTGACTTGATTCATGATGATGATTGCTAGCTTGCTAGCTAAGATTTTGAAAGTATGATGTTGACATGATCAGTCCAATCAAAGCTCCTGTAGATAAAACGTCATTTTACGTCATTTTATCTGTGGCCAATGACCTTTAGCCTTCTTGGATGTGCACTTCTAATGTAACTCTATGGCAGCACCCAAAGGGCTTGAATTTTCGATCTCTACCAGTAGATTTTGCGGTGATGTAGTGTCCCCATGAGTGACAGAACACCGAGCCAATCAATGCACAACTAGAGAACATTACCAACCCCTACGCTCCGTATTTTTCTGCTGGCTGCCCCACCACCACAGAATGCACTGAGCTAGGCTGAAGCACCTGCATTTTGGAGCTGCCTTACACAAAAAAGCAAAAAAGAGACCAAGTTTGTATGCGGCTTTATTAACTCAATGTTTATAAAAAAAATGTACATTGTTTTCAAACTGATATGTGACACGTATTCATGTCAAAATAACATGCAAAACAGGCACCACATTTATTTATTTATATACAGTACAAGTCAAAGGTTTGGACACACCTACTCATTCAAGGGTTTTTCTATATTTTAAAAATGTTCTACATTATAGAAAAATAGTGAAGACATCAAAAATATGAAATAACACGTATGGAATTATGTAGTAACCAAAAAAGTGTTAAACAAATCAAAATATATTTTATATTTGAGATTCTTCAAAGTAGCCACCTTTTGCCTTGATCACAGCTTTGCACACTCTTGGCACTCTCTCAACCAGCTTCATGAGGTAGTCACCTGGAATGCATTTCAATTAACAGGTGTGCCTTGTTAAAAGTTAATTTGTGGAATTTCTTTCCTTCTTAATGCGTTTGAGCCAATCAGTTGTGTTGTGACAAGGTAGGGGTAGTATACAGAAGAAAGCCCTATTTGGTAAAAGCCCAGTACATATTATGGCAAAAACAGCTCAAATAAGCAAAGAGAAATGACAGTCCATCAGTACCTTAAGACATGAAGGTCAGTCAATCCGGAATATTTCAAGAAATGTTTAAGTTTCTTCAAGTGCAGTTGCAAAAACCATCAAGCGCTATGATGAAACTGGCTCTCATGAGGACCACCACAGGAAAGGAAGACCCAGAGTTACCTCAGCTGCAGAGGATAAGTTCATTAGAGTTACCAGCCTCAGAAATTGCAGCCCAAATAAATGCTTCACAGAGTTCAAGTAACAGACACATCTCAACATCAACTGTTCAGAGGAGACTAAGGAGACTACGTGAATCAGGTCGAATTGCTGCAAAGAAACCACTACTAAAGGACACCAATAAGAAGAAGAGACTTGCTTGGACCAAGAAACACAAGCAATGGACATTAGACCGGTGGAAATCTGTCCTTTGGTCTGATTAGTCAAAATTTGAGATTTTTGGTTCCAACCATTGTGTCTTAGTGAGACGCAGAGTAGGTGAATGGATGATTTCCGCATGTGTGGTTCCCACCGTGAAGCATGGAGGAGGAGGTGTGATGGTGTGAGGGTGCTTTGCTGGTGACACTGTCTGTGATTTATTTAGAATTCAAGGCACACTTAACCAGCATGGCTACCACAGCATTCTGCAGCGATATACCATCCCATCTAGTTTGGGCTTAGTGGGACTATCATTTGTTTTTCAACAGGACAATGACCCAACACACGTCCAGGCTGTGTAAGGGCTATTTGACCAAGAAGGAGAGTGATGGAGTGCTGCATCAGATGACCTGGCCTCCACAATCACCCGACCTCAACCCAATTGAGATAGTTTGGGATGAGTTGGACCGCAGAGTGAAGGAAAATCAGCCAACAAGTGCTCAATATATGTGGGTACTCCATCAAGACTGTTGGAAAAGCATTCCAGGTGAAGCTGGTTGAGAGAATGCCAAGAGTGTGCAAAGCTGTCATCAAGGCAAAGGGTGGCGACTTTGAAGAATCTCAAATATAAAATATATTTTGATTTGTTTCACACTTTTGTGGTTACTAAATTATTCCATATGTGTTATTTCATAGTTTTGATGTCTTCAATATTATTCTACAATGTAGAAAACAGTAAAAATAAAGAAAAACCATTGACTTTTAACTGGTACTGTTTACAATAGTGAAGACACCAAAACTATGAAATAACACATATAACACAGCTTCTCTAGGCATATACATTGTTCTTTAAAAGTCATTTCCTCTCAATCTTAAATAGACATGCCCCATTCAAAAAATACAGAACTAAGAACAGATATAGCCCCTGGTTCTCCTCAGACTTGACTGCCCTTGACCAGCACAAAAACATCCTGTGGCGTACTGCATTAGCATCAAATAGCCCCCGCGATATGCAACTTTTCAGGGAAGTTAGGAACCAATATACACAAGCAGTTAGGAAAGCAAAGGCTAACTTTTTCAAACAGAAATTTGCATCCTGTAGCACTAACTCCAAAAAGTTTTGGGACACTGTAAAGTCCATGGAAAATAAGAGCACTTCCTCCCAGCTGCCCACTGCAATGAGGCTAGGAAACACTATCACCACCGATAAATCTACAATAATCGAGAATTTCAACAAGCATTTTGCTACGGCTGGCCATGCTTTCCACCTGGCTACCACTACCCCGGCCACCAGCTCTGCACCCTCCGCTGCAACTTGCCCATGCCCCCCCCGCTTCTCCTTCACACAAATCCAGACAGCTGATGTTCTAAAAGAGCTGCAAAATCTGGACCCCTACAAATCATCTGGGCTAGACAATCTGGACCCTTTCTTTCTAAAACTAGCCGCCGAAATTGTCGCAACCCCTATTACTAGCCTGTTCAACCTCTCTTTCGTAATGTCTGAGATCCCCAGAGATTGGAAAGCTGCCGCGGTCATCCCCCTCTTCAAAGGGGGTGACACTCTAGATCCAAACTGTTACAGACCCATATCCATCCTGCCCTGCCTTTCAAAAGTTTTTGAAAGCCAAGTCAACAAACAGATCACCGACCATTTCGAATCCCACCGTACCTTCTCCGCTATGCAATCCGGTTTCCGAGCTGGTCATGGGTGCACTTCAGCCACGCTCAAGGTCCTAAACGATATTATAACCGCGATCGATAATAGACAGTACTGTGCAGCCGTTTTCATTGACCTGGCCAAGGCTTTCGACTCTGTCAACCACCGCATTCTTATTGGCAGACTAAATAGCCTTGGTTTCTCAAATGACTGCCTCGCCTGGTTCACCAACTACTTCTCAGATAGAGTTCAATGTGTCAAATCAGAGGGCCTGTTGTCTGGACCTATGGCAGTCTCTATGGGGGTGCCACAGGGTTCAATTCTTGGGCCGACTCTTTTCTCTGTGTATATCAATGACGTCGCTCTTGCTGCTGGTGACTCTCAGATCCACCTCTACGCAGATGACACCATTTTGTATACATCTGGCCCTTCATTGGACACTGTGTTAACAAACCTCCAAACGAGCTTCAATTCCATACAACACTCCTTCAGTAGCCTCCAACTGCTCTTAAACACTAGTAAAACTAAATGCATGCTCTTCAACCGAACGCTGCTTGCACCCGCCCACCCGACTAGAATCACTACTCTCGACGGGTCTGACCTAGAGTATGTGGACAACTACAAATATCTAGGTGTCTGGTTAGACTGTAAACTCTCCTTCCAGACTCACATTAAGAATCTCCAATCCAAAGTTAAATCTAGAATCGGTTTCCTATTTCGCAACAAAGCCTCCTTCACTCATGCTGCCAAACATGCCCTCGTAAAACTGACTATCCTACCGATCCTTGACTTCGGCGATGTCATTTACAAAATAGCCTCCAACACTCTACTCAGCAAATTGGATGTAGTCTATCACAGTGCCATCCGTTTTGTCTCCAAAGCCCCATATAATACCCACCACTGTGACCTGTACGCTCTTGTTGGCTGGTCCTCACTACATATTAGTCGCCAAACCCACTGGCTCCAGGCCATCTATAAATCACTGCTAGGCAAATCCCCGCCTTATCTTAGCTCATTGGTCACCATAGCAACACCCACCCGTAGTCTGCGCTCCAGCGGGTATATCTCACTGGTCATCCCCAAAGCCAACACCTCCTTTGGCCGCAATTCCTTCCAGTTCTCTGCTGCCAATGACTGGAACAAATTGCAAAAATCTCTGAAGCTGGAGACACTTATCTCCCTCACTAACTTTAAGCATCAGTTGTCAGAGCACCTTACCGATCACTGCACCTGTACACAGCCCATCTGAAATTAGCCCGCCCAACTACCTCATCCCTATATTGTTATTTATTTTGCTCATTTGTACCCCAGTATCTCTATTTGCACATCATCTCTTGCACATCTATCATTCCAGTGTTAATACTAATTGTAATTATTTTGCACTATAGCCTATTTTATTGCCTTACCTCCATAACTTGCTAAATTTGCACACACTGTATATTATATGTATTTCTGTTGTATTTTTGACTTTGTTTTGTTTTACCCCATATGTAACTCTGTGTTGTTGTTTTTATCGCACTGCTTTGCTTTATCTTGGCCAGGTCGCAGTTGTAAATGAGAACTTGTTCTCAACTGGTTTACCTGGTTAAATAAAGGTTAAATAAAAAAATTAATAAAAAAAATACTTGGAAGGAGGAGGAATGGAGGGAAAAAAGAGGCAGAGGAGGTTGGAGAGAGGAAGAGGGTGAGCTTGAATCTTTTAAAAATGGTGGGAAAGGGGAGATAGTTTGTTAAAGAAGAATGGTAGAAAGTGTTAGCAGAGTGAGCTGTACACCGTATCAAAGACAGGAGGAGAAATGGAAGTGAGTGAGGGGGAAGTATCGGAGAGGTTAGGTGTGGTGAAGTTCTCGAAGGCTTGCACCTAGGGTCAGGATAAAGATGAGTCTGTGACGGTAGGAGTAACATTTTTGGAAAAGGTGGACCCTTGCCTTTTGGCTGATCCATTTGTGGTTTCAGGGTGGGTGAAAACAGAGTTGGGGGGTGTGGAATCGGTGAAGTGGTCTGGTGATAATTGTTTGTGTTTCTGCTGGTGAGAGTGAGCAGGTGCTCCACGTTAAACAAATGGGGACAAGAGATGTGATTTGTTTTGCTCTCAAGAAAAGGGCGCCATTGAAAGGAGTGATTACTGGGGTGGCAGTAAATGTGAAAGCTGACCAACTGAAGGGGAAGATTCCCGGTGTTTGTGATGCTCGTCGTTTGGTGCGACGCAGACAGGGTGGCGTGAGTGGTGAAACAGAAGAGTCATTGTCTGTTCTTTTGAGTTTTGATGTTGAGTCTTTGCCCAACAAAGTGATGTTAGGATATATAAGTTATCCTGTATGAGCTTTTCTGTCAAGCTTATGGGCATGTGGCAGCAGTGTGTAGGAGGGAGGTTCCTAGGTGTGAGAAGTGTGCAGAAGGGCATGAAACAAAATAATGTGTAGCACTAGGGAAAAGTAGTGGTATGTGTTAATTGTAGGGATGCCCATGGGGCTGGGGATCAGAAATGTCAGTTGCGGGAGAAGCAGGTTGAGGTTTCCAGGGTTAGAGTAGTGCAGAAGTTGTCGTATGCTGAGGCAGTGAAGAAAGTAGAGGAAGATGGGTCAAGGGGGAGGGATCCTGAGAGGAGTGGTGTGAGTAGTAGATCTGTACCAGTACAGAGGGATAGGCAAACAAGTGATATATGTTTCAGAAAGATTTGATTTTGTTTGCGTTTATAGCAATGGTTATGAACTGTACTGCAGGGATGGAACGTAAGTCGCAGAAAATTGAGGTTGTTGTGGCAGCTGCAGAGAGTTATTTGGGTGTACGAGATTTGACGTCAGAAGAGTTACAGGGTGTATTGAGTGGTGGTGTCCCGTCCTTTCAGGTTGTTGGCCTGAGGTAGGACTAGATAGATTTAAATAGTGGAGTAGGGTGGTGTTTTCTTTTAGTGAGTGTAGGGTTAGATGGTAGGGTATTTGTTGATTTATTTGTATTTCTTTTTTTCAAGCAAAGTATACGGGAGTTATACTCCAGTCTAGTAGGTGGCGATAATGCAATATTTATTGGATGCCAACCACCGTTAAACCTCATCGAAGTTTAAAGTTTTCTCTTAGCTACTTCATGTAGCTAATGTATTCTTGCTTCGCATATTCCTCTGATTTATAAGATACTGTTGCACAAACAACATGCTGATTTAGGGCTACACCATCACTGGTATTATCAGGCTGTATAGCTAATTACGTTTGCTCTGACTCAGTATATTTACTAGCGAGCTAGAAAGATTTAGGCCCAACTTGCTAAGAAAAGACAAACTAGCTGTTTGCAGATGTAAGAAACACAAACCAATAGTGTAATTATAGAATGCTAGTGGATTTACATTAGGAAGCAAAGTGAAAACAGCATCGTTGTCATCAACATTGTTGCATGCGCTGCATTGACCCTGTAGACTGAACGCAAGTGTCTCGTGGTCGAGGAACAACAATGTGCTCCTTGAGTGACGGGCGGGGCTAGGTCTGTGTGGAAAGCGGCATGGAGAGAGAGCTGAGAGAGATGTCTGAAGTAGCGAAGTAAACTATAAAAATTGACGTTACACACGGCGTATCGCATTTAACAAACCAAACATTCAAATACCGTTATAGAAGGTAAAGTAATATCCGAAACCGGTCTGTGCATCAATACCGGCATATCGTAAAATACAGTATACCACCCAGCCCTATTATACAGGCAGCCCAATTCTGATAATCTGATGTGATTAAGACCAATTAGTGGAAAAAATATCAGAATTGGGCTGCCAGTGTAAACGCAGCAAGTGTGGCTCAGCATAAGACCAAGTAGAACACACAGGAGGTTGCTGAGGGGAGGACGGCTCATAATAATGTCCGGAACGGTGTGAATGGAATGGCATCAAACAAATCAAATCAAATCAAATCAAATATATTGGTCACATGCGCCGAATACAACAGGTGCAGACATTACAGTGAAATGCTTACTTACAGCCCTTAACCAACAGTGCATTTATTTTAAACAAAAAAGTAAGAATAAAACAACAACAAAAAAGTGTTGAGAAAAAAAGAGCAGAAGTAAAAATAAAGTGACAGTAGGGAGGCTATATATACAATAGAATAAAGTGACAGTAGGGAGGCTATATATACAGGGGGGTACCGTTGCATAGTCAATGTGCGGGGGCACCGGCTAGTTGAGGTAGTTGAGGTAATATGTACATGTGGGTAGAGTTAAAGTGACTATGCATAAATACTTAACAGAGTAGCAGCAGCGTAAAAAGTATGGGGTGGGGGGGCAGTGCAAATAGTCCGGGTAGCCATGATTAGCTGTTCAGGAGTCTTATGGCTTGGGGGTAGAAGCAGTTGAGAAGTCTTTTGGACCTAGACTTGGCACTCCGGTACCGCTTGCCGTGCGGTAGCAGAGAGAACAGTCTATGACTAGGGTGACTGGAGTCTTTGACAATTTTGAGGGCCTTCCTCTGACACCGCCTGGTATAGAGGTCCTGGATGGCAGGGAGCTTTGCCCCTGTGATGTACTGGGCCGTACGCACTACCCTCTGTAGTGCCTTGCGGTCAGAGGCCAAGCAGTTGCCATACCAGGCGGTGATGCAACCAGTCAGGATGCTCTCGATGGTGCAGCTGTAGAATTTTTTGAGGATCTGAGGACCCATGCCAAATCTTTTTAGTCTCCTGAGGGGGAATAGGCTTTGTCGTGCCCTCTTCACGACTGTCTTGGTGTGTTTGGACCATGATAGTTCGTTGGTGATGTGGACACCAAGGAACTTGAAGCTCTCAACCTGTTCCACTACAGCCCCGTCGATGAGAATGGGGGCGTGCTCAGTCCTCTTTTTTTTCCTGTAGTCCACAATCATCTCCTTTGTCTTGGTCACGTTGAGGGAGAGGTTGTTGTCCTGGCACCACACGGCCAGATCGCTGACCTCCTCCCTATAGGCTGTCTCATCGTTGTCGGTGATCAGGCCTACCACTGTTGTGTCGTCGGCAAACTTAATGATGGTGTTGGAGTCGTGCCTGGCCATGCAGTCATGGGTGAACAGAGAGTACTGGAGGGGACTGAGCACGCACCCCTGAGGGGCCCCCGTGTTGAGGATCAGTGTGGCAGATGTGTTGTTACCTACCCTTACCACCTGGGGGCGGCCCGTCAGGAAGTCCAGGATCCAGTTGCAGAGGGAGGTGTTTAGTCCCAGGATCCTTAGCTTAGTGATGAGCTTTGAGGGCACTATGGTGTTGAATGCTGAGCTGTAGTCAATGAATAGCATTCTCACGTAGGTGTTCCTCTTGTCCAGGTGGGAAAGGGCAGTGTGGAGTGCGATAGAGATTGCATCATCTGTGGATCTGTTGGGGCGGTATGCAAATTGGAGTGGGTCTAGGGTTTCTGGGATTATGCTGTTGATGTGAGCCATGACCAGTCTTTCAAAGCACTTCATGGCTACAGACGTCAGTGCCACGGGTCGGTAGTCATTTAGGCAGGTTATCTTAGAGTTCTTGGGCACGGGGACTATGGTGGTCTGCTTGAAACATGTTGGTATTACAGACTCAGTCAGGGACATGTTGAAAATGTCAGTGAAGACACTTGCCAGTTGGTCAGCACATGCTCGGAGTACACGTCCTGGTAATCCGTCTGGCCCTGCGGCCTTGTGAATGTTGACCTGCTTAAAAGTCTTACTCACATCGGCTACGGAGAGCGTGATCACATAGTCGTCCGGAACAGCTGGTGCTCTCATGCATGCTTCAGTGTTGCTTGCCTCGAAGCGAGCATAGAAGTGGTTTAGCTCGTCTGGTAGGCTTGTGTCACTGGGCAGCTCGCGGCTGTGCTTCCCTTTGTAGTCTGTAATAGTTTTCAAGCCCTGCCACATCCGACGAGCGTCAGAGTATGATTCAATCTTAGACCTGTATTGACTCTTTGCCTGTTTGATGGTTCGTCGGAGGTCATAGCGGGATTTCTTATAAGCGTCCGGGTTAGAGTCCCGTTCCTTGAAAGCGGCAGCTCTACCCTTTAGCTCAGTGCGGATGTTTCCTGTAATCCATGGCTTCTGGTTGGGGTATGTACGTATGGTCACTGTGGGGACGACATCATCGATGCACTTATTGATGAAGCCAGTGACTGATGTGGTGTACTCCTCAATGCTGTCTGAAGAATCCCGGAACATGTTCCAGTCTGTGCTAGCAAAACAGTCCTGTAGCTTAGCATCTGCGTCATCTGACCACTTTTTTATTAGCCGAATCACTGGTGCTTTCTGCTTCAGTTTTTGCTTATAAGCAGGAATCAGGAGGATAGAGTTATGGTCAGATTTGCCAAATGGAGGGCGAGGGAGAGCTTTGTATGCGTCTCTGTGTGTGGAGTAAAGGTGGTCTAGAGTTTTTTCCCCTCTGGTTGCACATTTAACATGCTGGTAGAAATTAGGTAGAACGGATTTAAGTTTCCCTGCATTAAAGTCCCCTGCTACTAGGAGCGCTGCATCTGGATGAGCGTTTTCCTGTTGATTAATGGCCTTGTACAACTCATTCAGTGCAATCTTAATGCCAGCATTGGTTTGTGGTGGTAAATAGACAGCTATGAAAAATATAGATGAAAACTCTCTTGGTAAATAGTGTGGTCTACAGCTTATCATAAGATACTCTACCTCAGGCGAGCAAAACCTTGAGACTTCCTTAGTATTTGATTTTGTGCACCAGCTGTTGTTTACAAATATACAGAGACCGCCACCCCTCGTCTTACCCGAGTCTGCCGTTCTGTCCTGCCGATGTAGCGTATAGCCTGCTAGCTGAATGTTATCATTGTCGTCGTTCAGCCACGACTCCGTGAAACATAAGATATTACAGTTTTTAATGTCCCGTTGGTAGGATAACCGTAATCTTAAATCGTCCATTTTATTCTCCAAAGCTTGAACGTTGGCTAATAGGATTGATGGGAGAGGCAGTTTACTCGTTCGCCGTCGGATCCTTACAAGGCACCCGGATCTGCGTCCACGATATCTCCGTCTCTTCCTCACGCGAATGACGGGGATCTGGGCCTTGTCGGGAGTCTGTAGAATATCCTTCGCGAACGCCTCGTTGAAGAAAAAGTGTTCGTCCAACGCGAGGTGAGTAATCGCTGTCCTGATATCCAGAAGCTCTCTTTGGTTATAAGAGACGATGGCAGAAACATTATGTACAAAATAAATTACAAATAACGCGGAAAAACACACATAATAGTACAATTGGTTAGAGGGCTGTAAAACGGCAGCCATCTTCTTCCGGCGCTGTTCTACTAAACACATGGAAACCAGGTGTTTGATACCATGCCACTCCAGCCATTACCACGAGCCATTCCTCCCCAATTAAAATGCCACCAACCTCCTGTGGTAGAACAGTTCCTGGAGAGCTATTGGTTTTCGCTCCAACCCCAGTTGTAACTAACCTGGTTCAGCTTATCAACCAGCTAATTATTAGAATCAGGTGTGCTAGATTAGGGTTTGCCTGAACCCTACAGGACAGTAGCTCTCCAGGAACAGGGTTGGAGACACCTGATTTAGAACCACCATACAATAAATATGAATATTTTCTATCAATCTTTGCCCTTATGGATTCACAGATTATATTTATTTTAGATGTACATGGCTCTGTAGCATCAAAAAGATGCCAGACATTCAGATATCCAAAGAATGTTTGTTTATTTGTCAAATTCTAAAATACAGGGGAGTGAACACTATTTAATGCTAACTCAAGAGAACTGGGTATTCAACAACAAATGTATATGGTAAAAGTAACATACCAAAAAAATGGTATGAACAGTGTAGTTCAGTGTCTCAAGTTTAGAGACACACAAGTGCAGAGAACTGTAGCTACAGATTGTTACACCAGATAATGTGATTTACTCAAATAATTTTGCCGACATCTTGTCTATTTCAAGTCTTCTCTCATTGATCGAGACAGGTGGGTGTCCACTCCAAAGTGCTGCATGTCATGATGACAGAGACCTGTCTCGATCAATGAGTGAGAAGACTTGAAATAGACACGATGGCAGCGCACATATTGTTGTATTACTTTATGGAGCAAAGAAAGTATTTATTTTAAATTCAAACTAACCCCCTGCAACTGGACACAGATATTTTATGAGACTCCTATTTCCCCGAATCGAGGACAAAGACGGCATCGCTAAGGTTGATAGAAAATTCTCTGTGCTACACCAAACAGTACCTATCCTGTAACTCCCAGTAATGGATACCAAAAATCTTTGGTTAAATCCAATTATCTGGTGTAACAATCTGTAGCTAAGATAATTGGTGAACAGCAGATGATGGGAGAGGTGGTCATGATGAAATTGCCATTCCAAAGAAACATACAGTAAGTTCAGGGAATAATTGTGAAGCTGTGGGGGGAGTCTTATCAAACTGCCATTCAGCTCCTCATGAGTAATCTGCTTGAAATCCAGCATATTGTCTAATCCCTCGAGAGGGATACAGTTCACGGTATACAGTTCTGCTAAAGGCAAACCCTTACGAATAGTTTTTGCAGTTGGAGTGCAGTACACCTGCAGTATAACTGTAGTTAGAGTGCAGTATAACTACAGTATACTGCAAATACTGCATCCAAAATAAGTTTATTTTTACTGCAGTAATTTTGCTGTGTAACTGCAGTTATTCTGCAATTACTGCATTTAAAATACCACAGCCGACTGCAGTTACTGCACTTTTACTGCAGTTTCAAAACTGCAATAATTTTTTGTAAGTGAAGGAATTCTGTTTCTGTATCTAGAATCCATTCCAGGAAGAAGCCCAAGCCCCGTGGTATTTTCTGTAAGACAATAAAAAATGATACTCTATTGTACAGTTTGAACAGTTGCACTGTGCCAGCATAACATCAACATTAGGGTAGACTAGTTGAACATGGATGCATGTGCACAGAAACAGATTACATTTACAACAATATCTAGCCTAATTGAAAGAAATATGGCATGACCCTCAACCTTTGCACAGTGACCAGACCGTACAAATGAGCCTAGGTATGAAGGTAGACAGTATAGACCTGCAGCCATGTCTTTTTATAGTAAAATCAGCTTCAGTTTTAGAGATTTACAACAGTAAATTGTTGTATTATTGTTTCTCCTCACTGTTTGCTAGTAAACTTAGCTAGCTAGCTTGCTGGATATGCAATACTTGTTATTTACATCTGTTTGGAATCCTATCTTGCGTCATGCCTATAATTTTGTGAGATTGAAATGCATCCACGGTCATAATCATAACCAATTTCAACCCTCGTCAATTATGTTACATAACTAGCTAGTACTGTTAACATATAGACTAATATGTTATTAAATTGTGTTCTTACACTGGTATAGTCATGCCCTATGAGAGATGTACAACTGCGCATGTGCGAAAATAAAGAAAGGGCATTCCCCCGTTCTGGTTAAAACACCAACGATGAACATGTGTGTTTATTCCTCCGTTAAGTAAACCGGTATTCCTGTCCTGAAGATGACAGCACCAACAAGTACAATTATTTACAGTTGCTGATGTTACACATGTTTGCTAACAAGTTAGGAGGCGCCAGGCTAACTAGCTAGCCAAATCTTCATGTTCTAACGCAGGGTTCCCCAACTGGTGGCCAGCGGGTGGTTTGAGCAGTCAGTGTGAATGTGGAAGATTGTGCAAGAGCTGCTATGTGTACCCTAGCAGCAACAACCTACAATCCTCTCATTCTAAAATTATAATTTCGTTAACCATATGATCATTATGGCAAGTTGACTTTATTTTTCTTGCTGACGAATAGCTGGAGTTAATGCTGCTGATTTCTTTACCATCATTGATGTCTATTATTAATTGTGCCAGTCTCAACGGGGGTTTACAGATTTATCCCCGGCTGTCTGGCATCTCTATTATGTTTTCTTTGGTGTCTCTTCTATGTTTTTATGTTATTTGTAGGTACAGCCAGTATTTTCTTAGAGGCCGATTCCAACTTAGGAAATGTGCACCTTTCCTACACACACCTTTCCTTTGCACTTCTCAGTCAGTGGCGGTCGGTGCTGTTTAAGATGAGGGAGGATGATACTTTTTTTTATGAACATGGCCTTATTTCTATTACAGCATATTGGATGACTGTCATTCATATTCCATTCACCCATCTCAATGTAGCATCGATAGGTTTAGCCTACTACATGATACTTGAATTTTCCCTGTACCCATCATGAGGTTGCTATGAAGGAAAGTTTACAACGTAGGTGCATAGGTCGAGAGAATATTGAGTAATCAAGGTGAGAGACAGTGACACATTCAATACCGCCTTGCACACTCTTGCCTGCATCTAGCTGATCTAGGGTTTAATCATTAGTCCAACAGTTGCAAACAAGAGTTTGTATTGGACAAATTCAGGTATGTTTTATCCCCGTTTCTTTCCGTTTGCTTCCGTTTTAGAGATGTTTTTCAGCAGAATCGGCGCAATGAATACACCCCTGATCATATGCAAAGACAGTTCACGTTCATACCAGACACATACAAACAGCTTGTTGTATATATATCATTCCTTCTCGCATCTATGTGCTTTCCTCCGCTCACCTTTTCCCTTCACTTGTGGACTTCAGTGCAGAACTCATCAGCTGTCTGTGACCAGGCGAAAAAACCTTTCCAAGCCAAACCTTCATATCATGACTGCTAACTGCTACACACAGCCTACATTGTTGTCACGTCATAGTCAACATAGGAATAGCTACTAGAACTAAGGTGTTAGTAAACCCGCTACAATCATGCAGAACAGTGTAGTCAGCAGCAATCAGTTTATCAATTACACCGGCCGGCCCTGGTGGCAATAAATTAATAAAGCCAAAAGCTTACCTTGACTTGGAGGAGTTCCAGTGCTGGATAGCCATAGCCAGCTAGCTAACATAGCATCCTTCTCTGTTTGAGCCTGGTGTTTGAGTTGGCTAAACTGGCTAGCTGCATTTGACACTAGCTAAGTAAGGGAAAGTGAAAGTGATAAATGTCTTAATTAAGACACTAATTAATTAAGATACTCTCGAATGTCTTAATTATAGGCTACCCTGACTTTCTAAGCTCTTGGAAGTAAGGCTCCCAAATGTCCTTGCCTACTCCAATTTGGAGATGCTTTAGCTATCTATCTAAACTCCAAAAAGTCATTTTATGGCTGCGCTTACTGCAGCAAAGAAGGACATTTTGAAAGCATGGTATGACCAGGAGGCTCACTTGAACACTGTGGATCTGCTACTATCTTGACTCTGGAGAGGTCACCCCTAGAATCCACAGAGCTAATGCCAATACAATATCCACCTAGTGGAGAGCCATCTCCTTCATGCCATCATAAATAAGGAGAGGAGTCAGCTCATGACCAAATACAGAACTTTTTCCATCTCATCCCTAATTTGAGATATGATTTTGAATAGGCAAAATGCATAAACCTATATTTTGGGCTGTTGTAATTGTTTTGTCTTTTTTGTTTTGTTATTTTCCTGTGTTGTGTTTGTCTATTGGTATGTCTGTATTTATGCATTGGACCGAGTATCTGTCCATAGGACCACTTTAAGCCATACACTCCACAGAGCTGGGCTTTACGGAAGAGTGGCCAGAAAAAAGCCATTGCTTAAAGAAATAAATAAGCAAACATGTTAACATATAGACTAATATGTTATAAATTGTGTTCTTACACTGGTACAGTTATGCCCTATGAGAGATGTACAACTGCGCATGTGCGAAAATAAAGAAAGGGCATTCCCGCGTTCTGGTTGAAACACCAACGATGAACATGTGTGTTTATTCCTCCGTTAAGTAAGCCGGTATTCCTGTCCTGAAGATGACAGAACCAACAGGTTATGGGCCCAGGAGGGAACATGGAAGCCGATGGAATAGATTATGTTTCGACGGAGATGAAAAAAACTACGAGTTATGGGAGACGAAGTTTTTGGGGCACTTGCGTTTGCTAGGGCTAAAGGCCACCATATTGAGCGTGGATGAAGATGAAGAAGACGGAGAGAAAAATGAAGAAGCCTACGCCGAATTGATACAGGTTTTGGATGATAAAAGTCTTTCCCTGATAATGAGAGAAGCAGCAGATGATGGGAGAAAAGCGTTGAAGATATTGAGGGAACATTATGCAGGTAAAGGGAAGCCACGTGTGATTAGCCTCTACACTGAGCTAACTTCTCTTCAGAAAGCCAGTGACGAAAGTGTTACGGATTATATCATTCGTGCTGAGACGGCTATTACAGCACTGAGGAATGCTGAAGAGACTTTAAGTGACGGGCTGTTGATTGCAATGATTCTGAATGGTTTGCCCGAATCATTTAAGCCGTTTGCCATCCACATAACGCAGAGTGACGAGCCGACAATTTATGGCAAGTTCAAAACCAAGTTGAGGAGCTATGAAAGCACCGAGAAGTTTAGCGCCATTTCCACTGACGACAACGTGATGAAGGCAAGTAACATTAAAGTTAGCTGGCCAAGAGGAAGAGATAAAGGGACCGAGATAACCTGCTTCAACTGTGGCCAGAAAGGGCACAAGGCCCGGGAATGTACCGTTACTGGAGAGCACAGAGAACGGAGACAGTGGTGTAGTTTTTGCAAGAGCTCCACTCATACTGATGGAAATTGCAGACGAAAAAGAAGAGACAATGTGAAACAAGCAACAGATGCTGAAGGCCACACATTTGCATTCAAAATAAGTGACTGTCAGGTTCGTGGACTGAAACAAAAAGGGCTGATGGTTGATACGGGAGCAACGTCACATATAGTCACGGACATCGGGAAGTTTAAGGAGTTTGACGAGACTTTCAAACCGGAAAAACATTCCGTGGAGCTGGCTGACGGAACAAGAACGAATGGTGTCGTAGAGAGGAGAGGTGCAGTGGAGGTTTACCTGAGAGACAACACGGGTCGTCGGGTGAAAACAACGCTGACGAAGGCGCTGTACGTGCCGTCGTTTCCACAGGTAATTTTCTCTGTTAAAGCAGTGACAGCCAACGGAGCTTCAGTCAACTTTCGACAGGGGTGTAAAAAGCTCATCCACAAGAACGGTACCACTTTTGACATCGAGGAGTACGATAGACTTTACTATCTTAACACTGTAAGTGATGAAAATGATGATGGATGTCATGGGTGCTATGATATTCACACATGGCACAAAATTATTGGCCACTGTAATTTTGAGGATGTGTCAAAGTTAGAAAATGTGACAGAGGGAATGAAAATCACAGGTAAGATTGACAAATCTACCCTCAACTGTGAAATCTGCACACAGGGAAAATTTGTTCAGAGCAGAAACAGAGAGCCTGATGAAAAGGCAAAAGCAGCTCTTGAGCTTGTGCACACTGATTTGGCTGGCCCTATTGCGCCAGAGGCGAAAGACGGGTTCAGATATACTCTAGCATTTACGGATGATTATTCAGGGGCAGTTTTTGTGTATTTCCTAAAAGCAAAAAGTGATACTGTAAAAGCTACTGAGAAGTTTATTGCTGATGTGGCCCCTTATGGAAAAATAAAGTGTGTCAGGTCAGATAATGGCACAGAGTACACAGCCAAAGAGTTCCAGTCACTGCTCAGTAAGAATGCCATAAGACATGAAACTTCAGCCCCTTACTCACCCCATCAAAATGGGACCGCTGAGAGAAATTGGAGAACACTGTTTGAAATGGCAAGATGCATGCTACTTGAGAGCAACCTACCAAAGAAATTGTGGACATATGCTGTAATGACTGCTGCAGTAATTCGCAATAGGTGTAGGACAGACTCCACACTACATGTTTACTGGGAGAAAGCCTGATCTTTCAAAGATGAAAGAATTTGGATCTGTTTGCTATGCATACAGACAGAACAAGAAAAAGTTGGACTCAAGATGCGAAAAGGGTATTTTTGTCGGGTATGATAAAAATAGTCCAGCATACCTAGTCTACTACCCAGACACTGGAAAAGTTCTTAAAAACAGATTAGTCAAGTTCGTTACAAAAGGTGTAGTCGAACGCCAAACTCAGACAGATTTGGAAATGAGTGATGATCTTCATGGGGGGAGATTTGAATCCCCCATGCCAAAAGCCAAGATGGCAGATCAAAATTCCGAAGAGACACAAGATGTGAAAAATCGAGACTTCAGATAGTCAGAGTCCACGCTGTCCAGACAGAGAGAGGAAGAAGCCCCAGTACTTAAAAGACTATGAGTGTAAAGTGAAGTGTGATGACCAGATACCACCTAGTGTTGACTACTGCTACAGAGTAATGTGCAATGCACCACAAACCTTCAAAGAAGCAATGATTTCACCAAAATCAGAGATTTGGGCTATTGCTATGAAGGAGGAGATGGATTCCCTTAGGGAAAATGATACATTCACATTGACCACACTGCCAGAGGGTAAAAATCAGTGGCGGCTGGTGAAAAATATTCTCGGTGGGGCTGTGCCATACTTTTTTTTTCCTGTAACCATCGCGATATATTTTAACACAAACTGCAGGACAGCAGTGCTCAGTGAAACATTCAGTAATTATTTAATGCCAATATTAAAAAGTTGAGGCATTCTTACACAAAAACATATTACACAAACCCAAGCCTTTCATTTGCATTTAAAGTGAACTTTTCACCATTGGTAGTAAACAGGCAACGCAACAGGCATGCTGTCAGAACAGAGTGGAAAGTGGACAATAACATGAAATTATTATAAAGTTTATAGGAAATCTTACACTGTATAAAAGGATGTATAATATAGAAATGGATATCAAGTGGATGAACTCAAACCTTTGACTGGAAGAATAGCATACAGTATTTTATGATCATACTAAATGTGACTAATTGTTAATGTGCTCCAGAACTGCAACAATTAATTGATACAAAACAACATATATACAGTAATATTAGCAAAGACACTATTAAGACTTTCTAGAGTACCATATATAACTGGATTTTTTATGCTAAGGTCAACTATATACAAAGAAACATGCGGCCAGAGCTGCTCTGTGTGTGTGTGTCTGTCATCTTATTTGTACAGGAATTTTATATATATATATAGACAGACAGACAGACAGACAGACAGACAGATAGTGTGTATATACACACAAACTATGTCTAGTAACTGCTTTTAACCTGTGATGTACATAATTAACTGATGTTATTACGTTTTAAAGCCTTTTTCTATTACATTTGTGAGAGGGATGCAACATCATTTTGTTCTGCTGTGCACTTAGCAATAAAGTTAATCTTCAATAACAACTAGGCCTCTTCTAGAAATTGACCTGGTGGACACCTGAATAATTATTACAAACTGTGTAGTACTTTCCTGCATTATTATCAACGTCTGATTGTGTCTTCTCTTTCCTTTTAAAATACTAAAACAAATATAATTGTGACGGCTCTATGATAATCACTCACTTTGATGACCAGACACATTTAGGCTTTTAAACTGTTGTAAGTGAACTATTCATCTTTCTAACAACATCTTTATCAGCCAATAGTAAATATAGTTATTTACCTGATTGTTAGCATGCTGTCTGTGAACCTCTGGACAAGTGCTTTAATGAAGACAGGGTCGATGTTCCTCTTCTGCAGCTGGCTGAAAAGCATGTCCACATTTGGCATGATCTTGTGGAACAGTGCCAGGAAAAAACAGAAAGCCTCGTCTTCGAGCATCCTCACAAAGCCCCCCGCCTCTCTGACAGTCGGGGCATCAAAGTTCCCAGAGTCTCTGATGGTCTGGAAACACGTTAGTGGGTGGAAACGTCAGTCGTCTCGTCAGCTTGAATGGCGATAAAATCAGCACTCTTTACTTCCTCCAGGATGTAATCCTTAAGCACTGACAGCATACATTCCAACAGCTCGTTCTGTATCGTCTTTGACGTGCCCTTAAAAACGGTAGCTGTCTTCAGGTGCTCCTCCAGCACACTGTCGAGGGAGGCAACAAAATCCACTAAGCCCCGGAAAATGCCGGGGTTGTCCGAGGAGTCAGTCTCCTCGTGCCCACGCAAGGCCAACTCAAAAGCCCCACAGAACTTCACACAATCGATAATTTTGGATAGAATGTGCCTGTTTTTATCCACCTCCTCATTGTGTTTCCTCACCGCAATCCTGTGGCCGTCATCCAGCTGCGTAGCAATGTTCACCCTTCCTAATACAGCTAGCTTTACAGAGTTGTCCATGTGTGCCCTGGTGTTCTCATGTTTCTTTACCTTCTCTGACAGGTGCTTCATATCCCTCACTCCGGTACCTGTCCATGCTGAATCTGACCCCGTCGTTTTAAAAAGCAAGCACGGAAAGCAAAATAAAGCATTAGCATCAGTGCACCCAGCTAGCCAAGCCTTCCTGGTGTACCAGCTACGGGAGAAGCCGCGCATATACTGCTTCCCTTTCTCGCTAGCCTGCTGTCTGATTGAGAGGTCAGGTTGATCTGGGCCCAGCTCTTTCACCCGAACTTTCTCTGACAAAGTTCTCCTCTCAAACGGATCTTGGAGGAGAGATTTCACCGAGTTAGGGTTGGGTCTTGGAGGAGTAACGTTTGCGCTCGCCATTGTCGTCTAGTAAAAATGGCGCCACTGGAGCCCGGTCCTTATTTTATCAGGGGCGAGCTTGGGGCGATAAAATAATCGCCCTCCTTGGATTCGAATTAAAATCGCTGATTAGCTACATTTTATGTCATACATTCATATCTTAAATTAGCAATTGGCTTAACTGCTACGTAGACCCGCCTCCTCGGGGCACTTTCTGTATCGCCCAGAGCTGACGAGGCGTTTGACAGGCAGAGGAAAGGTTGCGATTGCGAATATGATTTTCTATCATATCTTACACATATTACTGTGTGCATTCCATATTTCAAACACACAAATATTGACATACTGATGTTTTTATTATTATTATTATTATTTTTATTTATTTTTTATTTTATTTTTTTAAATAATTTTATTTAAGGGGGCGGCGCCCTAGCGCCCTCTATCGGCCAGCCGCCACTGGTAAAAATGCAGTGGGGGGCAGGTGGGTCTATGCGGTCAAAAACAATTCAGATGAGACTGAGACATACAAGGCAAGATATGTTGCAAAGGGGTATAGTCAAGTGGCAGGAATAGACTATAAGGAGACTTTTTCTCCAACTGCAAATATGACATCAGTACGTTGTTTGATGCAGCTAGCAGCTCAGTATGACTTAGAGTTACATCAGATGGATGTCAAAACAGCATATCTACATGCTCCTATTGACTGTGAAGTGTACATGGAGCAACCAGAGGGTTTTGAAGTCAGGTCAGATACAGGTGAGCAACTAGTCTGCAAACTGAACAAGTCACTGTACGGCCTTTCAAGATAACCAAGGTGCAATTGCTCTGTCAAAGAACCCAGTATGTCGTCAGAGATGTAAACATGTTGACATCAGATATCATTTCATTCGATCTGCACTCAGTGATGGCAAAATAAGTATTGAATATTGTCCAACGGCAGACATGGTTGCAGATGTTTTGACTAAACCTGTAACGAAGTTCAAAAATGAAAAATTATTGGGTTATATGTTTGGAATGTAAACTGACATTTGTGAGATGTATAACTGTAAGCTAAATGTGTTGATAGTTAGGTTGAATATGACTTGTACAGTATAAGAGCAAGTGGGGGTGTTAACATATAGACTAATATGTTATGAATTGTGTTCTTACACTGGTACAGTTATGCCCTATGAGAGATGTACAACTGCGCATGTGCGAAAATAAAGAAAGGGCATTCCTGCGTTCTGGTTGAAACACCAACGATGAACATGTGTGTTTATTCCTCCGTTAAGTAAGCCGGTATTACTGTCCTGAAGATGACAGCACCAACAAAACACGTTTGGTGTTCACCAAAAGGCATGTGGAAGACTCCCCAAACATATGGAAGAAGGTACTCTGGTCAGATGAGACTAAAATTGAGCTTTTTGGCCATCAAGGAAAACACTATGTCTGGCGCAAACCCAACTCCTCTCATCACCCCGAGAACACCATCCCCACAGTGAAGCATGGTGGTGGCAGCATCATGCTGTGGGGATGTTTTTCATCGGCAGGGACTGGGAAACTGGTCAGAATTGAAGGATGGTGCTAAATACAGGGAAATCTGTGTGTCGACCCCCCTTATCCATTTCTCAACTGTTCCTGGGTCCGTTGCCATTGCTGAGACTGCCTCCTACCAGTGTCTGTGGGGAGGGAAGAGCTCCATCTCAGCTGCTACCTACTAGGCCCTCTCCGGCCCCCGGGCATGGCCTGGCACAGGCACCACTTCAACACCCACAGCCACTCCTCCACTGCAGGCTCCTCCTGCCTCTGCCTCTCCGCCTAGACCAGCACCCAGAAACCACCACCTCATAGCCAGGCCCAATGCAGCCAGCCCACTGGGGAAACAGAAGATAACATTGTCAATACAACATAACAATAACAGGCCGCTACTGAGACGGACAGTGAGACACTTAAGCGTGTTAACCCTCGCAAGGCTGCCGGCACAGACGGCATCCCTAGCCGCATCCTCAGAGCATGAGCAGACCAGCTGGCTGGAGTGTTTACAGACATATTCAAGCTCTCCCTATCCCAGTCCGCTGTCTCCACTTGCTTAAAGATGTCCACCATTGTTCCTGTACCCAAGAAAGCGAAGGTAACTGAACTAAATTATTATCGTCCCGTAGCACTCACTTCTGTCATCAGGAAGTGCCTTGAGAGGCTAGTTAAGAATCATATCACCTCCACCTTACCCGACACACTAGACCCACTGCAATTTGCATACCGCCCCAATAGATCCACAGATGATGCAATCGCCATCGCACTGCACACTGCCCTATCCCATCTGGACAAGACGAATACCTATGTAAGAATGCTGTTCATTGACTACAGCTCAGCCTTCAACACCATAATACCCTCCAAGCTCATCATTAAGCTCGGGGCCCTGGGTCTGAACCCCGCCCTGTGCAACTGGGTCCTGGAATTCCTGACGGGCCGCCCCCAGGTGGTGAAGGTAGGCAACAACACCTCCACTATGCCAGTGATGGAAAAAGTACCCAATTGTCATACTTGAGTAAAAGTAAAGATACCTTAATAGAAAATGACTCAAGTAAAAGTGAAAGTCACCCAGTAAAATACTACTTGAGTAAAAGTTAAAAAGTATTTGCTTTTAAACATACTTAAGTATCAAAAGTAAATGTAATTGCTCAAATATACTTAAGTATCAAAAGTAAAAGTATAAATAATTTTACATTTCTTATATTAAGCAAACCAGACAGCATCATTTTCTTGTTTTTTATTTATTTACGGATAGCCAACACTAAGATATAATTTACAAATGAAGCATGTGCTTGGTGAGTCCGCCAGATCAGAGGCAGTAGGGATGACTAGGGATGTTCTGTTGATAAGTGTGTGAATTAGGCCATTTTCCTGTCTTGCTAAGCATTCGAAATGTAACAAGTACTTTTGGGTGTCAGGGAAAATGTATGGAGTAAAAAGTACATCATTTTATTTAGGAATGTAGTGAAGTAAAAGTAAAAGATACAGATACCCCAAAAAATGACTTTAGTACTTTAAAGTATTTTATTTAAGTACTTTACACCACTGCACTACGCTGATCCTCAACATAGGGGCCCCAAAAGGCTACGTGCTCAGTCCCCTCCTGTACTCCCTGTTCACCCATGACTGCGTGGCCACGCACGCCTCCAACTCAATCATCAAGTTTGCAGATGACACAACAGTGGTGGGCCTGATTACCAACTACGACGAGACAGCCTACAGGGTGGAGGTGAGGGCCCTGGCGGAGTGGTGCCAGGAAAATAACCTCTCCCTCAACGTCAACAAAACGAAGGAGCTGATCGTGGACTTCAGGAGGCAGCAGAGGGAGCACGTCCCCATCCACATCAAGAAGGTGAAAAGTTCCTTGTAGTACACATCACTGACAATCTGAAATGGTCCACCCACACAGACCCTCACAAACCTTTACAGATACACCATTGAGAGCATCCTGTCGGGCTGTATCACCGCCTAGTACGGCAACTGTACTGTCTGCAATGCAGAGCTCTCCAGAGGGTGGTGCGGTCAGTCCAATGAGTCACCGGGAGCACACTCCCTGCCCTTCAGAACATCTACAGTACCCAGTGTCACAGGAAGGCCAAGAAGATCATCAAGGACCTCAGCCACCCGAGCCACAGTCTGTTCACCCCGCTATCATCCAGAAGGGGAGGTCAGTACAGCTGCACCAAAGCTGGGACGGAAAAACAGCTTCTATCTCAAGGCCATCAGACTCTTAAATAGCCATCACTAGCCGGCCACTGCCCAGCACCCAGCCCTGTACTTAGTCACTGTCACTAGCCGGCTAGCACCCGGTTACTCATCACTGCACCTTAGAGGCTGCTGCCCTATGTACATAGACATGGAACACTGGTTACTTTAATAATGTTTCCATATTGTTTTACTCATTTCATATGTATATACTGTATTCTAGTCAATGCCATCCTATTCAGCTATTGTTGTACATACACTATTCTATCCACGTATTCTTCAGATATACTATATATTCTATCCACATACTGTCCATAATGTCTATACATCACATGACATATACAATACCAGTCAAAAGTTTGGACACACCTACTATTCAAGGGTTTTTCGTTATTTTTACTATTTTCTACATTGTAGAATAATAGTGAAGACATCAAAACTATGAAATAATACATATGGAATCATGTAGTAACCAAAAAAGTGTTAAACAAATCAAAATATGTTTTATATTTGAGATTCTTCAAAGTAGCCACCCTTTGCCTTGATGACAGCTTTGCACACTTTTGGCATTCTCTCAACCAGCTTCATGAGGTAGTCACCTAGAATGCATTTCAATTAACAGGTGTGCATTGTTAAAAGTTCATTTGTGGAATTTCTTTCCTTTGTTTGAGCAAATCAGTTGTATTGTGACAAGGTAGGGGAGGTATACAGAAGATAGCCCTATTTGGTAAAAGTCAGCTCAAATAAGCAAAGAGAAATGACAGTCCATCATTACTTTAAGACATGAAGGTCAGTCAATATGGAACATTTCAAGAACTTTGAAAGTTTCTTCAAGTGCAGTCGCAAAAACCATTAAGCACTATGATGAAACTAGCTCTCATGAGGACCGCCAAAGGAAGGAAAGACCCAGAGTTACCTCTGTTGCAGAGGATAAGTTCATTAAGAGTTAACTGCACCTCAGATTGCAGCACAAATAAATGCTTCACAGAGTTCAAGTAACAGACACATCTCAACATCAACTGTTCAGAGACTGCGTGAATCAGGCCTTCATGGTCGAATTGCTGCAAAAAAACCACTACTAAAGGACACCAATAAAAAGAAGAGACTTGCTTGGGCCAAGAAACACGAGCAATGGACATTAGACCGGTGGAAATCTGTCCTTTGGTTTGATGAGTCCAAATTTAAGATTTCTGGTTCCAACCGGCGTGTCTTTGTGAGATGCAGAGTAGGTGAACGGATTATCTCCGCACATGTAGTTCCTACCGTGAAGCATGAAGGAGGAGGTGTGATGGTGTGGGGGTGCTTTGCTGGTGACACTGTCTGTGATTTATTTATAATTCAAGGCACACTTAACCAGCATGGCTACCACAGCATTCTGCAGCGATATTGTCACGTGAATTTCTATCTCTAATTCAACCTAAGCTTGAATCATTACCAGAGGTTGTAAAGCTCTGGTTTTAATCATCAATGATTCAAGGTCCACAATCCACAAGTAATTATTGGTAAATTTTTATTCAAGGAGAGCTCTGACCAAAAACACAAACATACTGTTTTTATACCCCTTGACAAACAAAGGCATTATGCTCCTCCCACCTTTAGGTGGCTTTCTTAAAACAGTTCCCGCCTTCTTCTTTACCCTTGAATGTTTAGTAATGTTAGTGGGTTGACACTACATGATAATTCGAATATCGTATACACATTTCTACTGTATTTGGGGTGAAATCTTTTAGTCATTATTTTAATACACAAATTCATCTATAAATCCACCCTTTTGACTAAATGGTTTCATCTTCAGGATAAATGTATTTACAAACATGTTTAATCTCAGAGATCAGTTCTATTTATCTACATCCAATCATAGGTCTTCTTTTTAGGATTTTCCCTATGACCTTCATACATCAGAACCAATAAACGTTTCATCCAATTGCGGTCTTTCAGGGTCAAAGTCGTCGTTATCCCCCAAGCCTGGAGGATCGTATTTCCCGCTCTCCTGGTCATAGTCCGGAGTCGGTCCATCTCTTATCATTTGGTGAGATACTGCATTCACCAACGCCTTGCTCACCAATCCTCGGACACAGGGAACAAGACAACAACCACATAATACAAGAATTCCCATACAAACACTGACTGCCCCTAAGATGGTTGCTGCTATGGTTTTCCATTTACCAAACATGGTATCAAACCATCCTGTCCAAGATGTACTAATTCCTGAGTTTTCAGCCCATTCTTTACTTAGCGCAGTTAATCCGGCAAGAGCTCTGGTCACCGTCCCCTCCGGTGCGGTGTTGTTAGGGATAAATGTGCAACAATGGCCCCCCACCATTTTACAGACTCCACCCCTTTCTGCCAGCAACATATCCAGAGCTAACCGATTTTCCCAGGTCATAAGTGAGGTGGCCGATAATTGCTCGGAGATCCCCTTTACTGCATCTCTAGTCTGGTTAATAAATCGTTGTTGGTTGTAATAGATATAATTAATCCAATCCACATTTTTGTTTATTGTCACCCACCAGAAAAATGTTGTGGTGAACCCCTCCCATATCTGATTCATAGCTTTGTATTCATCTGGAACACCCCTGGGGATGCCTATACCATCTATCCAAATGGGGCTATTTCCTTCCTGACCTATATTCCTTTTCCTTCTTATTATTCTTCCTGTCACTGGTCTTTGATGACTAATTCTTACAGGCTGGACCAACAATACTGGTGCACAAGTACCCACCCATCCCTCTGGTAATGTCTGCCGAATACTCCCTTTTTTAGTGCATGCCCACCACACATCAGTCAGAGGGATGGTTAGGTTCCTAATTTTTTCCCTCCCTTCCTTATCTAAATCAGTCACATTAATTATCTCCTTACAGCCATCAAAATCACCCAAGTTACGGGTGCCATTTCTATGTCTGTAACACTGGTATTCGCCAGGAGTTAAAGTGAATCTAGGTGGGCTGGCCGAGTATGTCAATTTTGCCAGCCCAATCCCTGTGCAATTGGGCTCTTTTTGATTGGACCCCAGGTCTAATACACAGGGAAACATTGCCTTTGGCATTGGGGCGGTCAACATTGTTGGTCGCCCAATGGAGCATGCATAACAATTGGTCTCCCCCAAGGCCCTAGCGGTGTATTTCATCCACTTTAACCAGAGATTCTCATCAGGGACCCCCTCCACTTCCCCATTGTTCCATTCTTGGAGGAGAAAATCTTTCATAGTGGACGGGTTAGTCAAATTGACTCCGTCATCCCTTGACTGATTTACTCGGTCTATTGCCATTAATGGATTAATGACAGTACCTGCTCCCTCTATATCTTTTGACTCCATTAAATATAATCTTAGACAAGTATCCCGTCCGTATACGTCCGCGCAAGCCCAGTAAGTTCTTTTCATGTCCTCTTTAGTGACCTTTACTATCGTTACTACCATCTCCGTGGGGATGTCGTTATACCTTCTTATCCTCCATCTGGACGTCCAGCCCCCCCCCCCCGTCTCATATCTCCTTCCCCCAGTATGTCTAAATACCTGAGCCCAGGAACAATCCGCTGAGGGGGCTGAACATAAATACAACGGGATCTTATAATCCCATGTTGCTTGCTTATCCGCTCTGATAAGATCCCTAATCATAATTTTGAATCTTACTCCCCACCCTTCTCTGACTCCTATTTTGTAGATCACTCGCCCTTGATGGTCAGTATGTCGGGTCGCTTTCCCTTTATTTCTTAATAATGGTAAGGCCATAGCGTAATTGGTGCGAGGTGGTGGTGGATTTTGACCTACCACGACTATTGCCGAGACTATGATGCAGCTCAGGGTCACCCATATTCCCAAAAACCGCCAACCCTCTTCTGTCTTGAGTCCTTCTGCTCGGTACCACCCCATACTCACACCCTAGGAACACACTACAGTGATGATAGGTCTGGGTAGGAGATCTTCGTTGACAGAGGTGACCCCCGGACCCTGTGGCCCAGTTCCGCTCGTCAACTCTGCGTGTGCTAAGCGGTGCTTGTATGTGGTCCTACCTTCTTGCAGTGGGTAACATGGACCCAGGTTCCTCTCTCTGCTATTCTAATGGCAAAGGCGGTGACCAATAGAACCTGGTAGGGGCCTTTCCAACGGGGCTGCTTCCAGTCTTTCTTCTTTAGGGATTGTATCCACACCCAGTCTCCGGGTTGGATAGAGTGGGTTACCCTCTCCTTTAGTTCTCCTGTGGGGCACAGAATCTTTGACATACGTGTTTGGTTAATGAACAGTCTTCTCATATGTCCCGCCAATGTCCCTTCTACTTCTGTATCTGCCTCCTCTAGTCTGCCTAACTCGGGCATTCTATATGGTCTCCCAAACACTTTTTCAAAGGGGGATAACCCATCTTTATCCGGTGTCACCCTAATCGTCATTAATACTATTGGTAGACATTGTACCCAATTTCTTCCTGTACTCATGTGCATTTTTCTTAAACGTGATTTAATCGTCGAATTAGTGCGTTCAATCAAACCTGCTGATTCCGGATGATATGAACAATGTTTTTTCATATTAATATGTAACTTCTGTCCAATATTATCTATTACCTGGTTGGAGAAGTGAGACCCATTGTCGGAATAAATAGTTTCTGGCAATCCGAACCGAGGGATTATTTCCTGACATAAAGCTTTAGCTACTGTGAATGCATCAGCGGAGGAGGTTGGAAAGACTTCTACCCATTTGGTATACTTGTCTATCACAGTCAAACACCATTTTTTCCCTTCACTTCTTGTAAGTTCTATAAAATCAATTTCCAACTGTTGGAATGGATATCTGGCCTGGGGAAATTCCCCTTTTGGTGCTCTCTGCTTTCCTTGATGATTACTTTGTGCACATATAACACACCTAGAACACATTTTTTAAAAGTAATTTGTTATCCCGTACGCTACAAAGTGCTTTCTAATTTTTTCCACCATCCCCCCGGTTGATACGTGACTTTGCCCATGTATCAAAATTGCTGCATATCTAAACAGAGATTTTGGTAATATAGGTAAATTACCTTGATGCCACATTTCCCCCTTCTTGACTGCTCCCATTTTCTCCCATCTACTCACTTCCTTCATCGGTGCTCTTAACTGGCTGTCTATCAGTAATGCTTTATCAATGTCTACCTCCTCTTTTAGATGTAAGTATGTGGGTGATTGTGGTTTGAGACCTGCCTTTTTCGCTTCCTCATCTGCCTTTCTGTTGCCGTTGCTTATGCTATCTACACCTTTAGTGTGAGCATCACATTTACAGATAGCTAACTTCTCTGGTAGGAGTACAGCATCTAAAAGATTCAAAATTAACTGGGCATGTGTAATGGTTTTGCCAGAAGTGGTTACCATTCCCCTGTTTCTCCATTGTGCAGCAAATACGTGTACTGTATTAAATGCATAGGCACTATCGGTGTAAATAGTAACCTTTTTCCCTTTACTCAAATGACATGCCCGAGTGAGAGCCACTATCTCTGCCTGTTGTGCAGAATAATTTCTAGGTAATGATTCAGCTTCCAAGACGTCAGTCTCTGTTACAACTGCATATCCTGTAGCATTCGTACCATCAGGGTTTTTTCTAGATGAACCATCAACAAACATAGTCACTTCCCCATCCACTAAGGCTAGGTCTTTTAAGTCAGGTCTTGGCAACACAAGTTTCTCAGTTTCAGTTATACAATCATGTGGGCTGCCATCTGTCGCAATGGGAACTAGAGTAGAGGGGTTTAGAGTTGTACACCGTTCAATGGTCAAATTAGGCATATTTAACAGGATTATCATACAAGATAAATGTCTAGCAGGTGACATATAGGCCATTTTATGCTCCAACAACAGTATGGATACTGCATGCGGAACCTTTAGTGTTAAATCGTGGTATAAAAATATTGATGCCGAATCTTGCACTGCCTGAGCTGCAGCTACCACAGATTGTAAACATAGTGGCATTGCTTGTGCTACCTGGTCTAATTTAGATGAATAATACGCAATGGGTTTGTTCTTATCCCCATGTTTTTGAGTCAAAACCGATGTCATATATCCCTCCCTACAATCTACCGTCTGGGTAAAAGGCCTGTCATATCTAGGAAAAGCTAAGGCTGTTTGGGAAGTGAGCAACTTTTTTATCTCTATAAATTGTTCCTCCGCCTCAGAGTTCCAAATGATTTTATCATGTGCTGCCATTGCCTTCCCATAGATAAGATCACTTAACTTCCCAGTATGCAGTGCATAATGTGGTACCCAAGCTCTACAGTAGTTTATCATCCCCAAAAAGCTCATCATTTGTTTTTTTTTCAATGGTTTTGGCGCTTCAAGTATAGCAGTTTTCCTGGATGAGTTTAACATTCGCCCTTCCTGAGTTATAGCGTGTCCTAGGTAAATCACCTCGCTCTGCCAAAGTTGAAGTTTCTTTTTGCTCACTTTGTGTCCCTGTTCTGCCAAGAAGGTTAACAATTGGATTGTATCCCTCTTACATCCCTCCTGAGTGGGATTAGCCAATAGAATATCATCTACATAAACTAACATTTGGCTTCCCTCCTGAGGTTCAAACTTTCCCAAATTCCTAGTTATAGCCTGGGCAAAGATTGTAGGACTTTCCGAGTAGCCTTGAGGCATCCTAGCGTATGTCCATTTCCTTCCCTGAAAAGTAAAGCCAAACCACCCCTGACTATCCGGATGAACTGGGATACTAAAGAAAGCATTAGCTAAATCTATCACTGTAAAATAGGAGTTTTCTGGTTTCAATTGGTTCAGCAATGTATGTGGATCTGGTACACATGGAGCTCTGGGAATGATATTTCTATTAACCCCCTGCAAGTCCATTACCATCCTCCAGTCGGCGCTAGGTGCCGCCTTTTTAACAGGAAATACTGGAGAGTTGCATTGTGCCTCGTCTCCAGGAATTATCACCCCTCCCTTAAGTAAATGCTCAAATGTAGGTGTTATCCCTTTTATTGCTTCTGGTTTCATAGGGTATTGCTTTTGGTATGGTCTATGATCGGATCGAGGAATCACTTGTACTGGAGCTACCCCCTTAATTAGTCCCACATCGGCTGGTCCTTGTGACCATAATTTGAACGGAATTGCTGCCAACTCATCCTCCTGTTCCTGAGTTAAGAAAATCTCTTCCTGTAATCCGTTAAAATTTGTCTCCAGGTGGACTCCGGCCTGGGTTTTTGCTCTCCAATTCAATTTTCTTCTATATCTCCCCGTGGAGTGGCTATACTGATCCCCATTTGGTGTATTTTGCCAGTCAGTGATGTTTTTCCCCTGTTTTATCCATTTACCTAGTGATAACCATTCCTCTGAAGGTTCTTTCACTAGGGAAACATGGGGGCTCCACCTTTCTCTGTACAGTCTCTGGCTTTGTGGTCCTAACTCCACCTCTACAGCTGCCCGTTTTTTATCATAGTGAACCCATTTTAACCCAATTGTTTTTTCTGTGGTTTTTAACAATTCTTCCTCATAATCTGGGTTAGGACCTGGGTGCTCATTACACAATAATGTACAGTGTAAGTCATCTACCGTCATCTTGGTTGATCCAATCACTAACTCATTACTTAGGTCCATTAGTGATTTCGGTATGTCTGTGAGTCCCCCTCTTAGCAGATCCTGGCTATACCAATAGCATGGTTTTCCCTCCCCGCTCAATACCATATTATCTCTTACGACATATGCCTTCATACCCCTTAGCGTTGGCTTTACAGCTACGTTCAACTGAGTCATGGCATCCCTTCCTAGCAAATTGACCGGACACAGGCTTGATACAAGTACAGGTATGCATACCTCTCCCCCTGAATCTTCATGTTTTAAAGTCACCGGGGCCGATAATCGCTCTATAAATTGATGGCCCGAGGCCGAGCGTACCATGATTTTTTCCCCATTAATTCTAATTCCTTTGGGTATGTCGGCTACACAGATTGCTGTGCGACATGCCCCTGTGTCACACAAGAATTTAATATTTTTCCCCAATATTGTTAAGGTGAGGTATGGTTTCTGTTCTTGCTGCAGAGCCAATTCAATCGTTTCCAATTCAAACACTTCACACCCCGTATCAATGGTATCCTCTGACCCCTCTCCTTCACTATCTGTCTTACTATCTTCCCCTTGCTCTAGTCATGCCTCATCTTCCTCTTCCTCCCTACCGGAACTGGGTGGTGGGTGTTTGTAGGCCCTCTCTCTTTTTCCACCCCGATTATCTTGTTTGCCCCTTCTTTTATTGCCACAGTCGCGATGGTTATGACCTGTCTCGTTACAGTATTTACACGGGGCACAACATTCTCTTGCAAAGTGTCCTTCTTTGTCACAGTTAAAACACCTACTTCCTTTCCCATAGGGCAGGAAAGAGCGAGGCCTCCCTCCCCCCTCTTCTGGAGTTCTACCTCTCCCAGCTATCTCCCCTAGAGTAGCCATTAAATATTCTGCTCCCTTTTGTTCCTTTCTTACTTTATCCTGTCTACTATTCTGCTCATGATGGATTGCATATCTTTTGACCTCGGCTAATGATGTAGTTCCCCATCCCACTAAAGTTCTCTTAATATTCCTGCTTATTTCTGGTCTCATTCCACTAAGGAATGCTATTTTTAACTGCTGATGGTACGGAGTATCATTCCCTTGCCCTTGGGGAGGCTCAGGTATCCCACTATTTGCGTTAAATACATTTCTCAGTCTCTCTAAGTATTGGCTGATGGTCTCACTGTCTTCCTGTTTACATTCATGTACTTTGGAGAAGTCAGCATGTCGATGGTAATGTTCCCTTAAATTATTACACAATTCAGTTATTTTCCCAACATATTGCCCATCATCTGCCCATGGTAGGACTGCTCCATTGGCATCCCCTGAAACCCACTGCCCCCGAACAGCTGCCCAATCTTTCCCAACTAGGGTTCTGACTGCCCTTTCAATTTCCCCTGTGTTTAGCTTAAAGCTTGCCGCTAGACTCTCCAAATCCCTCCTGAACCCCTCTATTCCTGTCTTAGGGTGCACTACACCCTCTATAGCTCTCACTACATCTCGCTGTGTCCATGCCCTATATACATCCAGTGTGTCTGGTGCATGCTCCTCCCCAGCCCTTGGGTTCGGCAAGGCTATCAAAGGGTACTGGTCATCCCCTTCCTCATTATCTAACCACTCTTTCTTCCCTGGCTTATTGTAGTTTTCTAATCTTTTTAACTCCCTGTTTTTAAACTCTCTGTGTTTACTCTCTCTTGCTTTTCCTGCCTCTTTCTCTCTATCCAATTCTGCCCTTAACCTGACTATTTCATTTTGTAAAATGTCCCCCTCTTTGTTTTCTTTACTGGCCTCTTTACTCTGCCCCCCCTCTTCTTGCCCTTCCAACATTCCGGCTTGGCCGTCATATGGTGGGGGAGGGACGGGGATCACCCCTAATCTTCTCCTACACATGACAACGGTATCATCTGGGCTTTCTTTCCAAGCTTGCTCTACCAACTCTGGATATAACCTCTCTGCTCTTTGCTCTGGGGGAGGCCCTGAAACTTCTTTTTTTCTGTCCCTTTCTCTTTGCATCTCTAATAATTTTTTCTTTTGTCCTTCCTCTCTTTTTCGCGCCTCAAACCGCCATACCCTCGCTGTTTCTATCCCCTCCTTTCGCTGTTTTTTCAAATTGGTTCCGCAGTGTACATGCATCTGTTTGATCATAAGTTCTAATTTTTCTACTTCGAGATGCCCAATAAATCCATACTTTCTCTCCCAAACGGATCCATAAAACACATTCCTTCGATCTCTCCCTAACATATATCTTTCATCCCCCGTTAATTCCCGGGAAGATTTATTTCCCATGGTGGAAAACTAAAAAAATTCCCCCCTTTCGTAATAATTCCCAGAATTATTCTTCTAGGAGCTTATTATTTTTGTGCGTCTCTTGAGCCAATGTATGATTTGCTCTTGTAATTAACCATTTAAAATTATTCAACCCCTAACCCAGAGCTTTTATTTAAAACTCTGGTTTCATGAGAAGAGTCAAATAACCATTTTTTCTCACGCGACTTAATAATTTAGCTCCTTCCTTGAAACGATTTACACGTACACTGATGGATACTCAAGTCTCACACGTACATAACATTATACAGTCATTTGCTAAACCTATTTGTAACCTAGAGGTCGTAACTGCTCTAGTTTCATGAAACACACAGAGTTCTAGCAAATCCCCAGTTGTATACGCGACTTTTGACCCGTTTTATCTATAGCACACGACGAAAATCATCCCTTTCCCTGTTTATCGTAGTACTGTACCCAATACAGTCTCAATAAAAAACTAGTTTACATTGGTGATGGCCTTCACCCCTTGTCATTTCGGACTAGATTATTCTGGTAATAGCTATTTACCTAGGGTCAATTGCGGACCCTCCCTGTTTCGTAATAATTATTACTTTGGTAACTATTTTCTGCCCTCTCTCACTCTCTCATACAAGTTCAAATAATTTTACCAAAATTCATGAATTAAATTACTGACCTTTTCCTTGTAGTTTGGATTCAAATAATTTTTCAAACTCGTTAACGTCTTTATCGTTCATAAAGAGTAATCACCGGCCTGTTTATTAACCTTAACGTCGAAGGCCAGGACTATTCTTCACGGATGCAATCACCCGGCCGTGCACGGATTTCGGTGTCTCTAGAACGATAAAGATGTATTAAGATCCGGCTCGAAGGACCAATCTGTCACGTGAATTTCTATCTCTAATTCAACCTAAGCTTGAATCATTACCAGAGGTTGTAAAGCTCTGGTTTTAATCATCAATGATTCAAGGTCCACAATCCACAAGTAATTATCGGTAGATTTTTATTCAAGGAGAGCTCTGACCAAAAACACAAACATACTGTTTTTATACCCCTTGACAAACAAAGGCATTATGCTCCTCCCACCTTTAGGTGGCTTTCTTAAAACAGTTCCCGCCTTCTTCTTTACCCTTGAATGCAGTGGCGGCTCCTGAAAAAATTCTCAGGAGGGGCAATTTTTCTGATGATTTAGGTGACCTACACACATTTTTTAAAAGATATGTCCAGCAACAACATGAAGACAGGGGCAGCATATAAGTCAATACCAGAAGCATTTATTGACTGATCTCAAAAGTGTTGGCTTACAAAAGCAAAATAAGTTATCACAGTAAAAATAATCAAGGGTGTTCTTTCACATTCCTCAACACTGCATAAACAATATGTATGGCTTTGTAAAAATGAACAACCATATTCTGGCCAATTGTATAGATTTGTAAATATGAACAACCATATTCTGGCCAATTGTATAGATTTGTAAAAATGAACATGAACAGATTTTTTTATTTTTTTATTCCTCTTTTTAGTCAGCTTTAGAATGTGTTCATACACTTATGAGCACCACTGTACAGTACACATAGTATATAAAATAAGATAGATTACACCACTGGCCATATATAATGACAATAATGTAATTTCAAACACAAATGCAGTCTCCTTTCATGCATACATTTTCAAATAAAGCTCTGCTTTGAGAAAGATCGAATGATATTGTTTAATCTTTATCTTACCTTATGGCCTGCACACTGCTTGCGAAGCTGTCGAGGGCACGTTTGATAAAGACAGCATCGATGTCCTTATTCTGTAGCTTCTGGTACGGTGGGCTGGTCAAATGAACCCAATGAACCCGTCCGGATGGCTTCAAAACATTCTATGAGGTCGTCTCGATTCTCGTAGACAGTGTTCACGACTCTGCTGTTGCTAACCTCATCGTTGTGGCGGCGGACAGCTAGCCTGTATCCCTCATCCAGTTGAGTGGCAATATTCACTCTCACCAAAGCAGACAATCTCAAACAGCTATCAATGTGGGTCTTTGACAGCTCATTTTTCTTAATCTTTTCTGAAAGATGGTGCATGTCGGTTACACCAGTCGCTGTCCAAGCGTTGCTGTCTGCCGTTCATGGTTACGTTACGTTACGTATGACGAAAGCGCGTAAGTGCAAGCCCTCAGACACCCATAGAGAATGTATTGAAAGCTCAGAAATTTGAAAAAAAAATATTTTACATTAGAGGCTATGAGAGACTTCTGGGCGATTTTCAACCTGACTGAAATCGCCCCAAAACGGGCGGGGACATTTGAAGCACGACTTTAGCCTGATTGGACATTTAGTGGCTGGCAGATCAGACGTGAACACTGAACTACTGTTGCCATGATATAATTGATTAGAAAAAAAATCCCTTCCTTTTCCCGTTTGGCAGTGCGTCGCCCATATCGCCCTATTGAACACACCGCCCATGCTTGAATGTTTAGTAATGTTAGTGGGTTGACACTACATGATAATTCGAATATCGTATACACATTTCTACTGTATTTGGGGTGAAATCTTTTAGTCATTATTTTAATACACAAATTCATCTATCAGATATACCATCCCATCTGGTTTGCGCTTAGTGGGACTATCATTTGTTTTTCAACAGGACAATGACCCAAAACACACCTCCAGGCTGTGTAAGGGCTATTTGACTAAGGAGAGTGATGGAGTGCTGCATCAGATGACCTGGCCTCCACAATCACCCGACCACAACCCAATTGAGATGGTTTGGGATGAGTTGGACCGCAGAGTGAAGGAAAAGCAGCCAACAAGTGCTCAGCATATGTGGGAGCTCCTTCAAGACTGTTGGAAAAGCATTCCTCATGAAGCTGGTTGAGAGAATGCCAAGAGTGTGCAAAGCTGTCATCAAGGCAAACGGTGGCTACGTTGAAGAATCTCAAATATAAAATATATTTTGATTTGTTTAACACTTTTGTGGTTACTACATGATTCCATATGTGTTATTTCATAGTTTTGATGTCTTCACTATTATTCTACAATATAGAAAATAGTAAAAATAAAGAAAAACCCTTGAATGAGTAGGTGTGTCCAAACTTTTGACTGGTACTGTATATATTCAGTGGGGAGAAGTATTTGATACACTGCCGATTTTGCAGGTTTTCCTACTTACAAAGCATGTAGAGGTCTGTAATTTTTATCATAGGTACACTTCAACTGTGTGAGACGGAATCTAAAACAAAAATCCAGAAAATCACATTGTATGATTTTTAAGTAATTAATTTGCATTTTATTGCATGACATAATTATTTGATACCTCAGAAAAGCAGAACTTAATATTTGGTACAGAAACCTTTGTTGGCAATTACAGAGATCATACGTTTCCTGTAGGTCTTGACCAGGTTTGCACACACTGCAGCAGGGATTTTGGCCCACTCCTCCATACAGACCTTCTCCAGATCCTTCAGGTTTCGGGGCTGTCGCTGGGCAATACGGACTTTCAGCTCCCTCCAAAGATGTTCTATTGGGTTCAGGTCTGGAGACTGGCTAGGCCACTCCAGGACCTTGAGATGCTTCTTACGGAGCCACTCCTTAGTTTCCCTGGCTGTGTGTTTCGGGTCGTTGTCATGCTGGAAGACACAGCCACGACCCATCTTCAATGCTCTTACTGAGGGAAGGAGGTTGTTGGCCAAGATCTCGCGATACATGGCCCCATCCATCCTCCCCTCAATACGATGCAGTCGTCCTGTCCCCTTTGCAGAAAAGCATCCCCAAAGAATGATGTTTCCACCTCCATGCTTCACAGTTAGGATGGTGTTCTTGGGGTTGTACTCATCCTTCTTCTTCCTCCAAACACGGCGAGTGGAGTTTAGACCAAAAAGCTCTATTTTTGTCTCATCAGACCACATCACCTTCTCCCATTCCTCCTCTGGATCATCCAGATGGTCATTGGCAAACTTCAGATGGGCCTGGACATGCGCTGGCTTGAGCAGGGGGACCTTGCGTGCGCTGCAGGATTTTAATCCATGACGGCGTAGTGTGTTACTAATGGTTTTCTTTGAGACTGTGGCCCCAGCTCTCTTCAGGTCATTGACCAGGTCCTGCCGTGTAGTTCTGGGCTGATCCCTCACCTTCCTCATGATCATTGATGCCCCCACTGTATATATATACACTGCTCAAAAAAATTAAGGGAACACTTAAACAACACAATGTAACTCCAAGTCAATCACACTTCTGTGAAATCAAACTGTCCACTTAGGAAGCAACACTGATTGACAATAAATGTCACATGCTGTTGTGCAAATGGAATGGACAACAGGTGGAAATTATAGGCAATTACCAAGACACCCCCAATAAAGGACTGGTTTTGCAGGTGGTGACCACAGACCACTTCTCAGTTCCTATGCTTCCTGGCTGATGTTTTGGTCACTTTTGAATGCTGGCGGTGCTTTCACTCTAGTGCTAGCATGAGACGGAGTCTACAACCCACACAAGTGGCTCAGGTAGTGCAGCTCATCCAGGATGGCACATCAATGCGAGCTGTGGCAAGAAGGTCTGCTGTGTCTGTCAGCGTAGTGTCCAGAGCATGGAGGCGCTACTAGGAGACAGGCCAGTACATCAGGAGACGTGGAGGAGGCCGTAGGAGGGCAACAACCCAGCAGCAGGACTGCTACCTACGCCTTTGTGCAAGGAGGAGCAGGAGGAGCACTGCCAGAGCCCTGCAAAATGACCTCCAGCAGGCCACAAATGTGCATGTGTCTGCTGAAACGGTCAGAAACAGACTCCATGAGGGTGGTATGAGGGCCCGACGTCCACAGGTGGGGGTTATGCTTACAGCCCAACACCGTGCAGGACATTTGGCATTTGCCAGAGAACACCAAGATTGGCAAATTCACCACTGGCGCCCTGTGCTCTTCACAGATGAAAGCAGGTTCACACTGAGCACGTGACAGACGTAACAGAGTCTGGAGACGCCGTGGAGAACGTTCTGCTGCCTGCAACATCCTCCAGCATGACCGGTTTGGCGGTGGGTCAGTCATGGTGTGGGGTGGCATTTCTTTGGGGAGCCGCACAGCCCTCCATGTGCTCGCCAGAGGTAGCCTGACTGCCATTAGGTACCGAGATGAGATCCTCAGACCCCTTGTGAGACCATATGCTGGTGCGGTTGGCCCTGGGTTCCTCCTAATGCAAGACAATGCTAGACCTCATGTGGCTGGAGTGTGTCAGCAGTTCCTGCAAGAGGAAGGCATTGATGCTATGGACTGGCCAGCCCGTTCCCCAGACCTGAATCCAATTGAGCACATCTGGGACATCATGTCTCGCTCCATCCACCAATGCCACGTTGCACCACAGACTGTCCAGGAGTTGGCGGATGCTTTAGTCCAGGTCTGGGAGGAGATCCCTCAGGAGACCATCCGCCACCTCATCAGGAGCATGCCCAGGCGTTGTAGGGAGGTCATACAGGCACGTGGAGGCCACACACACTACTGAGCCTCATTTTGACTTGTTTTAAGGACATTACATCAAAGTTGGATCAGCCTGTAGTGTGGTTTTCCACTTTAATTTTGAGGGTGACTCCAAATCCAGACCTCCATGGGTTGATACATTTGATTTCCATTTATACTTTTTGTGTGATTTTGTTGTCAGCACATTCAACTAAGTAAAGAAAAAAGTATTTAATAAGATTATTTCGTTCATTCAGATCTAGGATGTGTTATTTTAGTGTTCCCTTTATTTTTTTGAGCAGTGTATATATCCACAGTGTATATATATATATATATATATATATATATATATATATATATATTTATACTCCGGACTCCGACATTGCTCACCCTAGTATTTATATATTTCTTAATTCCATTCTATTACTTTTAGATTTGTGTGTCTTGTTAAATATTACTGCACTGTTGGAGCTAGGAACACAAGCATTTCGATACACCCGCAATAACATCTACTAAACATGTGTATGCGACCAACAACATTTGATTTGATTTAGGTTTGATTTGACAGAGAATAAGTCAATAAAGGACAGGGTAATGTTCATAAGGCACAACACAAAAGAAAACCCAGTGAAACCGGGAGGTAGAATACTATCACAACTTGTGCAATATCAAATGCTTGTTTTGTTTTTCGGCGTTGCAACAGGTTTGGTATGGTTTGTGCTCTAATGAACACAACCCAGCTTCAATAAAGAACATGTTCACATCAATAGAGGACAGCATGAAGATGGTTGAGTTCAGGTGTCTGACAATGTATATGTTGAGTGTTTGTTATTGAATAAATGGACAATCGAGGAGCATCTTAGTCTGAATGCCTGGCTGAACATAATGTAAAGTTTGCGGGAACAGGACACACACACACACACACACACACACACACACAGCCGCTCCATTGAGTGGATACAACACAAATGAGTTAGTGAGAGCCACACAATGGACACAATCACAAAGCAAAGCCATGTACAGTGGCTTGCGAAAATATTCACCCACCTTGGCATTTTTCCTATTTTGTTGCCTTACAACCTGGAATTAAAATTGATTTTTTGGGGGTTTGTATCATTTGATTTACACAACTTGCCTACCACTTTGAAGATGCAAAATATTTTTTCTTGTGAAACAAACAACAATTAAGACAAAAAAACAGAAAACTTGAATGTGCATAACTATTCACCCCCCAAAGTCAATACTTTGTAGAGCCACCTGTTGCAGCAATTACAGCTGCAAGTCTCTTAGGGTATGTCTCTATAAACTTGGCACATCTAGCCACTGGGATTTTTGCCCATTCTTCAAGGCAAAACTGCTCCAGCTCCTTCAAGTTGGATGGGTTCCACTGGTGTACAGCAATCTTTAAGTCATACCACAGATTCTCAATTGGATTGAGGTCTGAGCTTTGACTAGGCAATTCCAAGACATTTCCCCTTAAACCACTCAAGTGTTGCTTTAGCAGTATGCTTAGGGTCCTTGTCCTGCTGGAAGGTGAACCTCTGTCCCAGTCTCAAATCTCTGGAAGACTGAAACAGGTTTCCCTCAAGAATTTCCCTGTATTTACCACCATCCATCATTCCTTCAATTCTGACCAGTTTCCCAGTCCCTGCCAATGAAAAACATCCCCACAGCATGATGCTGCCACCACCATGCTTCATTGTGGGGATGGTGTTCTCGGGGTGATGAGAGGAGTTGGGTTTGCACCAGACATAGCGTTTTCCTTGATTGCCAAAAAGCTCAATTTTAGTCTCATCTGACCAGAGTACCTTCTTCCATATGTTTGGGGAGTCTCCCACATGCCTCTTGGCGAACACCTAACGTGTTTACTTATTTTTTTCATTAAGCAATGGCTTTTTTTCTGGCCACTCTTCTGTAAAGCCCAGCTCTGTGGAGTGTACAGCTTAAAGTGGTCCTATGGACAGATCCTCCAATCTCCGCTATGGAGCTTTGCAGCTCCTTCAGGGTTATCTTTGGTCTCTTTGTTGCCTCTCTGATTAATGCCTTCCTTGCCTGGTCCGTGAGTTTTGGTGGGCGGCCCTCTCTTGGCAGGTTTGTTGTGGTGCCATATTCTTTCAATTTTTTAATAATGGATTTAATGGTGCTCCGTGGGATGTTCAAAGTTTCGGATATTTCTTTATAACCCAACCCTGATCTGTACTTCTACACAACTTTGTTCCTGACCTGTTTGGAGAGCTCATTGGTCTTCATGTTGCCGCTAGTTTGGTGGTGCCCCTTGCTTGGTGTTGCAGACTCTGGGGCCTTTCAGAACAGGTGTATATATACTGAGATCATGTGACAGATCATATGACACTTAGATTGCACACAGGTGGACTTTATTGAACTAATTATGTGACTTCTGAAGGTAATTGGTTGCACCAGATCTTATTTAAGGGCTTCATAGCAAATGGGGTGAATACATATGCACACAACACTTCTCAACAAGTTATTTTTTTCATTTCACGTCACCAATTTGGACTATTTTGTGTATGTCCATGACATGAAATCCAAATAAAAATCCATTTAAATTACAGGTTGTAATGCAATAAAATAGGAAAAACGCCAAGGGGGATGAATACTTTTGCAAGGCACTGTAGCTAGCTAGTAGGCCTAAGATATATAGCTTGATTACTGAAGGAACAGGGAAGGGATGGAACGGTGCCACCACTGCCACGCTCAACTTAGTAGAGCAATGCTTTCGGGACTTACATTTTTCAATGGATAACATTAGATGGAAAGTTCATTGTAATAGCCTACCACACATTCTTAATTTGGAAAGCAGCACTTGCATGTTGTGTGTCTGTGTTGTGTGTCAGTTGTCCTGTGTGTGTTCCTGTTGGTCGGGATTCGGGAATGGGTGGTGGTGGTTGAGATTGTCTCCCTAGCTTCTTGAGGACGTTTCACAATTCGTGAGCTCATTTTATAAATCATGAACACGTTTTATATCTATTCATGCACAGGTTTTAGTAATTTGTGAGCATGTTTTATCATTCGTGAGCTCGTTTTATAAATCATGAGCATGTTTTATATCAATTCATGCACACGTTTTAGTAATTTGGGAGCATGTTTTATCATTTTTGAGCTTGTTTTATAATTCATGTGCTTGTTTAAAAAAAGATCTCAGTCAATTTCACCTGTTGGGCTCCGTAGGAAACAGACAGAAAGTATTCCTTAATGATTTTGTTAAATCCCCTCATTCAAATAAACGTGCACAGAGTTGCTCAAAAGCCTGTAGCATGTAAACATTCATGCTCTGAAATCATGGCTTCGGTTCATTCTGCTGCAATCACAACCCCTGCCACCGGGTGGCATTGTTATACCAAGGTTGAGGAAAGAGAAATGCAGAATGCAAAAATTATCACAACCTTGAAGTGGCATACACAACAACCATTCAAGCAGTTAAAGGACATTGCTCATCATTATGGAGGTACAATTTGCTCACAAACATCCCCTTTCAAAAGCTAGATGAAAGAAGAATCCCTCTGTATAATGCCATTCATTCTTAAAGACCGTGGGCCAGATTGTCTTAGCTAAGCATTTGCACCTGCTTTGCACCTGTGTTTTCAAAATTGAATTAATTCAACATTAAAGGTGCACTATGCAGAAATTGCTCCGTCATTTCCTGGTTGCTATAATTCTAATAGTTCGCCTAATTTCAGTTTATGTGACAAAACAAGAAAGTATAGAGTAAAGAATCATTGTTCCATCTAAACCGCTGTGAAATATATTTTCCATAACCAAAAATATTTTACTTTCAGCTGTTTGAAGCTGGTGTACAAAACCGAAAGTAAAAGACGCAAAAAACGAACTTAAGAATGGGAGGCATAGAAATAGTTCACATAGAACAGATCTACCGCTTCTTAGACTTGCTTTCAATGAGAATGACATATCTATAACTCATATTTCTATGTGAATTTGGACCGGTCGCCCAAAAAGTTATATATTGCAGCTTTAAGGACAGAACAAAAACATAGTTAAAGTTATGGTTAATTTTCGTGCATTTCAGAAAAGTGAACTATACCTTTAAACTGACTGATGGTGAAGGGGATTTTTGTAATATGTTACTTAGATTGATGCACGGGTGCGTCAATAGACTCTTAAGGTTTAAGAGAAAGAATAAGACAATTACAGAAAGGTTAAGAAAGCGAAATGTTTTAGTCTTGTTTTAGGTGTTAAATCCCTTACTGAAAAAACAGGTGCAAAGTTTGTACCTGGTGCAAACTGCTAAAAGTTTATCTGGTCATGTATGAGACCTTTTCTTCATGTTCTACATGAGACCTATAATGAGCTTTAGTAGAAGTCCCATATACTGTATGGGTCTGTGGGGTAAATATGGTTATTACTGAGATTCTGATTCTGTGTAAAGTAAGCCACAGGAAAGTGAGTCATTGTAGAGGCTCATGTAGCCAACCTAGTCGGGCCTCAAAGGGAAATGGATCAGGAGTTTATTCAGAAGTCTTTACCACTGTGTTCCATTTGTGTTCTCTTTTTTCAGCATGAAGGTTTAAACGGACTTTCCATCAAACCCAGACTAAATCAAGATCCTGAGAGTTCAGCCAGACATCAGTCTACATTTCTGTTCATCCTCCTATCAGCTTCAAAACACCAGTTAAAGGTTCATGTAACGTGCTGATAAGGATTGTTTTGAACAACCGCTTTAAGAAAACATGAAAAATTACATTGTTTACATTATTGGAATAAAATACAAAATTATTTAATCTAATGACAGAACAAAACTTATTTTAGCAGTCAGTAACATATGTTTGAAGGTTGCTGTAATATGAATAGAAACAGCTTTAATAATGTGTACTCCTGTTTGGACTGTTTTCTAACAAAGCAGTCATTAATTATCACAAGAGCGTCAATTAATGCAGCTAAAACAATAATGCACAGGCTTTTTATATAATTTAGCAGGGTTGGGGTTAATTCTATTACAATTCTCCTAAGCCACATATCTTTTGCAATCCTAATCCTATCAACCCTATACAGTACATACATATTTTAAATATACTATTTTTTACCTTAATCACAGAAATGAACAAAACTATGATCATATAATAATGTAATACAATTATAATATACAATATTCAATATAGAACATAATATATAGTTGATGTACATGTGTTTTATCGTAACTCCACAGTAACATTCAGCATAAATGGGATTTTATCCGTATGACGGCAATTGAAACCAGTGGCGTGCTGTCTTAGCCAACATATAGTAGAGCCCAAAATTATTGGATCCCTTGATAAAGATTAGCAAAAAAGACTGTATAAAATAAAATATGTCATATGACCATAGCACCGGTTCCAATCTAAGTGCCAATGCCATTTAGCAAACTATAGTCAGATGACATGAAAATAGAGGTATTTGGCCACGCACACCACTGGTGGGGTTGGCCTTCGAAAGATCAATGCATATGCAGAAAATACCTCATCCCTTCTGTAAAATATGGTGGTGGATCTTTGATGTTATGGGGCTACTTTGCTTCCACTGGTCCTGGGACCTTTGTTAATAAAGTCAATGGCATCATGAACTTTACCAATTACCAGGACATTTTAGCCCAAAACCTGGTTGCCTCTGCTAGGAGGCTGACACTTGGCCACAAGTGGATCTTCCAGGAAGACAATAACCCCAAGCACACATCAAAATCCACAAAGAAATGGTTATCTGACCACAAAATCTACATTTTGCAATGGCCATCTCAGTCTCCGAACTCGAACCCCATTGAAAACCTGTGGTTTGAATTGAAGAGGGTAGTCCATAAGCGCAGACGAAGGAGATCAAGGATCTGGAAAGATTCTGTATGAATGGTCAAACATCCCTCCCAATGTGTTCTCCAATCTCATAAAACATTTTAGAAAAAGGCTCAGTGTCATTATCCTTGCAAAGGGAGAGTGCTGGAGGATTAAAAACAGAGGATCCCTATCTTTTAGAGATTTTTGTTTAATTACTTGTTAAACAAAATCTCTTTCTCTGAGAAATGGTATTAGCATAAAATAATATATTTTTTAATTGAGCATACAATATAGCTCAGTATTTGTATCATTTATTTTATACAGTCTTTTTTAATCATCTTTATCAAGGGATCCAATACTTTTGGACCTGACTGTATGTCTTAGCCCACATACTGTATGACTCATCGACCTCATGAATGCCTACTGTAAGCAAACTGACTTCTCCTATTCAACCTACAGTACCTTGTTGTCCTTCAACATATCTTGTTGCCTAGGTTTTCAATAATAAATACTCCTTCTTCCTAGTCAACATCCCTTGTACTCCAACTGTGGCAGAATATCTCACAAACCTAGTCAGAAAAGCCAGTAACTTCCCAGTGGGCAAAAATGGTTAAAACGTCATTTCAACCAGTTTGGCTCAGTGTTTGTTCCTCCATGGGTCTCGTCAGAGCTCTGAGGTGCTGGTGGTGGCTCTCTTCTGGCTGATGGACCTGGACCTCCTGAAGGTGAAGGTCTGCTTGGAGCTCCTCACCTCCCTAGCGATGAAGTAGTAACACAGAGCGTCCAGACAGCACGTGATGTTGGCCAGACTCATGGCCACCTGCAAGAAAAGGCTGATCCTCGTCTTGGCCAAGCAGTCCTCGATCAGGCCTCGATGCACCTGGGAGGACATAGAGGATTAGATAGAGGTTATGCCTGTCAGGTCAGGTCACATGGCCAGGAAAAACTCTGGGTCTTAGCAATAACAGACCAGAGCCAAAGGATGAAGATGCCCCCAGACAAATATATGCACAAAAGATAACCTTAAGAAAGTGTTTATGGCATCTCTAGCTTTATTATGAACACACCAGGAACTGCAGCAGGATGCCCAGGTGGCTGGGCGTGAAGGGGACCAGGAAGGCACAGAGACTGCTGTAGATGATCTTCACGCAGGCTCTGCTCTTAGGGCTCTCCTGGCCCGACTGCCTCAACGTCCGGATGGTTTGGGCTGAACACACTACCAGCACCAGGGCCGGCCCCACGAACCCGAAGCTCAACAGGCAGCCGATCACCTTTGGGCTCCAGCCCTTCTCTGAGAAGCTGTGGAAGCAGTGGAAGGACACATCCGCCGCCTTGCGGAACCCATAGATGGGGGAGATGCCCCCTAGCACCACCACCCAGACCAGGATGCAGGTCCCCAGAGCGGCCCGGGGGGAACGGAGCTGCTTGGCACGGAAGGGGTGGCGTATTGCCACCCAGCGGTCCACAGCTATGCAGGCGATGGTGTAGATGCTGCCGTACATCCCCACGAAGTACAGGCTCTCCAGGAAGGAGCAGAGGAAGCGGTGGTGGGCCGCCCATTGGTGGTTGGTGGCGTGCATCTTGAAGGGGAGCAAGAGGAGGAGAAGGAGGTCCATGAGGGCCAGATTGGTCATGTAGATGGTGGACTCACTCCACTTGCGGAGGAAGATGCAGAAGACAACCAGGGCGAGGATGTTGAGGACAAGGCCAAACACGAAGATGGGCATGTAGATGGCGAGCTCCAGTGATGTCATCAGGTGGTCCACCTCGTCGAAGGAGCAGTTGGTTGTCATGGTGTTGCTGAGGGGTCAAAGGGAGAAACTGGTTGGTGCTTTATTTACAGTTGAAGTCGGAAGTTTACATACACCTTAGCCAAATACATTTAAACTCAGTTTTTCACAATTCCTGACATTTAATCCTAGTAAAAATTCCCTGTCTTAGGTCAGTTAGGATCACCACTTTATTTTAAGAATGTGAAATGTCAGAATAATAGTAGGGAGAATTATTTATTTCAGCTTTTATTGCTTTCATCACATTCCCAGTGGGTCAGAATTTTACATACACTCAATTAGTATTTGGTAGCATTGCCTTTCAATTGTTTAACTTAGGTCAGGGGTGTCAAATGTCCGGCCCGCGGGCCGGATCAGGCCCGCAAACGGGTTTAATCCGGCCCGCGAGATGATTAAAAAAAATATATATACAAAAAAAAAATATTGAATAATAATTTTGTCAAGTATAAAAATGCGCTGCAATTTTTCAATAAAATAAACTGCTGTTCCAATTGCGTCCACTGGATGGCGCAATAGCAATTGTGTTAAGCAAGCAAACTGTTTATACCGGGGCAGAGCAAGTAGGTCAAGCACGTGCAGCCAATGAGCTACTTTGTTTTGCCCGCGATATTTATTACGGCTTCTACTTTTAACATTATGTGCTTTGGCACCCTCATTGCCCCAATATGTCTCTGTCAAAAAAGAGAAAAGTGGACGCAGAGTGCAGAGTGTTCCAAGAAAAATTGTCATCCTTCTATTTATTAATGGAATTGAATGGGAAAGCTGTATGTTTGGTGTGTTCAGAGCATGTTGCAGTGCTGAAAGAATATAACCTTCGTCGCCACTATGTGAGTCTTCATGCCGACAAATATGACAACTTTCAAGGACAGCGGAGATGAGAGAAGGTGAATTAACTGTTGGCGGGTCTGAAGAAACAGCAGTCTGTGTTTACTCACAGCCGAGACATCAGTGACGCTGCAGTGAAAGCTAGCTACCTCATTGCTAATGAAATCGCAGTGGCTTCAAAACCATTTAGTGAGGGTGAATTTTAAAAAACATGCATGATGAAGGCAGCGGAGATTGTGTGCCCTGAAAAGCGGCAGGCTTTTGCAAATATCAGCCTGACAAGAAACACAGTTGCAGACAGGATTTCCGATCTTTCAGTGGATTTGGACAGCCAGTTGAAGCAAAAAGTAAAGTCATTCATTGCGTTTTCGGTTGCAATTGATGAAAGCACGGACATTACAGATGTTGCACAACTGGCCATTTTCATCCGCGGAGTTGATGACACATTGACCGTCACCGAGGAGTTTGTGGAGTTGGTGCCGATGACAGATACAACGACAGCAGCTGATATTTTTACCGCACTCGTCGGCGCGCTGGACAGGGTCGGAGTGGACTGGTCCCGCGCTGTCAGCCTGGCTACAGATGGTGCGCCCTCAATGATCGGGAAAAAAGCAGGCGTTGTGACAAAGTTCAGAGAGAAAGTGCAATCTGCAAATGGAGGACGTGATTTTTTGACTTTTCACTGTATTTTGCACCAGGAGGCTTTGTGTTGCAAGTCATTAAAGATGGATAACGTCATGAAGGTGGTCATCCAAACTGTTAATTTCATCCGATCCAGAAGCCTGAATCACCGTCAGTTTGCCAGCCTTCTCAGAGAGAAAGACCACATCTATGGCCTGCCATACCACACTGAGGTAAGATGGTTAAGCCGAGGTGCTGTGCTGAGGCGTTTCTTTGATTTACGAGAAGAAATTGAACAGTTCATGGAAGAAAAGGGCAAACCAGTGTTAGAATTTCATTCCGCAGAATGGATGCAGGACCTTGCATTTATGGTGGATGTTACAGAGCACCTGAATAACTTGAACAAACAGCTGCAAGGGCGCAACAAAGTTGTCACGCAGTATTATGACAGCATACGTTCTTTCAAGTTGAAGCTGTCATTGTGGGAGACGCAACTTGCCGGTGGTGATGCAGCTCACTTCCCCTGTCTGAAAAATGTGTGCGCGACCCAACATGTGGCAGACATGAAGCGGTTCAAAGATAAAATAACGGGACTGTTACGGGAGTTTGAGCAACGCTTTCAGATTTATGTTTATAAGTTTTTATGTTGATGTGCTATTGTTTTTAATTGATTTTATTTTATTTGTATATTTAACCTATTCTTGACTCTGTGGTTCTTGCACTTGTTTGGGGAACAGGATTTCATTATTTGTATCTACATTTCTGCCTGAGAAATGACACCCTGATATAGTTCTGTGATCTGTGATATACTTCTGTGAATCACTGAGGCATTGTGTGTTTGTGTGTTCTTTGTCCTCAGAACATTCAAATAACTTGAGGTGTTTTATGATTAATAGTGGTGTTGTGCTTTTGGACACTGTCCTCAGGCTCCAGCTTTATGTTTATATGTTTTTATGTTGATGTGCTATTGTTTTTAATTGATTTTATTTTATTTGTATATTTAACCTATTCTTGACTCTGTGGTTCTTGCACTTGTTTGGGGAACAGGATTTCATTATTTTTATCTACATTTCTGCCTGAGAAATGGACACCCTGATATAGTTCTGTGATCTGTGAAACAGTTCTGTTAATCACTGAGGCAGTGTGTGTTTGTGTGTTCTTTTTCTTTAGAATTTTCAAATAAACTTGACGTGTTTTATGATTAATAGTGATGTTGTGCTTGTACTATTTTGGACACACTGTCCTCAGGCTCCAGCTTTATGTTGTATGTTGATCGTATTAAAACAAAGAAAACAATCTGAAGTTGTTGTTTTTAAGTTATATATACCATGATTTTTCCGGTCCGGCCCACTTGGGAATAGATTTTCCTCCATGTGGCCCCTGAGCTAAAATGAGTTTGACACCCCTGACTTAGGTCAAATGTTTCGGGTAGCCTTCCACAAGCTTCCCACAATAAGTTGTGTGAATTTCGGCCCATTCCTCCTGACAGAGCTGGTGTAACTGAGTCAGGTTTTTAGGCCTCCTTACTCGCACACGCTTTTTCAGTTCTGCCCACAAATGTTCTATAGGATTGTGGTCAGGGCTTTGTAATGGCCACTCCAATACCTTGACTTTGTTGTCCTTAAGCCATTTTGCCACAACTTTGGAAGTATGCTTGGGGTCATTGTCCATTTGGAAGACCCATTTGCGACCAATCTTTAACTACCTTACTGATGTCTTGAAATGTTGCTTCAATATATCCACATAATTTTCCTTCCTCATGATGCCATCTATTTTGTGAAGTGCACCAGTCCCTCCTGCAGCAAAGCACCTCCACAGCATGATGCTGCCACCCCCGTGCTTCACGGTTGGGATGGTGTTCTTCGACTTGCAAGCAACCCCCTTTTTCCTCCAAACATAACGATGGTCATTATGGCCAAACAGTTCTATTGTTGTTTCATCAGACCAGAGGACATTTCTCCAAAAAGTACGATCTTTGTCCCCATGTGCAGTTGCAAACCATAGTCTGGCTTTTTTATGGCGGTTTTGGAGCAGTGGCTTCTTCCTTGCTGAGCGGCCTTTCAGGTTATGTCAATATAGGACTCGTTTTACTGTGGATATAGATAATTTTGTACCTGTTTCCTCCAGCATCTTCACAAGGTCCTTTGTTGTTGTTCTGGGACTGATTTGCACTTGTCGCACTAAAGTACGTTCATCTCTAGGAGACAGAACGCATCTCCTTCCTGACGGCTGCGTGGTCCCATGGTGTTTATACTTGTGTACTATTGTTTGTACAGATGAACGTGGTACATTCAGGAGTTTGGAAATTGCTCCCAAGGATTAACCAGATTTATGGAGGTCTACAATTTTTTTCTGAGGTCTTGGCTGATTTCCTTTGATTTTCCCATGAGGTCAAGCAAAGAGGCACTGGGTTTGAAGGTAGGCCTTGAAATACATCCACAGGTACACCTCCAATTGACTCAAATTATGTCAATTAGCCTATCAGAAGCTTCTAAAGCCATGACATCATTTTCTGGAATTTTCCAAGCTGTTTAAAGGCACAGTCAACTTAGTGTATGTAAACTTCTGACCCACTGGAATTGTGATACAGTGAATTCTAAGTGAAATAATCTGTCTGTAAACAATTGTTGGAAAAATTACTTGTGTCATGCACAAAGTAGATGTCCTAACCAACTTGCCAAAACTATAGTTTGTTAACAAGAAATTTGTGGAGTGGTTGAAAAACGAGTTTTAATGACTCCAACCTTAGTGTATGTAAACTTCCGACTTCAACTGTAGTTAGTGAAGGCATACTGTATGTGGTAAACAAATTCAATAGGCCCTTTGATTTACAAAAATCTAAAGGGAAAGACATCTAAAAGGAATTATGGTATTTTGATTGTGGATGAATTATGCATAATTGAATCTCATAATTGTTTAACTTTTTTCCTCACAATCATTTTTCCACTACCGTAATATTTAGCAAGTTTGTCCATATGTACCCCATATATCATTTGACTGGCAAGTGAATCACCCACATGCTCGCTCGTACACACACGTCATTATGCAAAACCACCTTCCCTTTCTTGTGTGGGCACAGTATCTGTACCCTCCTCACGTGCAGAAGCAGTGCCTGACAGTGTGAGAATCCTTAACCTCTTCACTACCCATCTGCTCGCCAAACAGCCAGAGTATTCCAAACAGAAATGCTATTTTGGCTGGGTCTCTCTTGTAAAGAGCTCTCAATGAAAGTAAACAGGTAAAATAAAGGTTTGAAAAATGTTTACACAATTCTGACTGTTCAATTTAAATGGGGTACGCTTTAAAGGAGTTAAATATGACTTCTGGTTTTGTTTACTACATTGTTGTAGATAAAGTATGAAAAATGTATGCACTCACTAACTGTAAGTCGCTCTGGATAAGAGCATCTGCTAAATGACTAAAATGTAAAAAATAAAATAATAAAATCCAAAACTTTGTGTCAATTCTGTTGTAATGATGAAACAGAATACAGTATAAGTGAATCCTTACCTTATAGATGCCATTCTGCTGGTGCGTCTGTCTATCAGTCTGTCTGACTCTCTGTGCCAGACACAGTAGTTTCATAGTTCTGTTTTCTTTGACCACTTCCTATGTGCGACATCCACGTTAGTCTACAGTAGCTAGATAGCGGCTCTATGCAGCAGAAAATGGGGTGAAGTCTGTGACATCCTTAAGAAATACAAAGAAATAACAGATCACAACAATCAATGTATCAATGTAACAACCACTTGAGAACATAGTATCATCCTGCTGTCAATGAGGTGCTTTTTACAGTGTTTCTAATGTTGAATTCAAATGTATAGTTTATTGTTGTGAAAAAAACTCTTGGTCACGCCATACTTGAAGTGGTTTCTTATGAAGATTATGTTGAAATCAAGTCTGAGACACTTTGATTACTCAACAGACTTGATTTCTGTGAAAGGGCCCAAGTTTGAGTGACAGCAGTCAGATTTTATGTACAGTAATTGAGAGTTTCCTGGTTTCAGATTGGAGGCGTTGAAACAATGTTGAATCAAGGTTGTCATCGCTCTCCTCAAAGGGATTGAAGACTAATTATCATCATTTTATATGTTATACAAAGCTATTAATCTCATGTTCACTGATGATATTGTAAACCACACTCTTTCATGAAAAGATTAGAAAAGAGAATTGATGGTCAAAAATGAACAATTTCATCAACATTATTCTCCAATAATGTTGAATGTTTCTGGACAGTATTCTACTACAGGTGATCAGCTAAATAAAACATACTGCACCATGTCAACTTCCTCATGACAACTTTGAGAAAGCGCCCAACGTTTTACAGTGAAATAGACTAGCTTTTACTCCCCCTAGTGGAATGTTGTGACTGTTCCACTGCTCGACTATAGCATTGATTGACAGTGAATATTCCATTACCATTTCCCTTCTTTTCCTTTTGAGGATCAACCACTTGCCTGGTGTGCCATTCTAACCTTTGACCTCCGTCAGTGTCCTGATCATATAAATAGATTATATTTCCATGTTTCTGAAGATATGGGTATTTTCCAGTTCTAATCTGGAACCATGATGGAATGTTTTTTTTAATTGTGTTCCCATGACTCATTTGTTCCAGTTTCGCTAAGCGCCAAACATGTGCTGCTGACTAGCATATCCAGCACCTGTGAGTGAGTGAGTGACTTCCACTCTTCAGTAGCTATTGTATCAATCCGATACAATAACACTACTTGTTTGTATTATGTATTGGATCATTGAAGCCCTCTATTCTGCCTTACAGATAAACTTACTGTACCAGTATATTACCCATATACATTTTAAATAATTGACAAGACTAACTAATTTTTGGTTGTAGGAAGTGATTTATTGATTTATACAATATAAAACATAGTTCAAACAGGTGATATTACCTTGAAGAATATTTATTGTTTTACAAAAGCATTAGTTGATTGGTAAAACGCAAGAGTAATACAGAAAATAGTTGTCTTCTGATATAGAATATCTAAATATTATACAATGCATCCCATCCAACCCCCCAAAATCATATCACACACACACACACCCATACACAAACACACAACAGTCATGCTGTCGTTTTATACCCAAGGTTAATATTTGCTTTGCAGGTAAAAACACACAAAGTACCCTGTTTATGTTTATTTATTGATGCCAGCATTTATCTTTAAAATGTTATATTTTTGGGTCACTATCAATATGTTTGTTCCAGTGGAAAATGGCAAACGTTTCTTTTATAAAACCTATTTGGCAACAAATGGTAGCACATTGTGGGCATCGGGAAAATTATTCTCTCATGAGATATGATCATTCAAAATAACTCCGTAATACTGCAACGTAATGAACATGGTGGATACATCTTCACAAAGACACACTCATCACACCCTTTCATGCACAAAGACCAACACATAGACAGGATACATCAACATACAACATAACCGTCAGAAAAAAAATACTTCTACAAAGATCAACAAAAACAAATCACAAAGCTCGACAAAACATTTGGACACACAATTATAAACTACAGATCATTACAAATAAAGTTAATAAAGGGATTTTAATTTTCACTATTAAATCATATTAAAGCTCTGACTTTACACTGGAAGAACCTGCCAGTCTCTAATATCCTCTTAGGTGCAAATCCTAACTTCCACTTAAGGTACATTTTCACTTAGTCTCCAATTGACAATGTAATAGTGGACGTGTGCTAAGAAGAACAGCATGATTATAGTAGCTAGAGTCTGAAGGAATTTCATTGTCAGTTGCTCTTCAAGGCCAAAGGGACCTGCCACATACCATTATAGCATCCAGGGGTTGTCCAGGGTTGTAGAGGGTTTCACTTTCACAATATGTGTGTGTATAAGGGAAACGGAATGTAGAGAGAATGGGAAAAACAATAAAGATAGATGAATGGAAGTGACAATGAGAGCAAGAGAGAGCGAGAGAGGAAGAGGAAGTGGCTCTAGGAAGCAGTAAACTTCCTGAGTGTGATGATGATGAGGGCGAGGAGGACTGAAGTCCCCAGGACGACTGCGATGACAATGGCTGTGATGGCGCCAGGGCCCAGGACATCTGGATACAGGGGCACACAGAGTACACACAACGAGCACAGGTCAGAGGTTAGGCCACCAACCTGACACTAGTGTACAAAGTAGGATTGTCAAATCAAAGTTACATTTGATTTAAAGTGCATCATCACAGTCTCAATACACTTTACAATTGTAAGGTTTATTACCAATTCATTACATGTAAAGGGGTTGTGGTGTGGATGAACTGATAGACACAAATAACCCCACCAGTGTGCTTTGTCCAATGGCTCTTACCATGCAAATATTTGCAGAATATATTATTTTCTAAATCCTCTGGGTATAACCCAAATTCTTGATATTAATAACATTTCTATATTAATTTAACTGGTTATGGGAAATGTTCAGAAAAACATGAAGTGCCCGTCTCACTTTCCTCCTCGTCCATGGCCTGTGAGTGGGTGGTGTCCTCGTACTCTAAGGTGAACACTCTCTCCGTCATATCCTGGAAGGGGTCTTTGGTGGTGACGTCATATGCCCCCTCTCCGGACAGCATGTCCTGGTTGTCCCCTTGTAAAGTGGGTGCGGGGTCTGCCACGGTCTCTGTGAACAACAACAGTGCAACAGTGTGTGTGTGTTTACAATTTGGGCTTGTTCAAATAGTTAAGAGTCTATAACTGTTTAAATGTAGCATTTTGTACATATTTTTAGTGCAAAAGTATGGAAAACATTACTTTTACAGTACAGGTCTCCCTTGGAAAATGGGACTACCTGGTTAAACAAAGTATAACTCAACAAGCTCAGTCATACCTGCAACTCCCTACACTTTCAGTTTCAGCTGTTCAGATACTATTAACTAGATAAAACCAACCCTGAGGCAAAAGTGTGAACTGAAAATGAAATTTTATATTACACTTTGTTTTTTGTCTAAGGAGTAGTTTTGCTGGTGAGGCGGCTGCTAATGTATGTATGTTCCTCTAACAGAGAGTCAGTGAGAGACAGAGCTGTGAACGTAAAATAGAGTACTGACAGAGCTACGTTAGCCCTAGTCTTTTTGTTTTTTTTAGGGGGTAGATCAGCTTAATATTGCAGATAGATTGTAACTTCCATCAATGTAATTGTCTGCATCACTTCCAATCCCCCATGTTTTATATATATACACACACACACACACACACACACATATATACATACATATACATACACACATACACACAGTGAGGGAAAAATGAGGGAAAAAAGCATTTAATCCCCTGCTGATTTTGTACGTTTGCCCACTGACAAAGACATGATCAGTCTATACTTTTAATGGTAGGTTTATTTGAACAGTGAGAGACAGAATAACAACAAAAAAATCCAGAAAAACGCATGTCAAAAATGTTATAAATTGATTTGCATTTTAATGAGGGAAATAAGTATTTGACCCCTCTGCAAAACATGACTTAGTACTTGGTGGCAAAACCCTTGTTGGCAATCACAGAGGTCAGACGTTTCTTGTAGTTGGCCACCAGGTTTGCACACATCTCAGGAGGGATTTTGTCCCACTCCTCTTTGCAGATCTTCTCCAAGTCATTAAGGTTTCGAGGCTGACGTTTGGCAACTCGAACCTTCAGCTCCCTCCACAGATTTTCTATGGGATTAAGGTCTGGAGACTGGCTAGGCCACTCCAGGACCTTAATGTGCTCCTTCTTGAGCCACTCCTTTGTTGCCTTGGCCGTGTGTTTTAGGTCATTGTCATGCTGGAATACCCATCCAAGACCCATTTTCAATGCCCTGGCTGAGGGAAGGAGGTTCTCACCCAAGATTTGACGGTACATGGCCCCGTCCATCGTCCCTTTGATGCGGTGAAGTTGTCCTGTCCCCTTAGCAGAAAAACACCCCCAAAGCATAATGTTTCCACCTCCATGTTTGACGGTGTGGATGGTGTTCTTGGGGTCATAGGCAGCATTCCTCCTCCTCCAAACACGGCGAGTTGAGTTGATGCCAAAGAGCTCCATTTTGGTCTCATCTGACCACAAAACTTTCACCCAGTTCTCCTCTGAATCATTCAGATGTTCATTGGCAAACTTCAGATGGGCCTGTATATGTGCTTTCTTGAGCAGGGGGACCTTGCGGGCGCTGCAGGATTTCAGTCCTTCACAGCGTAGTGTGTTACCAATTGTTTTCTTGGTGACTATGGTCCCAGCTGCCTTGAGATCATTGACAAGATCCTCCCGTGTAGTTCTGGGCTGATTCCTCACCGTTCTCATGATCATTGCAACTCCACGAGGTGAGATCTTGCATGGAGCCCCAGGCCGAGGGAGATTGACACTTCTTTTGTGTTTCTTCCATTTGTGAAAGACAGTCAATTTTACAATAATTATATTTTGTTTGTTTTTTCTCCTGAACTTCTTCTACTCTCAACCTCTCCGATCATTTTCATGATGTCCATCCGGTTTGCTTCTATATGCCATATCTTTCTAACTGTGCTCTTTCACAAAAGCTCCCAACCTACAACCTATATACTTATTATGGGCACAGTATGCTTACATTATTAGTTATCTTGTTATTAGTTGTTGTTAGTTGTTATTAGTCCCATCCTTCAACCCCATTCAACACCACCCATCTATCTCTTAACACCATCCATATTGGATTTCTATTTGCCATATATTTTTCAACTGTACTGTGATGTTTTACAAAAGTTCTGAACCTTTCTATTCTCATTGTTTCTACAGGTTGTAAATTGAAAATAAACATTTTTGCTAAAAGTATTATTATATTATTGATCGATTGATTATGACTTTTCAGATCACCCAGTAATGCTATCTGCAAGGTTAGCTCCAGGTAAATATTGCAATCCTTTAGCCATTCCTGGACCTGTGTCCAAAAACAAGCTACAAAATGGACAGTACCAAAACAAATGATCTAATGATTCTGTCTCTTCCCAGCAAAATCTGCAGAGCTGGGAAGATTGTATCCCCCATATAAATAACATTCTATTGGTAGCAAGAATTTTATATAATAATTAAAATAGAAAGATTCTAAGTTTTGAATCAGGTGTCGTTTTGCGTATCAGTTCATAAACACTATGCCATGGGATAGGTACGTCAAAAATCTCTTCCCAACTATTTTGCAATCTATATGGGACGGCTGTCAATCATTTGGTCCTTAAATGAAACTGGTATACTTTTTTATTTATCACAGTTTTCTTTAACCAATTATGTTATTTAATGCAAGGCCGACAGACAAGTTCCTTACTTTCTCCCCCTTCCACTTTCCTCTTCCATTTTTGCGGTAAGGCTGCACTTATTTGGTTGTAATTTTGGGTAGAGCAGATATTTCCATATGTTTTTGTTAGCTGCATGTGTGACATAACTCCACCAGTCCTACCGATGATATCATTTACGAAGATTATACCTTTTTTAAACATTTTGTCCCAAAAAAAAATAGCATATTTGAGTTTAACCACATTTTACATTTACATTTGAGTCATTTAGCGGACACTCTTATCCAGAGCGACTTACAGTTAGTGACTGCATACATTTTCATGGCCCCCCGTGGGAAACGAACCCACAACCCTGGCGTTGCAAGCACCATGCTCTACCAACTGAGCTACAGGGGACATATGGTCCACAATATTTGTTGCAACCAACTTTATATGGCTTGTTTAAGAAATAGTGATATTTTGGAGATGATTTCCATTTCAAATAACTGAAAGTGAGAGGTTGTAATCTGAATAAAGGGAAAAAGGCCATTCTTGAACATTGGGTGAGACAATCTTTCTAATTTGCTAGAGAACCAGTTCGGATTTAAGTATAACTTTTGTATGACTGAAGCTTTTAGTGATAGGTCTAATGCTTTCATATTTAATAATTTCTGTCCTCTGAATTCATATTCATTATATAAATAGGCCTGTTTAATTTTGTCTGGCTTGCCATTCCAAAGAAAATGGAATATATTTTTTTCATATAATTAAAAAGAAAAACTGTTCGCTAGGCGTAGGCAAGACCATAAGCAAATAGGTAAACTGGGATAATACTAAAGAGTTCATCAGGGTGATTTTTCCACAAATTGACAGGTATTTACCTTTCCATGGTAGCAAGATCTTATCTATTTTTGCTAACTTTCTATTAAAATGTATTGGAGTGAGATCATTTATTTCCTTTGGGATATGTATTCCGAGTATATCCACATCACCATCAGACCATTTTATTGGTAAACTACATGGTAATGTAAAAATTGTATTTTTTAGTGATCCTATATGTAATATAGTACATTTGTCATAATTTGGTTGTAATCCAGAGAGGTTAGAAAATGTATCTAGATCCTCTATGAGGCTGTGGAGGGATCCTAGTTGTGGATTTAAAAGAACACATGAATCATCAGCGTACAATGACACCTTTGTTTTTAAGCCCTGGATTTCTAATCCCTTGATATTATTGTTGGAATCTGATTTTAATAGCTAACATCTCGATGGCCATTATATATAGATATACCGATAGTGGACAACCTTGTTTCACTCCTCGACAGTTTAAAACTTTCTGAGAAATATTTTACACCTAGGGTTACTATACATGATTTTGACCCATTTTATAAGAGATTCTCCAAAATTGAAATGCTCCAGGCATTTATATATAAACCCCAGTCGTACTTTATCAAATGCCTTTTCGAAGTCTGCTATGAATAGCAGGCCTGGTTTCCCAGATTTTCCATAGTGTTCTATTGTTTCCAGGACTTGCCTTATATTATCTCCAATGTATCTTACATTTAACATTTTAGTCATTTAGCAGATGCTCTTATCCAGAGCGACTTACAGGAGCAATTAGCGTTAAGTGCCTTACTCAAGGGCACATCGACAGATTTTTCACCTAGTCGGCTCGGGGATTAGAACCAGCGACCTTTCGGTTACTGGCACAACGCTCTTAACCACTAAGCTACCTGCTGCCCATGTAAAAAACCTGTCTGATTAGAATGAATAATATCCGACAATACCTTTTTTATTCTATGCGCTATACATTTTGCTAGAATTTTTGCATCACAACACTGAAGTGTAAGGGGCCTCCAATTTTTTGAATGGACTGGATCTTTATATTTTCCACTTGTATCCTATTTCAGTAATAATGAAATCAGACCTTCTTCTTGAGTGTCTGATAATCTACTTTTAGCCCCAGTCTTTGATACTGCAGTGGAAAGCTGCTAAGCTAGTGGTTCATTCCACGAAAAGAGTGCCTTTTGCGTCTCTTTGATATTTTAAGTAGAAATTGTGCATCAATATTTAAATTTAAAGCCTATGATTTTAAATTAAGTACCATTAATATAGATCACGGATAATTCAATAAATCTGTATTTTGACAAGTCCCTCCGTCAACCCTGTCACTTCTAGGAAGATTTTAACAAACTTAATCCCAAAATGTCTCCAAGTGTCACCATCATTGTAAAGCCCTAGTTAATGTTGCTTTGACAAAGATTTTGATTTATGTTATGTGATTAGGGATTCATTTTAAGGTCATTTTAAAGCCAACCCTGTTATGTGAACTGAACTCTCGTTTTAATATGGTGAAACTATTCCTTTTAAAATATTTTTTTTTCAAAAGAAACATTGAATATCTAATAATCAAATCATAGAGTAAAAGCAGGTGAGCTGGTTCTACTCTTTTTGGCAATTTTCTGGTGTTTTGTGGTGGAAGACAGAGCGGGGCGAGAAAAACATGTCAACCCTGTTACCCATAGATAGACAGGCTAGGAATGTTAACAATTTCATTTGTTTTGTGAAGCTTGCATTCATTTGCCACTCCTTGTTACACACAACAAGCTTCCATTCCCACGGTCACATGGGGATTTAAGAAAAAAATCATCAACCCTGTTACTTTATTTGACACTTAATAGGGCACTTACTATAGTAATTGTTTTATTTAACCTCTTGAAATGGGGAAACATGTTTTTTATGAAGTTGAACATGTGCTATTTATGACAGAATATTAAAATTAGGTGAAATCAAACCTTTTTTTTTATACCAAGTTACTTGTCAAAAGGCACAGAATTGGTGGAACGAAATAGAATATTAAGGAAGTCTCGAGCTTTTGCTCACCTGAAGTAGAGTATCTCATGATAAGCTGTAGACCACACTATTTACCAAGATTGTTTTCATCTATATTTTTCGTAGCTGTCTATTTACCACCACAAACAGATGCTGGTACTAAGGCCACACTCAACGAGCTGTATAAGGCCATTAGCAAACAGGAAAACGCTCGTCCAGAGGTGGCCCTCCTAGTGGCCGGGGACTAATGCAGGGAAACTTAAATCCATTTACCTAATTTCTACCAGCATGTTAAATGTGCAACCAGAGGGAAGATAACGCTAGACTACCTTTACTCCACACACAGAGACGCGTACAAAGATCTCCCACACCCTCCATTTGGCAAATCTGACCATAATTCTATCCTCCTGATTCCTGCTTACAAGAAAAAACTAAAGCAGGAAGCACCAGTGACTCAGAAGTGGTCAGATGACGCAGATGCTAAGCCACAGGACTGTTTTGCTAGCACAGACTGGAATATGTTCAGAGATTCCGATGGCTTTGAGGAGTACACCACATCAGTCACTGGCTTCATCAATAAATGCATTGATGACGTCGTCCCCACAGTGACCGTACGTACATACTCCAACCAGAAGCCATGGATTACAGGCAACATCCGCACTGAGCTAAAGGGTAGAGCTACCGCTTTTAAGGAGCGGGACTCTAACCCGGACGCTTGTAAGAAATCCTGCTATGCCCTCCGACGAACCATCAAACAGGCAAAGCGTCAATACAGGACTAAGATTGAATCGTACTACACCAGCTCCGACGCTTGTCGGATGTGGCAGGGCTTGCAAACTATTACAGACTACAAAGGGAAGCACAGCCGCGAGCAGCCCAGTGACACGAGCCTACCAGAGGAGCTAAATCACTTCTATGCTCGCTTCGAGGAAAGCAACACTGAAGCATGCATGAGAGCATCAGCTGTTCTGGACGACTGTGTAATCATGCTCTCTGTAGCCGATGTGAGCAAGACCTTTAAACAGGTCAACAATCACAAGGCCGCAGGGCCAGATAGATTACCAGGACGTGTACTCCGAGCATGCGCTGACCAACTGGCAAGTGTCTTCACTGACATTTTCAACCTGTCCCTGACTGAGTCTGTAATACCAACATGTTTCAAGCAGACCACCATAGTCCCTGTGCCCAAGAACACTAAGGTAACCTGCCTAAATGACTACAGACCCATAGCACTGACGTCTGTAGCCATGAAGTGCTTTGAAAGATTGGTCATGGCTCACATCAACACCATTATCCCAGAAACCCTAGAACCACTCCAATTTGCATACCGCCCCAACAGATCCACCGATGACGCAATCTCTATTGTACTCCACACTGCCCTTTCCCACCTGGACAAAAGGAACACCTACGTGAGAATGCTATTCATTGACTACAGCTCAGCGTTCAACACCATAGTGCCCTCAAAGCTCATCACTAAGCTAAGGACCCTGGGACTAAACACCTCCCTCTGCAACTGGATCCTGGACTTCCTGACGGGCCGCCCCCAGGTGGTAACGGTAGGTAACAACACATCTGCCACGCTGATCCTCAACAAACACGGGGGCCCCTCAGGGGTGCGTGCTCAGACCCCTCCCGTACTCCCTGTTCACCCATGACTGCACGGCCAAGCACGACTCCAACACCATCATTGAGTTTGCCGACGACACAATGGTGGTAGGCCTGATCACAGCCTATAGGGAGGAGGTCAGAGACCTGGCCGTGTGGTGCCAGGATAACAACCTCTCCCTCAACGTGATCAAGACAAAGGAGATGATTGTGGACTACAGGAAAAGATGGACCGAGCACGCCCCCATTCTCATCGCCGGGCCTGTAGTGGAGCAGGTTGAGACCTTCAAGTTCCTTGGTGTCCACATAACCAACAAACTATCATGGTCCAAACACACCAAGACAGTCGTAAAGAGGGCACGAAAAAGCCTATTCCCCCTCAGGAGACTGAAAAGATTTGGCATGGGTCCTCAGATCCTCAAAAGGTTCTACAGCTGCACCATCGAGAGCATCCTGACTGGTTGCATCACCGCCTGGTATGGCAACTGCTCGGCCTACGACCGCAAGGCACTACAGAGGGTAGTGCGTACGGCCCAGTACATCACTGGGGCCAAGCTTCCTGCCATCCAGGACCTCTATACCAGGCGTGTCAGAGGAAGGTCCTAAAAATTGTCAAAGACTCCAGCCACCCTAGTCATAGACTGTTCTCTCTGCTACCGCATGGCAAGCGGTACCGGATCGCCAAGTCTAGGTCCAAAAGGCTTCTTAACAGCTGCTACCCCCAAGCCATAAGACTCCTGAACAGCTAATCAAATGGCTCCCCGGACTAATTTGCATTGTCCCCCCCACCCCCTCTTTTATTCTGCTGCTACTCTGTTTATTATCTATGCATAGTCACTTTAACTCTACCTACATGTACATATTACGTCGACTAACCGGTGCCCCCGCACATTGGCTCTGTACCGGTACCCCCTGTATATAGCCTCGCTACTGTTATTTTATTGCTTTTATTTTTTACTTATCTAATGTTTACTTAACACTTATTTTTCTTAAAACTGCATTGTTGGTTAAGGGCTTGTAAGTAATCATTTCACTGTAAGGTCTACACCTGTTGTATTCGGCACGTGACAAATACCATTTGATTTGATTTGAATAGCTTTTCTGTGCTGCTCTGCTAGCAGCCTCAGACCAGGGCCTGAAAGGATGTCTTTGTAGGCGATCAGCACCATCTGTACACAGTACAGGTAGCCTCCACTGTGTGCTCACGCAACTCCTCCACATACCTCGCTCTTCTCTCCACCTCCATCTCCCCTCTCTCCTCTGTCTCTCCTGCATCTCTCACCCACATTCCACAGGTCCTAGCATGGAGGTGCTACGCGACTTTTCACAACATAGTAGCCTTGGAAACATGATCCAGATCTCTTAAAAAGCTCTCCCTCTCTCACTACCTCAGTAGAAGGGAAGGATCAAGAGAACTAGAAAGGTCGCTGGTTCTAATCCCCGAGCCGACTAGGTGAAAAATCTGTCGATGTGCCCTTAAGCAAGGCACTTAACCCTAATTGCTCCTGTAAGTCGCTCTGGATAAGAGCGTCTGCTAAATATGTAAAACGTAAATGTAAATGTAACTAAGAGTGGATTCTGGATAAGGCCAATTGAATTGACTAAACTGCAACATGATGATTCGCTCCAATGATCTGAGAAACACTGTGTCCCCGATGGCTTTTGTTTTAAGTGCACAGCTGAGCGACCTTGCCTTTTTAAAAATTCTAAATAAAAGGCGAACATTCGATCCCAATCTTCAAAGAAAAACAACATGTCCACAAACGGATGTATGCATGCACACACACACACACACACACACACCACCCACTCACCAACTCAACCTACCCACGCTTACGCTTCGCATACCAACATAACCATACATATTTACACCCAGGTTATTTACAGACATATTTACCTTCCAGCTATAAAGCCAACTTCATAACCTTACTGAAAAATCTCACAACCAAGCATTCCCACTCACCATAGCTACCACGTTCTATTTGATCATCATGGAAATACACATAACCAAACATATTACTTCAAAAGATTGTCTCCCTCATAAGAACAAATAAATTCCAACTAGCAAAGATAAAAACAGTATAATGTCCAAAGACTTGTCCATTGTGGCCCATCACTACGACTCATAATTCCAACACCACACACAAACTCAGTGATAGATAACCCTGTTGGTGATGGCGTGTGTACTCCGGCTATACCCCGACAATCTTTATGAAGTGATACGTTTGGTTATGTGTATTTTCAAGATGATCAAATGGTGAGTGGGAATACTTGGTTGTGAGATTTTCAGAGTTTAGTGATGGCCTGTGTACTGCGGCCTTTACCCAGGCGGGGTATAGGCGGGGTGAGTATTTCTGAGTATTTCTACTGCAGTGTGTTGACTCTTCTGTTAGCGTGTGCCTTCCTGTGCAGGGGTTAGCTGCAGGTACGGAGCCCTGGGCCGCTGCCAGCCCTGCCATCAATGAGGCCTTCAGCCAGGGGCACAAAAGGCTGCTTGTGCGGTCAGGGAGGGCGGCTGCAGGGCTGCAGTAGAGGCAGGCTCCAACCGTTAACGGCCGGCCAGCCCCAAACCTACAGTAGCCCCAGCCCCTAGAATGGCCGGGCACTGGACGTCAAAAACAAGGTTGTTTATCAAATAGTCTGTGTGTGTGAAAAGGTTTTGCCTCCTTGGACAGCTTGGTTTAATAAATACGGGGAGAAAAAAAGCGCTGTGATGTTTTTTCTGTTGGTGTTTGTTCGCCTCATCAAGGAGGGCAGGATAAATTTGCTTCTCCGTAATTTCCAGTAATGGCTCCCAGGTTTGACCGCAGCGCTACCGTTGGCTAGCTGAATCATCTCTGTCTTCCATTTACACAGATTGACACTGAGCTATATCTATTCTCATGACGCAGTTTCCAAAGGTGTTCTCGCTACTGGTTTCAGGTAATACCAGACTACCAAATCCTTCTACCTGGGTCTACACACGACCAATCTGTGACAAGACACGAACATGAGTATCACATCTAGTATGCGGTAAGGAAGCCCATAGGCTCTCTGTCACTCTGACATTATGTGGGCATTTCCACGGTTTTGCAGTTAAGCTAGGGCATACCTCCATGTCTCATTCACCCAGAGGAACAGGTCCAAACTCCACTAACCTACACAGCTAATCTGCGTCACATCTAAAGTCTACCTCACTGAAATCCCATGATGGAACTTGCCATCTCAGTCTTATGTGCCTCTTGTCCCTGTCAGCTACTGTAGTTTGACCTAGACATGTCAACGGACCACAGACAGTACCACAGACAGTAGGAGAAGGCTGCTCTCAGACACTAAAAACAGACGTTGGTGGCTTTGACCTCTCCAGTCCAGTCAGGATTTCACACGCCCCTGAGAGATGACAGAGATTGCAAACGGGTGTATGTGAACGCCACACCACCCGGGCAATCTGGTCCTGCGGCTGTGCCCACCTCCAAAAGGGGCATCGCCTGTGCCCATGCCCTCGCCTCACCCCTTTGACTGCCTCCCAGGTGGGGGTCTGCTCCTCCTTCCTCCACACCCCATCTGACAAAACACAGGGCGATAGCTACAAATATCCTGTGTGTTTGTGAGGTTCAGAATTTATACCAGAGCTCTCATCACAACCTGTAGGCTGGTAAAGGCCACAAATTGGCAAGGAGGGTATACTATGGCTGGGTCCCATTACTGTAAAACACCTTCCTTTTATTGTGTACTTTACTTCAGTGATCACTGGACTATAAATCAATTATTTTTAGTCTAAATATTGGACTGTAAATTGTGCCTTCCTGTATTATACTTATGCTAAAATGTATTCTATTCTACTGAGCCATTTACTTTATGTTCGTATTCTTATCTTTTATTATTTCTTATTGTTGCATTGTGGAGAAGGAACCTGCAAGTAAGCATTTCATTGGACGGTGTATACCATGTGTATCCCATACATACGACTAATACAAGCTGAAACAAAGAGATGAGGGGTCTATGGGAGGTTAGTACAGAGGCAGTGTACTATGGCTGCGTCCAAATAATTCTAAACAGCTTTCTGTTCTAATCTACTTCCCTTCAGTGACCACTAAGAGATGAGGGCTTGGGTCTCTGGAAGCGGAACGTAGGAGTACTTTTGTTTGGGTCCAAATACTGTTAAAACTGTTCTTTCCTCGTTTACTTTTCTTAGGTGACCACTAAGAGATGAACGAGCTAGATAAGTCAGGAGTCGTAAAGAGGAAATAAAATGAGGTAAGGAAGATTTGGTGGAAACAGTTTAGTAAGCAGCTTGTGTTCCAGCCATGACAGCAGTCAGAGGAAATTAGTGGGTCCAAAACAACATGTAGTCGTCATTCACGTCACTCATATGAGTCATCTCGGAGATTTGCTGATCTTGTGGGGTGCGGATTGTGGTGGTGCTTACAGAATCTTATGCTTGTGAGACCACAGACATATCATTGGCACAGGAAATACTAAATCACCAAAAGAACAAATCATAAACAGAAGTGCAGTTTTAAAGAGACAATGCAGTTCCAAGTTAAATGTTAAACTGAACATCATGATCATGTAAACGTAGATCAACTAAGAAACTGCGAGTTCAGTAACACCTCAACACTTGTCTACAAAACCTTTCTTTATCAAACCAACCAACTCATCCTACGATGCTACAGGTGTGTAACTATCATTCTAGCGTTAGACAACGCCATCCTAGCGCTACATTCTCCCACATAACATTGATGTCAAAAGCTCAGCCCGGTCACAAAAACCTACAGTACATTGTCCCAGGGCATGCCAAGAAACAGTGTTGTACAGGTCATTGTTTCGAGAAAGACTTTATCAAACCAACCAGCTCATCCTAAAAATGCTTAGGTGTGTAACTATCATTCTAGCGTTAGACTCTCCGACATGACATTGATGTCTAAAGCTCACTGCTGTCATTGTTCCACCTCACTGCCTACTGACAGTTGTGTACAGGTCATTGTTTGGAGGAAAAAGTGCCATGTTTCTCGTGGCATGCTGTGGCTTTAACCCTTGCCCTGACCCCTAGGGCTTTAGTGCTGCGTTCCCAAGGCCCTCACAATCCCCGGCTTTGTGGAATCCCCTCTTTTCCCATGCCTCTCCTTAGGCTTATCACATAGGTGTGAGTAGGAGACAGAAACGAAAGGAGAAAGAGAGTAGTAAACGGAGAGAGGAAGCGGTAAACAGAGAGAGAACTAGAAAGAAAAATAGAGAAAGAAATGGAGGGATTATAGAGCTAGAGGGAGAAATGGAGGGATATAGAGCTAGAGAGAGAAATATAGAGCTAGAGAGAAATGGAGGGAGAGAGAAAGATTGAAAGACACAAACAAGGGGAAATAGAACGAGAAAAAAAACGAGAAGGTGAACTTCCAGCGAATCTGCTGATTCTGTGTCTTGAGCTGCAGTAAACCACACGCACAAACAAAGATGGTTCAAAGGGGTTCTTGTTTTAAAAAAAACGACTCTTACACAGTTAGTAAAAGAGACATTAAATTCCAAGTATTGGTGTCATTTTCAACCATTTCATCAGTGCAAGTAATTTAAATGTCAACGGTGAGTTTAACTTTGGGGTAAGCTCCGCTCATATTTAACTATTTCTAAACATGAGGCATTATGAAAGCAAGTGAGTCACCGTGTTGGTCAAAGACTAGCTTTGTCTCCAAACGTCCCTTTGCTCAAACAACTGCATCATTTAGAGTGCAAGGGCTCTCGCAACCAGGCCTCTAGGTCAATAGTGGGGGGAAATGATACGTACACACCTTGAGCTCAGCTAAATATGACCATATTTCCCCAATACTCTGATTATTTGTCCACAGAAATAATGTATTCGATTTGAATAAAATTTGAATGTCACTGAAATTGCACATAATAGACTACTTGATGTGTTTGTTGGAGCAAAAGAAAAAGCAGAGAGCATATTTTCTGCCTTCAACTTCCGAACAACTGACTTCATCAACAACCCCTGCATTTCTGGTGGCAAATCTTGAGTGTTTTTCACAAGCACACCCGCTGTCATTTCTAATCCACATCTCTACAAAAGACTAAACAACCAAACCACTGTTCTCCCATTGCCCCTTCAATCAATCCACTCCCTTGTCCTCTTACAGTGAGGTCTAAATAAGGCAATGTCTAAACATTATAAATTCTCATAACATTGTAATAAATACACTTATAATTATGTGGACTTTTTTTTGATGCATTCACACTTGGGATATTCAACATGTGAAGACCAAATAGATGTATGTATTATATTTTACACTCCTTCCCATGACTAATACAAGGACAACCAGGAGACACCCCGTCCGGCAGGAAACTTACCTGAGTGGAGGGTGGCTACCCAGAGGCAGAGGAGGGCCAGGAGGACAAGTCTGGAGACGCTGCTGCAGTTGGCCATGATGTTTCCTGTGTTTGTGAGGAGGATGACTGGATTGGGAGTCTCCAGAGCTCCTGAAGCATGGGCTAGTGAGGGCTGGAGCGAAGGAAAAGGGGGAAGAGAGGTGAAAGAGGGAGAGGAGGGACTGTGTATGGAGACAGAAGTGTCTGGACAGTGAAGACTTTGTCAACACCTCTTATGAGGGTCCACCCACTTCATACTCCTCAGACAAACAAGGAATTGCCCGTAGGTGCTGATTAAGGTTAGATCAACAGTTTTCACCTGAACAGTTATGGTTAGGAATGGGGCAGGGTACGCTGATCCTAGATCTGCCTATGGGAAACTTATACTTGGAGTGGAAGACTGGCCATCCCAAAACCTTCCCAGGTCTCTCAGTCCATCATCCCATGATTTCCAGTTGGTAGACATCACCGATACAGACTCGGGTATTTTTTAACAAAAGTTTGCATTGGGGGTAGTATTTTATGTGGTACTGGTAAGAGGTTATGTGGGTCAGCTTGCCACTTGGAGATAGCTGTAGGTTGTGAGAAGCTTTGAGCTTCGCTTCAGAGGCGGGTTATAGAGTAGTATTGGAACTCAGTGACTGGGATGAGATAAATACACAACTCTTGCATACAACTTTAGACTCTCTTACACAGGATAAAAACTAAGTAAAAAGTGTCTATAGTGCATCAGCATTATAGTGGGTTGGGAGTACAAACATTGTGCAGGCAAGAAGGCAAAACGATACACTTTCACTTTCTTTTGAAGTCATTCATTCATACAAAGACAGGCGTGAACAGCCCACACAAGAGACTGTTTTATTTCATACTGCAATAAAAAAGTATGACTTCAGTAGTTCATCATTTCCATATATTATAATACAGATGCAGAATTGAAAGTTTATTCTTTAAAACAGCCTAGTATTTTACAAGAAATGGATAACTACTTGGAACTTTCGAACATGTCCTTAAAACAGGACATCAGTGGGCACACATCCTTAGCTCCTACAATGCAATCATCATCCACAAACAACTTGAAGAAAACAGGGAGGGAGGGAGGAGAGAAAATTAAACAAAATGGAGGGGGGAGGAAAAACTTTCAATAAATAAAACACAAAATAAAGGTTATAAATGCTATTTTTTTTCCTGAAAATCCCCCCGCATTCCCGCCCTTAAGTCCATGCGTAAAAAAATTCCATGGGGAGATGATTGCATCAGGAAATGGTCTCTCTTTTGGGTACTTTCAGACACCAGACTAGGAGGGAACTGAACAGCTGACCATAGACAGGGAGAGACATCCATATCCTCCTCATCCCCTTAGCTCTGCTCTCTTCTCCGGGAGAAGTCAGAATTAAATTGATTGATTTTTTTGGTCAATGTTTCATTGCTTGCATGTTCCGTTTGATTGTCTGGCTGCTTCGTTAACCTTCTCCCGCTCTCCCATAGGGCAAAATACTCATTAGGGATGTTTTTTGGGGGGTCCTTTGGCACTGGAAAGCATCCCCAGCTTCCAATGACAAACATTAAATTAACTTCAACAGAACAGAAAGAGGATGCAGTTTCAAAAAATAAAAGTAAAAGGGACGGGGAGAGGGGGCGGGTAAAATGACAGCTGTTCAAAACGGATATAGTCAGTGGGATTGGCAGCAAAGCAGTCCCTTTAAAAGTCCTCCACCGTCTCTATCTCGCCCATGTTAAACCTCTCAGATGCCGCATTCACAGAAAAACCTGGGGAGTGGTGAGAACAGGAAGAGTTCAGTTAGATTCAATGTCAAATAGGTATTTTTATTTTATTCTTTAAATACAGCATCAGTTGATAAGAAATGCTCTGAGTTGCCAGGTAAGGCTGTATCAATTACAAGTGGTGATATAGGAATAAAGGTGATAAAATAACAAATGATTGTCATACTCTTAATGCATAATTGTATTTGTCCTCACCTAGCAGGCTGGGGTCTGCCCGGACCATCTTCTGCTTTTTCTTCTTCTTCCCTGAGGTGACTGTCTCGAAACGTGACTGCTGCTGGAGGCTGGTGTGGTTCGACTGGTACAGAGACTGAGAGCCCGTCCCGCTCCACACTGAATCCTGGGAAATGGAGTCACACTGGGAAATGAGGGGTCAGATAACGACTAACATTGGTAGCATGGTATTGATTTCTCACATATTACGGTCCAGCTGCCTTTATCTCAGTTCTCTATAGGTCTCTCTAACTGGGGGACCAAGGTAACATTTTGAAAGCCCTAAAACAGTTGGCAGTGACCAACCTTGTTATGGGAGAACTTATGATCCAGCCTAGAACCAACACACCTGACTCAACATTTAAACTGCTCATGAAGACCCAGGGATGTGATCAGGACAACATGGAAAAGCAGAAACATCTGTAAAATTCTAGTACCATCTGACCGTGACTAGCTAGTAGTGTTGCACAGTATACCAGTACCAAAACGTCATGATACCAACATTTTAGAATACTGTATTACCGTTTCATATGATACTACCACATTTTTCGGCCATACCGATCTCAAGAACCCATGGGCGGCTGTTATAAAATGTTTATGAAGTCAGTTTTGTTGATAAATTCTGTAAAACAATACGTAAACAGAAATACTAGTCTCTTGTATGCGCCGGTCCAATAATGTCCACTTCACTTTCATGTGCATATCACGTGTGGTAGCTGTAATCCGCCAGCCGCATCCCCTTCCAGCCCTTACTCACCTGCTTTTCTCCGTCCGCATCTATTCCTCCATCAGATTTTTTTATATAATTTAGCCATGATGGCGAGGGGGGATGGAGACCCTGATCAGTCTTCTGTTGTTACATTTGTACATTTGATACATTGGAGCAGCACGAACAAAGTTGATACATTGTATATCATTTCATACCTGGCATAACCAAGAGCACAGGCCAGTCTGATAGGCTTTGCAAGTTTGCTGTCACGCAGCAGTGCCAGAGAAGAAAAACAGCTTTGCAACTTTGAAACAAAAACAACAGTTTGTCTCTAGCGGTTCAAAAAATATGACTTATTACCAGAGCTACCTTTTTTTCTACCTGTGCAATAGCGCATATTTTTTATAATTTCACAAACCATGCGCGGGCCGTTTTAAACTAATCCCGGTTCTCTAATTATAGGTCTGATATCAAACAATGTTATTCAGTCATGTTACCTAGCCAGCTAACAACCTGGTAACTTGACATTAGGTCTAAGCAAATTTGATTGGCACAGGAAGAAAGGAAAAGGGTTTGCTACTCATGAGATGTGCTTCAGAAGGTAGGATTCATGTAGGCCTAAAGGAAGATTAAACTATAATAATAACAATAATAATAATAATAATAATAATAATAATATGCCATTTAGCAGACGCTTTTATCCAAAGCGACTTAGTCATGCGTGCATACATTTGTGTATGGGTGGTCCCGGGGATCGAACCCACTACCTTGGCGTTACAAGCGCCGTGCTCTACCAGCTGAGCTACAGAGGTCCACAACTATCAAACTATCATTCTCTTGCTGGTGCTCCTTAAATTCTGTTTGGTGCCTAACGTTTTTAAAGTTGGGAGCAGTGTGTATGTGTTTGTGGGAGAGAGAGTGGTGTGTGTGTTTATGAGGGAGACAGAGTGTGAGAGTGTGTGTGTGTTAACTACAGAGTAAAGGTTTCATGCAGTGTTTTCTCCTTACTGCCACAATAACATTCAGATCATTATGAACAAAAACATAAAACGCAACACGTAAAGTGTTGGTTCCATGTTTCATGAGCTGAAATAAAAGATCCCCGAAATTTTCCATACGCACAAAAAGCTTATCTCGCTCAAATTTGGTGCACAAAATTGTTTACATCCCTGTTATTGAGCATTTCTCCTTTGCCAAGATAATCCAGCCACCTGACAGGTGTGGCATATCAAGAAGCTGATTAAACAGCATGCTCATTACACAGGTGCACCTTGTGCTGGGAACAATGAAAGGCCACTCTAAAATGTGCAGTTTTGTCACACAACACAATGCCACAGATGTCTCAAGTTGAGGGAGCGTGCAATTGGCATGCTGACTGCAGGAATGACCACCAGAGTTGTTGGCAGATAATTTAATGTTCATTTCTCTACCATAAGCCACCTCCAACGTCATTTTAGAGAATTTGGCAGTACGTACAACCGGCCTCACAACCATAGACCACGAGTAATCACGCCAGCCCAGGACCTCCACATCCGGCTTCTTCACCTGCGGGATCGTCTGAGACCAGCCACCCCGGACAGCTGATGAAACTGAGGAGTATTTCTGTCCGTAATATAGCACTTTTGTGGGGAAAAACTAATTCTGATTGGCTGGGCCTGGCTCCCCAATTGACTGATTTCCTTAAATGAACTGTAAAATAATTGAAATTGTTGCATGTTGCATTTATATTTTTGTTCAGTATACATTCCTTCCTCCCATTCCTCCAGCCAAATCACAGGTAGGCCTTTGCAAATATGAGCAAATTAGCCATTCTATGCAGTATTCTATTATACAGTGAACAGTGTGAAGTAAAATGTAATCCACTGCTCAAAAAAATAAAGGGAACACTAAAATAACACATCCTAGATCTGAATGAATGAAATAATCATATTAAATACTTTTTTCTTTACATAGTTGAATGTGCTGACAACAAAATCACAAAAATTATCAACGGAAATCAAATTTATCAACCCATGGAGGTCTGGATTTGGAGTCAACTACTCATAATTAAAGTGGAAAACCACACTACAGGCTGATCCAACTTTGATGTAATGTCCTTAAAACAAGTCAAAATGAGGCTCAGTAGTGTGTGTGGCCTCCACGTGCCTGTATGACCTCCCTACAATGCCTGGGCATGCTCCTGATGAGGTGGCGGATGGTCTCCTGAGGGATCTCCTCCCAGACCTGGACTAAAGCATCCGCCAACTCCTGGACAGTCTGTGGTGCAACGTGGCGTTGGTGGATGGAGCGAGACATGATGTCCCAGATGTGCTCAATTGGATTCAGGTCTGGGGAACGGGCGGTCCATAGCATCAATGCCTTCCTCTTGCAGGAACTGCTGACACACTCCAGCCATATGAGGTCTAGCATTGTCTGGCATTAGGAGGAACCCAGGGCCAACCGTACCAGCATATGGTCTCACAAGGGGTCTGAGGATCTCATCTCGGTACCTAATGGCAGTCAGGCTACCTCTGGCGAGCACATGGAGGGCTGTGCGGCCCCCCAAAGAAATGCCACTCCACACCATGACTGACCCACCGCCAAACCGGTCATGCTGGAGGATGTTGCAGGCAGCAGAACGTTCTCCACGGCGTCTCCAGACTCTGTCACGTCTGTCACATGTGCTCAGTGTGAACCTGCTTTCATCTGTGAAGAGCACAGGGCGCCAGTGGCGAATTTGCCAATCTTGGTGTTCTCTGGCAAATGCCAAACGTCCTGCACGGTGTTGGGCTGTAAGCAAAACCCCCACCTGTGGACGTCGGGCCCTCATACCACCCTCATGGAGTCTGTTTCTGACCGTTTGAGCAGACACATGCACATTTGTGGCCTGCTGGAGGTCATTTTGCAGGGCTCTGGTAGTGCTCCTCCTGCTCCTCCTTGCACAAAGGCGGAGGTAGCAGTCCTGCTGCTGGGTTGTTACCCTCCTACGGCCTCCTCCACGTCTCCTGATGTACTGGCCTGTCTCCTGATAGCGCCTCCATGCTCTGGACACTACGCTGACAGACACAGCAAACCTTCTTGCCACAGCTCGCATTGATGTGCCATCCTGGATGAGCTGCACTACCTGAGCCACTTGTGTGGGTTGTAGACTCCGTCTCATGCTACCATTAGAGTGAAAGCACCGCCAGCATTCAAAAGTGACCAAAACATCAGCCAGGAAGCATAGGAACTGAGAAGTGGTCTGTGGTCACCAACTGCAAAACCAGTCCTTTATTGGGGGTGTCTTGCTAATTGCCTATAATTTCCACCTGTTGTCTATTCCATTTGCACAACAGCATGTGAAATTTATTGTCAATCAGTGTTGCTTCCTAAGTGGACAGTTTGATTTCACAGAAGTGTGATTGACTTGGAGTTACATTGTGTTGTTTAAGTGTTCCCTTTATTTTTTTGAGCAGTGTATGTGTTGTATTGAGTAAGTGTGAATATCAGTGACAGGTTTTTTGTGTAGCACATGTGCATAACATTTAGAAAACATGAACAAGTGTCAGGGGACGGGGCGAAAAGGACGCCAGGCCAATCTGAAATGTTCCCCCCGAGGTATTGCGTTACTTGGCCTTCTATCGTATCATTAATCAAATGTTACCATCGTGACAACACTACTAGCTAGTTCAACTATTGGTGGTGGATGAGGTGAGCTTCCCCCTACTATTTAAAGTGCTTTGGGTGTCTGGAAAAGCGCTATATAAGACCAATCAATTATTATACAACTATAGACAACAACATAACTCCAAACCAGGGGAGTATTCATTAGTGCACATCGTAGCAAAAGGTTTTGCAACGGAAAACAGTTTGCAACAAACAAGTTTCTTTTGGACAAAATCAGGAAGTTCCTTCACCCTTTTTGTCTCGTTTGGTTACTAATAAATAGCTACACCCCAGTTCTCCAATGACCTGTTGTGCCATGTTTCTCTCACCTGCTGTTGCGGTCGTTGCTTGAGAGTCGGCTGCTGGTTCTGTGGGACCTGGGGCTCTTTCTGTTGGTTGACCTTCTGCTTGGCACGGCGTTCCAGGAAGTGCTTGGCAAACTCCTTGGCCTCAGACGTGTCCCCCAAGTAGGCGCGCACGTAGTCGTGCACCTCGTACGGACTGTCCACCTCCTTCAGGAAAGACGCAAATGTCGGGACTAGAGGAAGAGGGCCGGGTGAGTTTTAAAGATGGGATCACAGTCAAGGTTACTTTAGGTTCAAGGTATCTTTAGGGTGCGTCTGAATTGGCACCCTTTCCCTATATGGTGCACTATTTTTGACCAGGGCCCCTAAGGAATAGGGGGTACCATTAAGGACGCACCTAGGTTGTTGGCGGTGTGTGTATGTTATATACTCACCATCCAGGTTGTTGGCGGTGTTGAGGGTGTGCAGGGTCTGCTCACACCACTGCATGAAGCCATCCTGCTGGCTCTTATTAACCCCCTGGAACAACTTCAGCAGCTTCTCCTCCTCCTCCACCTTCTTATTGGCCCTACTGCTGCTCACAGTTACCACACATACACACAATTAGATACAGTGACTCCAAAACTTTAAAGAATTCCTTTTAAACCATCATCCTATTATCAGTGATCCACCATATTCAGGGATGCAAACTGGTAAGGGCCCAAAAAGGTGAAACGTGTAGAAAGTCCATATGAAGTGCAAGAATATTTGCTTATTTTCAGAGAATAACAAGTACATAATACACATATTTCAAAATAGTGTCCTGTGGTAGGGGGGGGGGGGAGTAGGGCTCCTTGGTCTGGATTTAAGGTTTATCATGACATGCATAATAATCTTAGTCTCTCCAGACAGGAATACATCAGTCTTCAATGCACCTGCATCTGACAAGTTGTTCTATAGAGGTGCATAAAGACAAGTAAAACACAAATCCGGTCTCACATCTCTAATACACTATATATATATATATATATATATATATATATATATATATATATATATATATATATATATATATATATATATATATATATATATATATATATATATATATATATATATATATATATATATATATATATATATATACACACACAAAAGTATGTGGACACTCCTTCAAATGAGTGGATAGGGCTATTTCAAATCAAATCAAATTTTATTGGTCACATGCGCCGAATACAACAGGTGCAGACATTACAGTGAAATGCTTACAGTGAAATGCTTACTTACAGCCCTTAACCAACAGTGCATTTATTCAGCCACACCCGTTGCTGATAGGTGTATAAAATCGAGCACACAGCCATGCAATCTCCATAGACAAACATTGCCAGTAGAATGGCCTTACTGAAGAGCTCAGTGACTTTCAACGTGGCACCGTCAAAGGATGCCACCTTTCCAAAAAGTCAGTTTGTCAAATTTCTGCCCTGCTAGAGCTGCCCCGGTCAACTCTAAGTGTTGTTATTGTGAAGTGGAAACATCTAGAAGCAACAATGGCTCAGCCGCGAAGTGGTAGGCCACACAAGCTCACAGAACGGGACTGCTGAGTGCTGAAGGACGTAAAAATCATCTGTCCTCGAGTTCCAAACCGCCTCTGGAAGCAACGTCAGAACAGGAACTGTTCATTGGAGCTTCATGAAATGGGTTTCCATGGCCGAGCAGCCGCACACAAGCCTAAGATCACAATGCGCAATGCCAAGCGTTGGCTGGAGTGGTGTAAACCTCGCCGCCATTGGACTCTGGAGTAGTGGAAACGCGTTCTCTGGAGAGATGAATCACGCTTTACCATCTGGTAGTCCGACGGACAAATCTGGGTTTAGCGGATGCCAGGAGAACACTACCTGCCCGAATGCATAATGCCAACTGTAAAGTTTGGTGGAGGAGGAATAATGGTCTGGGGCTGTTTTTCATGGTTTGGTTTGGGCTAGGCCCCTTAGTTCCAGTGAAGGGAAATCTTAATGCTACAGAATACAATGACATTCTAGATGATTCTGTGTTTCCAACTTTGTGGCAACAGTTTGGGGAAGGCCCTTTCCTATTTCAGCATTACAATGCCCCTGTGCACAAAGTGAGGTCCATACAGAAATGGTTATTCGAGATTGGTGTGGAAGAACTTGACTGGCCTGCACAGAGCCCTGACCTCAACCCCATCGAAACACCTTTGGGATGAATTGGAAAGCTGACTGTGAGCAAGGCCTCACGTGTTCGTGAGAGTCTCACCTTTCCACAGAGGGGTCATATTAGTGTGTAGCCCAAACTGTTCGGACACTACAGACAGAAGTTGGGAGATTGGCTGGCTGTACTGACGCTTGTGGGGGTCGTAGAACAAAAAAACGGAGAACACCATCGTGTTCATGAGAGTTATCTTTCCATAGGGGAGTCATAATAGTTTGTAGGCCAAACCGTTTGGATGCTACAGATAATTTTGTGAGAAGACCGATTTTCGGTATGTCTCATGGTCTGACAAACACCGCTCTAGCTTTGTCACCTTTCACCGCAGATGCGACATGAATTGAGATGCATCCAATGCAAAAAATATCTGATATCTCTAGCTTAAACTGACAGGTTTTTATATTATGCCAATTAGATTTCCGCGGGGGCACGGACATCGACTCTAGGGGGGTAAAAAAGGAACAGAAGGGGACGATATACACCGGTTCAGAACTTCCTTTTGCTGGTCGGAAAGTGGAACAGAATAATCGTTTTTTTGGTTCCAACCATGTGGATGGAAACGTGGTTAGTGAAACTGAAACAGCAAACATGATTTACAACATGATAGCAATATTTGTTGCACTACCAAGAAATGTTTTGGTGAATTATGTTAATCATGTATTGAACTGCATCCATCTATTCTGCCAACAATGCCTTACTCCAAATCATGGAATGTTGAGTCAAATATAACTTCTTTTTTAAACTTCTCATAAAGTTGGATTTGTAGCATCAACTAGGAATTTGATATTGTTGACTGATATGATCGTCAGTTTGTTTCATATCTGCAAAGTAGTTAAAACGCTGTCAGTTTCACTTTAAAATACAATAACTCATGTAAATAAACACTATTATACAGGTCTCTATGCTACATTTTTACAAGGAGTACATGAGCACAATTAAAGTGTTTTAACGTTTAGAAATGACTAAGAGTTCATGAATAAAAGGTTTTTGGAGTGTTCCATGCTCAATCAGGCATAGTATACCATCAAATATGAGTCACTTATGTGAGATAAATTTTCAGCTGCCCCTTTAAGGGCGGGAGGTGCTGTGGTAACGGTGGAGAATCGCTTGGCTAGCTCTTGCATCAAACACAAACTGATATTGAAAAATAACCTAGGGTGTGAACAAAAACGATGTAAATAGCCACAAAGTCACACTTTAGTCAAATTCTGTTAAATACGACCAACTTCTAGCATGTGCAGGGAGGCAATCTGTGCTCAGTCAATGATTTTGATATGAGAAAACAGACCCCCTCCCAAAAAAAAGTTTTCAACTTATTTAAAAAGAAAAAGTAAATCATACAAGGGTGCCAAAAATTTGGTTGCATCTGTAAGTCGAATTTTCACTTAGTCTCCCATTGTTATTGACATCAATGTATGACTAACAAAACATTGGACTGAGTGGAAGATTCTCCCCTAACTCAAATGTAAATAACAGCCATGTGGTAGAGAATTGTCCTGACCACAACCTTTCCAGTCTAGCAGCCAAAATAGACAAGCAGGTGCAAGCTGTAAAACTGTCCTGAGGTTGTACCTGAGGTTGGCGTTTGCCTTGTTGTTCTTCTGAGCGCTGGGCTTCCTGGCGGGGGGTGGGGCCTGTGGCGGGGGCTGGGCCGCCTCGTCCCAGAAGCCCATGTTGGAGTTGGTGCTGTCGCCCCAGATGCTGCTACTTTCCCCGCCCCAGTTAGGAGCCCCGCCTCCCACGCTGCTGGTGGCCACCGAGCCCCACACTGAGGAACTCAGAGCAGTGGCCTGGGGGAAGAGGGAGATAGATCCAACCTTGTCAGACCAGTTATGTATAGAGCCATGTCATCGTGGAATGCTCTGCTACTAGAGGTTACTCAGGCAAAAAGCATGTTTAGCTTTAAAAAACATTGTATAACAGAGCCTATCTAAAGATCTAATTTAACTGTACTGTATATAAGAATATGTATATATGAATAGTTTGTAAATAGTATTGTCGTTGTCTTTCCTATATATAGCTTATTTTAATTTTATAATTTATTTTATTTTGAATGTAAATGTAATAGCTTATGTTGTTCTTGTCTATTACTGTGTTTGTCATGTATTTATATGTTTTATGTGGACCCCAGGAAGAGTAGCTGCTGCATGTGCAGTAGCTAATGAGGATCCAAATAAACTAAACTGTCATTATGTCAAAGAATGAAGGGAAGAATTATTCCAACAGTCGTCTTTCATTTAGAGCACTGTTTGCCCAACCTCTTCTCCTGGGGCCACCAGACGTTCAATGTATTTGATTTATTCCAGACCTAGAACACCTGAATCAGCTTGTCAACTAATCATCAAGCCCTTCATTAGACGAATCAGGTATGCTAGTTCAGGACTACCAAAAATCTTTGAAACATCTGGGGGTCCTCAAAGAAAGGTTTGAGAAACACCGTTTTAGACAACACTATCAGCACAGTCAAATACATGATATGGACGACCAAACCAGAATTAATGCAGACGATTTAAAAAATGAATGAACGAACCAACGAGTGACTCACAGCTCTGTTCTGGGCGCGGTTCTGCTGGGTGACGGTGGGGTGACTGGGCTGCTGGCCCCCACCCCCCTGCTCCTTCCTCTGCTTCACCTGCTGGGCCTCCTCCCTCTGGATCTCCAGCAGGGACTTGGTGGTGGCCGGCTGCTTGGCCACGCTGCCCCAACCAGAGAGCTTGGCCTGGGGCTGCAGGGACTCCTGCAGGGCCTGCTGCTGCTGGAGCTTCAGGTGCTCTGCTAGCTGGCGCCGCTGCTGCATGGGGGGGGGGGGGGGGGAGTGAGATATACTGAGTTCCTTATAAAGGTTGAGAAGGATTTTTAACAGTTTAGAGCCTTTTTAAACAATAGTTGATATATGGTGAAATGTTATTATGGTATCCAAAATGCTGTTGTGCATTGTCCAGATTGGTAGCCTCTGTATCCCTCTACGAATTCAGCCCCCATGTTCACACCTCCTCTCGTGCTTGTCGTTCCCTCTCCTCCTCCACTTTCTGGATCTCAGCGAGCGACAGGGCGTTCTGGGACTGGGAGATGGCTGCTGCCGTGACTGCTGACTGCTGGCCCCACTTAGAGGACGACGGCAGCTACGGGACAGGGGAAAGGAGCGAGGGTAGTCAGGTAACCAGTACATTTCCATGCTAAATTACAGGCACCTTAAAATACAGTATTCAGTGATGTTCTGACTTCAATGTTACTTTGGTAGTTATATATGGTGTGTAGTTTATAAAGGTAGTCATACCTTCATCTGGGCTAGTGTAGTGGTAGATGTGTGTGCATACTAAGTATGTTACCCTTATCTGGGGTAGCTGTTGCTGTAGTGTAGTGTTAGGTGTCTTTAGTGTTGTGTTAGTGTTATAATATTAGTCACCTTCATCTGGGCTAGCTGTAGTGAAGTGTTAGGTGTCTTTAGTGTTGTGTTAGTGTTATAATATTAGTCACCTTCATCTGGGCTAGCTGTAGTGTAGTGTTAGGTGTCTTTAGTGTTGTGTTAGTGTTATAATATTAGTCACCTTCATCTGGGCTAGCTGTTGCTGTTGCTGCTGCTGCTGTAGTCGGCGGAGCGCCTCCTGCTGCTGCTGCCTCTGTCTGGCTAGCTCCTGCTGCCTCACCGCCTCCTGCTCCCTCCTCTTCGCCTCCTCCTGCTGTTGCCGTGCCAATGCCACCGCGGCCTCCTCCTCCTCCAGCCGCTTCTCCTCCTCGCGCCTCCTCAGGGCCTCCAGCTCCTCCTGCTTCCGGCGCTCCTCCTCCTGGGGAGAAACAACGTGGTTGTTAGAATAGGGTCAACTTTAGTATTAACACTACGTAGCAACATGCCTTTTAGCATTCCTCACAGCAGCTCTGGGCCCGTATTCACAAAGCATCTGAGAGTAGGAGTACTCATCTAGGATCAGGTCACCCCTGTCCATATAATCTTAAAGCAAAAAAAAAATCCCATGACTGAAACTTAAGTCGATCTCTCCTTTCATGTAAAAATGTCATGACCATCATGCTTTTAGGGAAAGAGGATAATTTTGTAGATGCATTAAACTGCGAATCTAGCCAATTCCAGTCCCCTTTCTTAGGGAGTCCTGGTTCCTCCCCTGGGATAATTTTTATGTAGAAGGACTGAGAAGCTCAGTTCTGGTGACTTTTTAAAATGTACATTCTACTCCAAAATGAATCAACATAAAATGATGCTGACACACACTAAAATGTAATTTCAACCTCCAGAAATGAGCCCAATAACATATTGGTAAAATTATGTAACAATTATTTTAACATACCCATTTCAAGAAGCTAGGCGTACTGTATGTCACAGGTCACTACTTCACAGGAAAGGCATTTTAACTTTATTTATTTGTCTAAATGCATTTTTGGGCAGAAATGTCTTCAGTAACGTGAACTTTCATGTGCCTTAATAACAAACGTGTATGGCATCTGTAAATACGAATACAATTGTTAAATTACGAGCCTAGTTGGTTTAGCCACGGAAAAAGACAGGAACCTTCCCGCTAGCCATGATTGGCTGAGAAGATGGATGGGCTGGACAAGCCGAGAGATGAGTTCTGATTGGTCGGTCATGTAGCATGCTTCTGTCTATAACATGAGCTGCTCAGTCTGTATAGATAATCCTTGCTACCGCAGCTTTTTTGAAAGATATGTTAGCCATGGAGAACTGCAAAAGTGTTGCTACTGCTCTCAACATTGCGTTATCAACATAGATCAATTGGGAAAAAGTTGTGATGGACTACTTTCTGCACACGGTCATTGTGAACCAGAGTGGCTTGACACAATGGGCCAAACAAGCTGTAGCTAGCTACAAACCAAATGAAAAAGACATGCTTCTGTGAAGCATTCATCCATACATATGGGTAAGAGTCTAGCTACATTTTCAGATATTATAAGTTTCTAATTTTGTCAGAAAGTTGTTTTCATTGCAAGTTAAAACGTAGTTAGCTAGCTAGATAGCGAACATTAGCTTCCTGGCTCGCTAGCTAACGTTACATGTATGCTCTGTGTAGTAATATTATTCGTATCTCAGAAAGCCATTTGCATTGCTAGTTATAGCCTAATGTTAAGCCCAGTACCTGTTTACGGAGGAACTCTTCCCTTTGCTTCCGCTCTTCCTCCTCCTCCCGCCTTCTTTCCTCCAGTCTGCGGAGGGCCTCCTCCTGTGCCTGCCGCTCCTCTTCCTCCATCTGTCTGCGCTGTGCCTCCTCCTGCTCCCGCTGCCTCCTCAACTCCTCCTCCTGTGGATAGTAAAATCAATCAATCAAATGAATTGCATTAAACAGAAATCAAGGCCTCTTCCTAGGAATAGACTGGCTACTGGGTCAAATTGCAACTCTCTAGGCAAACATGTATTGAAAATCAACAAAGACTAGGTGAGGTGCAGCTGAAATTCATAACATTTCATACCAACTTCTCTAAAGAGTGGTATTATGACCGTCTTATTTCAGCAGGCAACAGTCTGATGACCACCCCCTCTAACCTGTTTATGACGTGCTAGCTCGTCCTCCACGCGTTTGCGTTCCTCCTCCTGTCGGGCCCGTAACGCTTCCTCCAGTCTTTTCCTCTCCTCCTCCTCCTCCTCCTCCCTCTTGGCTCTCAGCTCCGCCTCACGCCGCTCCAGCTCCAGTTGATGAGGAGGAGAGACCTTTAAAAAGCAAATCACATTGTTTTATTTTTAATACTTGTTCTAAAAAGGTAGACTCAGCGATATCGGTCCGATTTCCGCAACAACTAAGAGCATTGAAGCGCGAGGCCAAACTTCACCGCTGTTTTGGTCCGGTAGTTACCACGTTGTAGCAGCGTGAAGCACACCCGTGCACATACGCAGATATTCTGTGTGACAGTGTGAGAGCAAAGTCTTGCATCGCTCTCATCTCAATAGATGCAGTGCTGAATCTAGTCTAGCTTTAAAGGGTTTAAAATGTCCCAATTCCCCACATTGAGCCCTACATCTACATCATCTAGGACTAAGGATTGCATAAGTATAGACAATATGGTGCTCTTACCTTAGCAGCCTTGTTCTTCTCCAGCTGTTGCATCTGTTCTATGGTGGGGGCCTGGGCCATGGAGTCTATGGGCAGATCCCACACACTGCTGCCCTCCCACGCTGCAAAGGACACACAAAACAGACAGTCAGTCAGGCCGGATGGTCATTATAGGCTTGAGGCTTCTCTTATTTTTGTAAATTGAAGAACGTCCTGTTTAGAGGTTCAGATACTCAAACTATCAAAAGGTCTATTTGCTATAAAACTTCAGCCGAAACAAATTCTGTGCAAGTATTTGTGTTCTGGGTTGAGACGTACCACTGGGGGCAGGTTGCTGGATGTTTGGTGTGCAAGAGGCCTGAGAGGAGGGGTTCTGCATTTCCCACACAGAACCCTGGGAGTCTGGTACAGACATGGACCGCGTCACAGGAGGTAAGAGACTCTCAGATGTTCTACACAGGGAGACAAACACAGAAACAAATTACATTAACAACATAGACATGATCGACATTGCATTATCTGTATGTGTGACGTCATCTTGAGGGCTTGGTATTGCTGTGTGTGTGAGGGTTCTCCAGGGTGAAGTTTCCCCTAAGTACAGATCTAGGATCAGTATCCTCTCCCCCAATCCTAAACTTAACCATTAGTGGGGAAAATGCTCAACTGACCCAAGATCAGTGTCTAGGGAAAACGTCACCCTACTCTGTGTTAATGTGTGCCTGACATATTCTCGGACACCGGTATTACTGTCGGTGTGTGTGCTTACGTACAGTATGTTCCACTGACCTCATCTTGAGGGCCTGGTCTTGCAGTAGAGGTGTGTGTGCGTGGGTACACTTACGTGTGTTCCGCTGACCTCATCTTGAGGGCCTGGTATTGCAGTAGAGGTGTGTGTGCGTGGGTACACTTACGTGTGTTCCGCTGACCTCATCTTGAGGGCCTGGTATTGCTGGAGGAGCAGGTTTATCTGCTGTTGCTGTTGCTGCTGCTGCTGGTGTGGTGCTGAGTTTAGTGCCTGGGCTTTCTGCTGGGCCAGGGCCTGGGCGTACTGCTGCCTCAACAGGTACTGGTACTGCAGTTGCTGCAGCTGGTACAGGTTGAGGGCCGTCAGCTCCTGCTGCAGTTTCAGACGCTCCTGGTCCCCAGCGTCACCCTGTGAACACAGCAAGTTAGACATGGGATAGGCAAACGGAAGCCCACCTTGGATGCGTTCAACATGCACAACGTTGTGGAACGCAATAAATTATGTACAGCTAACATGCCTCTCTGACTTGCAAAATAAATAATGGCAACATTCACAACATTTTCCTTCTGAACGTGCCGGCGGCCAACACAAACTTGCTCTGTCTTGACAATGAGAAATTAAGGTGGTCCAGGGAGTGTCTGAATAATTTTGAATTGCCCATATCAAGATTATTTGACAATATTTAAAAGTAGTGATGGTTACCAGTAAGGGTGGCGGTGCTGGTCCGGAGGCGAAGGGGACCCTGCCCCACATTTTGATGATCTCCCCCAGGGGTTGGAAGACCTCGTCACAACCTCTCTTCACCAGCAGGGTCATGGTGAAGTAGCCTGCCTGGAACCATTCCGTCATCTCCGGGTTACTGAATGGACCTGGAGAGGGGGAGATGATTAGATTTGACAATGTCACTTTTACATTTATCCATTTAAAAACTATTTTTAGAAATGAAAGTGGTTCCGAGTCTGACTATTTGAAAGGATATTCTACTCCGGGGCTGTACAACCACTTCTAATCAAAGATTAATAATTGACTTTAGACCAGGAAATACAGGTGTATGCACTCTGAGCAGTCCGTGCCATTGATAATAGATAAAGAAGCCAGTCTCTCTCTAGCAGTGGTGACTAGTTGAAATGATACTGGTTGCAGAGTATGCAGATTTTCATTCAAAGAAGCCTCCCCCCTCCCCTCACTCTCTCCCTCTGTCTTACCCTGCATCTCTCCCTGGGGGTCTTTATAAAACCACTTCAGAGCAGCCTCGTGTGTGAGCGGCAGGCCAGCTGGTTTGTGTACTGAGCTCTTGGCAGCCAGCCGGTCGTCACTGTCCTGTAGATACGCCACCATCTTCTCTGCCTCCTTCACAAGGAGAGAGGGAAAACAGGAAGAGTGAGAAAGACATGGGGGTGAATGTAGACACCTTTATTGTACAGTCCATTCGGAAAGTATTCAGACCCCTTGACTTTTTCCACATTGTTACGTTACAGCCTTATTCTAAAATTGATTAAATTGCTTTTTCCCCTTCATCAATCTACAAACAATACCCCATAATGACAAAGCATAAACTTTTTTATTTATTTATTTATATCAAAAACGGAAATACCTTATTTACATAAGTATTCAGACCCTTTGCTATGAGACTCAAAATTGAGCTCAGGTGCATCCTGTTTCCATTGATCAGCCTTGAGATGTTTCTACAACTTGATTGGAGTCCACCTGTGGTAAATTCAATTGATTGAACATGATATGGAAAGGCACAAACCTGTCTATATAAGGTCCCACAGTTGACAGTGCATGTCAGAGCAACAACCAAGCCATGAGGTTGAAGGAATGGTTCGTCGAGCTCCAAGACAGGATTGTGTCGAGGCACAGATCTGGGGAAGGGTACGAAAACATTTCTGCAGCATTGAAGGTCCCCAAGAACACAGTGGCCTCCATCTCTGCAGCACTCCACCAATCAGGCATTTATGGTAGTGGCCAGACGGAAGCCACTCCTCAGTAAAATGCACATGACAGCCCGTCTGGAGGAAACCTCGCACAGGTTTTGGCCAGGTGCCTGGTTTCCTTCAGATGTGACGCTTGGCATTCAGGCCAAAGAGTTCAATCTTGGTTTCATCAGTCCAGAGAATCTTGTTTCTCATGGTCTGAGAGTCCTTTAGGTGCCTTTTGACAAACTCCAAGCGGGCTGTCATGTGCCTTTTACCGAGGAGTGGCTTCCGTCTGGCCACTCTACCATAAAGGCCTGATTGGTGGAGTGCTGCAGAGATGGTTGTCCTTCTGGAAGGTTCTCCCATCTCCACAGAAGAACTCTGGAGCTCTGTCAGAGTGACCATCGGGTTCTTGGTCACCTCCCTGACCAAGGCCCTTCTCCCCCGATTGCTCAGTTTGGCCGGCGGCCAGCTCTAGGAAGAGTCTTGGTGGTTCCAAACTTCCTCCATTTAAGAATGATAGGGGCCACTGCGTTCTTGGGGACCTTCAATGCTGCAGAAATGTTTTGGTACCCTTCCCCAGATCTGTGCCTCGACACAATCCTGTCGTCTCGGAGCTCTACGGACAATTCCTTCCACCTCATGGCTTGGTTTTTGCTCTGACATGCACTGTCAACCGTGGGACCTTATATAGACACGTGTGTGCCTTTCCAAATCATGTCCAATCAATTGAATTTACCACAGGTGGACTCCAATCAAGTTGTAGAAACATCTCAAGGATGATCAACGGAAACAGGATGCACCGGAGCTCAATTTCGAGTCTCATAGCAAAGGGTCTGAATACTTATGTAAATATGGTTTCTGTTTTTTATTTGTAATACATTTGCAAAAATGTCTAAAAACCTGTTGTTTTCACTTTGTCATTATGGGGTAGCGTGTGTAGATTGCTGAGAGAAAAAATAATTTTATCAATTTTACAATAAGGCTGTAACGTAACAAAATGTGGAAAAAGTGAAGGGGTCTAAATACTTTCTGAATGCACTGTAAATATGGTATTGGAACTGACTTAGTTTTCTTCTATTTCTTATTTCTCATGTTTTTTTTTCTAGCATTGCATTGTTGGGTTTTTGTGCATGTGACATTAAAACTTTAAAGTTTATGCGAAGGAGGTGTCATGCTGCATGAGGCAAATGGTGGTCACACCAGATACTGACTGGGTTTCTGATCTACACCTCTACCTTTTTTAAGCTATCTGTGACCAACAGATGCATATCTGTTTTCGCAGTCATGTGAAATCCATAGATTAGGGCCTCATTTATTTATTTAAACTGACAGATTTCCTTATATGAACTGTAACTTGGTAAAATCTTTGAAATAAAGACAAAAAGTATTTGGTTGGTAAATGTAATGTTTACATCCTCCTGGAGAGCTACTGGGTGTGCAGGCTTTTGTTTGTTCCCCGCTCTAACACACCACATTGTAAAAAAAAAAAATCACCTGCTCAACATGACCTTGATAAGCTGACTCTGGTGTTTGAGCAGGGCTGGATCCAAAGCCTGTACACCCAGTAGCTCTCCAGATGGGTTCACCAAATGTTTAATACAGTAGCCTAACAGTGCAGTTACTTTACTTTGTGGGGGGGTAAAGCTCCTTGCTTAAGGGCACAACAGCAGGAGATTGTACATGGGATCAGAGACCAGCCGTGGTTTCCTTGCATCGTACAAAACTATTTTCAGTCACCTTTTTGGCCCATGGTGTTACAGACCCTTTGTGGGCTGTAACAGTGGCTAAAGAAGTGGCTAAAGAAGTTTGTCAAGTCCTGTAGAGCGTCATGAATGTATACATATCACAAAACAAACACCACTATCTCAGCTTATCCCAGAGAGATACAGAATGGCAATAAGGCGTTTGATTTCATTACAATTCAATTAACATCCTCTCCATATTCTTGACGTGTTTCAGAAGTGAACCCACACTGCACTTTCATGTCCAGAGATGGTCCAAATTCATTTTCACCAAAACCAGCTTGGTAACTTTCACTACCCTGCTCAACATGCAGCTCTGCAACCAACTAACTTCTACCAGAAACCGTCATAAGCTAGGTTTCCATGAACTTGTCAGTGATTTTTTTTGTTGACATTTAGAAAGTTCGGATAGAAAGTAGATGTGACAATTGCCTGCCAAAGTGAGTTTCCATTGATCTGTCATGTCGATCAAAACAGCTGGACGTAATGAAGTCACAACAAAAAAATATATATATATGCAAAAAAAATGAATTTCGAATAAAAATGAAGTGGTAAAGTGTTTCCATTATCCATATAGACTAATTGTTTATTAATAAAGTGGCGACAGCCTATATGCCCTGCCCACTCATCTGTTTCATGTCTCAAGTAGCCTGCAAAAGCCAGCAAGGGTTGAATGCAAGAATTGACTCATATTTGCCATACTGTATTCTAATAATTCTCACGTGCCTTATTATGGCCACAGTCCGTGCCATAGTGTAACTTGCACTCATAGTAGAGATCTCAAACTATTTGATGATGAAACTTCAAATTGCAATGTAAAGCGATTCAGGCATTCTTGAAAGTCAAGACAATCCTTGTCTTACAAATAAACATTTTTATAGTTTAATGAATGGATTTTGCAAGCAATAGGCTTTTATAATTAAATGAAGAGTGGAGCTTTATAGTTACGTGATAACATCACGTGCCCCGCTTACTTTCAGAATTATTCGCAATCATAATTTATTTGAATTTCCATCATTTGTCGCAATAAACTTAGACAAAAGAAAAATCCGCCCATCTAATGGATAAAAATGTATTTGATCTTTTGAAAATGTCTCCTACGTCTGCCATGTCCATTACAAATGTCACAATGATTTTTCTTGTGACACTGCTTTTGTTGAATAAACCTGGGTCAATGGAAACCTGCCTACTGTCTTCTTACCTGTTCAAAGTGCTTCAGTCTCTCATCTTCATCCATGGTGTGGTGTGGCGGCATGACCGTGGGCCTTCCAATGGGCGTGCTGGGGGCCATAATGTTAGGGGCCATGATAGATGTGCTCTGGGCCATGAGGCTGGCGCTGAAGGGCAGCGTGGCCGGCATAGCCACGGGCACGTCCAGGGGCTTCTGCTGCATCTGGATGGTGGACGACGGGGCCGACACTGGAGACACTGGACAGGACAGAGGGCGTGGGGTTAGTCTGTCACAGATGGAGGTGGAACTTCTAGATTCTATGTGCAGGTGACAATCTCAAACTACATGCAATCCTGAGTTTGTATAATTGAAGCACAAGGTTACAGGGGGAAATACCATTGTCATTTACTTTACAATATGTCATCAAACAGCCTTAAGAAGAAACAAATGTGGCAGATTTGACTGTACTCATCCCCTGCTTTTGTGTAAGCTTACCTGTGAGAGTGTGTGCTGCAGTGTGGGGGATGGGGAGGGACTCCAGCATTGTGTTGGACATGGGCATCGACATGGGGACGTGCAGGGGGACTTTGTTGGCCTCTGGCCTGTGTTCGGGGGCTGGGGGCCGCTCAAGTGGCCTCTCAGGCTCCTCTGCTCTGTCGGGCTGGCTGGGGGGCAGCCGAGGGGCGGGTGGCTGGGGCTCTGGAGTCGAGGGAGCAGGCGGCGCCTCCTCTACCCCTCTCCCCACATCTGGGAAAAAACCAAGACAAGATACATTAATTTATGTTAATCTCCACATACATACTATTGGGAGCAAAAATACAGTATGCCGGACATAGTTTCAACCCCTCTTAACTCACCCTGTTTTCTGTCGGGCTCTCTCCTTGCCTCTCCGTCTGAGTCTTTGGTCTCCCGGGGCTGTCTGTCCTCCTCCAGGCCCTCATCACACTCCTCCAGGGGTCTGAAGTCCAGCTCTGCCTCCTCCAGGATGGGCTCCTTGGGAGCTTTCTGTGGATGAGAAATATATACACGAATTGTCATGAAAGTCTCCATATCTCCTTCTCATAGCAGCCTTGCATTCACATAGTTCCATGTCACAGTGCTCCGATGCCATACCTCTTGTAATAGCTGCAAACAAATTGCCCATTGGGGAAAACCAATAATCATTGCATATCTACTCGATAGACCTCGATAATGTGTGCAGGTCCTACTTCATTTCTTCAACCTTTATTTGGCCCAGCACCCATTAAAGGGATACTTTGGGATTTTGGCAATGAGGCACTTTATCTACTTCCCAGGAGTCAGATTAACTCATGGATACCATTTATTATGTCTGCGTGTGGTTTGAAGGAAGTTGCTAATTAGCGTTAGCGCGATGACTGGAAGTATATGGTTATCTGCTAGCAGATACCCAAAGACGTCAAGTCATTGTGCAGATACCAAAAGACTTCAAGTCATTGTGCAGATACCCAAAGACTTCAAGTCATTGTGCTAACGCTAGTTAGCATTGGCTCGCAAAACTACCTCTAACTTTCTTCATACTGGACACAGAAACATAAAAATGGTATCCAAAAGTTCATCTGATGCTGTGGAAGTAGATAAAGGGCCTCATTGCCAAAATCCCGAAGTATCCCTTTTAACAAGTGATGTTCGTTTGACTATATGGATTTTACACTCACTCGGACCTTGAGCGAGAGGAAGGCTCCGGAGGAATCGAAGGTGCCCGTCTCCTCCTCAGCGTCCTCCAGGCACCACTCTGGCAGGCTACCACCATCCTCCTCCAGGCTGCCGCTGCCCGACCTGGGACGCCTGTAGCCACGCTCGTCCTCTCTGGCGTCGAACGGGAACCGGCGCTGCCGTGGCTGCTCCCCCGGGTGCGCCTCTCGCCGCCCTGCCGACCGCAGCCCGTCTGAGGAGAGGAGCGGTTTAGAGACCCTGTCACTCAGCTTTACCCCAGCCATTCTCTCACATTGAAGTCCACCACTTTAGATGTGATGCCTTTTTTTGTGATGTTATCGTGTGTCCGAATGGATTCCAGTACTCCCTGTTGAAAACCTATTCTCATTTAGGTGGCCTAACCAAGATACATATATTGACAAGCTAGATTACAGGACTGTAGTATGATTTGAGGTGTCCATTGTGATTTAAGAGTTCAGGATAAGACTGCCTTTTTAAAATCAACCTGTAGCGAGTTAGGCCTGCAATTAAAACCACCACCCGCACACCCATCCAAAGGACAATGTGGTGGCAGCAGTGTAGGATCACTACAGGGCGCACCTGGACTCGGGGGGCACCACCGGTCGCTGTCCCGTCGTGGGGCACCCGCCAGGCGCCAGCCCCCCTCGTCACCGTCCTCACCATTCACTTCGTCGCGGGACGTACGCCAGTTCTCACTCTCCGATCGTGTAAAATCGTGCTTCCTCACAGGCAGGCCCCCCATGCCGGTCCCAACCTCCTCGTAGTTAGCACGGACTGGAGAGGAGGGGAAACAATTGAATAACTTTATTTTATCAAAAGGGGAACATCAAGTTCAACATTATTTTTGTACATACATATGTAGCACTACATGAGAAATAGATCATATTTTAGCCTGATACTGTCCTTGATTTCAATAAATAAGTGGTGAGATGTCTAAACATTTGCAGAGCTGTATTGTTGCCTGATTAAGTAGTGTACAGCGTTACAGTTAGGCCCTTGTGAAGTACACTTTTACACTCAGTTTTAGCATAGAAAATATATATTCTTTGGAGAAACAGCATCTAGTTCCCCTTGACAAGAAAGGGACGTGTATAAGTGCAAGGGCGTGGAGGGCAAACTTACTATGATTCATCGGGAAGTGGGCAGGAGCAACGTCTGCCAAGTCAATGGAACAGAGGAGCGACAGAGAAAAATAAATGATTACATTACCTGCAAATGCTGTAACTGGCATTTAAGTACATTACATTCTAACTGCATTGACTATTTGATTAGAAAGTATTGACACAAACCTGACTCTTTTCGACCTGGCTTTTCAAACCTTCTGTCTCCCCTAGATGGGGAGAAAATAGACTCAGCATGACTTGGAAAAAAGACAAAAAGGATGACGCAGTTAAAAACAGACAGATATAAATCAACATGACAATATGTAAACCTCATAAAACAAATGGGTTTAGACCAGGCCTCTTCAACCCTGTTCCTTGAGAGCTACCCTCCTGTTGTACAGTGGGGGAAAAAAGTATTTAGTCAGCCACCAATTGTGCAAGTTCTCCCACTTAAAAAGATGAGAGAGGCCTGTAATTTTCATCATAGGTACACGTCAACTATGACAGACAAATTGAGAAAAAAAATTCCAGAAAATCACATTGTAGGATTTTTTATGAATTTCTTTGCAAATTAGTATTTGGTCACCTACAAACAAGCAAGATTTCTGGCTCTCACAGACCTGTAACTTCTTCTTTAAGAGGCTCCTCTGTCCTCCACTCGTTACCTGTATTAATGGCACCTGTTTGAACTTGTTATCAGTATAAAAGACACCTGTCCACAACCTCAAACAGTCACACTCCAAACTCCACTATGGCCAAGACCAAAGAGCTGTCAAAAGACACCAGAAACAAAATTGTAGACCTGCACCAGGCTGGGAAGACTGAATCTGCAATAGGTAAGCAGCTTGGTTTGAAGAAATCAACTGTGGGAGCAATTATTAGGAAATGGAAGACATACAAGACCACTGATAATCTCCCTCGATCTGGGGCTCCACGCAAGATCTCACCCCGTGGGGTCAAAATGATCACAAGAACGGTGAGCAAAAATCCCAGAACCACACGGGGGGACATAGTGAATGACCTGCAGAGAGCTGGGACCAAAGTAACAAAGCCTACCATCAGTAACACACTACGCCGCCAGGGACTCAAATCCTGCAGTGCCCTGCTTAAGCCAGTACATGTCCAGGCCCGTCTGAAGTTTGCTAGAGTGCATTTGGATGATCCAGAAGAGGATTGGGAGAATGTCATATGGTCAGATGAAACCAAAATATAACTTTTTGGTAAAAACTCAACTCGTCGTGTTTGGAGGACAAAGAAGGCTGAGTTGCATCCAAAGAACACCATACCTACTGTGAAGCATGGGGGTGGAAACATCATGCTTTGGGGCTGTTTTTCTGCAAAGGGACCAGGACGACTGATCCGTGTAAAGGAAAGAATGAATGGGGCCATGTATCGTGAGATTTTGAGTGAAAACCTCCTTCCATCAGCAAGGGCATTGAAGATGAAACGTGGCTGGGTCTTTCAGCATGACAATGATCCCAAACACACCGCCCGGGCAACGAAGGAGTGGCTTCGTAATAAGCATTTCAAGGTCCTGGAGTGGCCTAGCCAGTCTCCAGATCTCAACCCCATAGAAAATCTTTGGAGGGAGTTGAAAGTCCGTGTTGCCCAGCGACAGCCCCAAAACATCACTGCTCTAGAGGAGATCTGCATGGAGGAATGGGCCAAAATACCAGCAACAGTGTGTGAAAACCTTGTGAAGACTTACAGAAAACGTTTGACCTGTGTCATTGCCAACAAAGGGTATATAAAAGTATTGAGAAACTTTTGGTATTGACCAAATACTTATTTTCCACCATAATTTGCAAATAAATTCATAAAAAATCCTACAATGTGATTTTCTGGGAAAAAAAATCTAATTTTGTCTGTCATAGTTGACGTGTACCTTTGATGAAAATGACAGGCCTCTCATCTTTTTAAGTGGGAGAACTTGCACAATTGGTGGCTGACTAAATACAATTTTTCCCCACTGTAACTAACCTGATTCAGTGTATCAACCAGCTAACTATTAGAATCAAGTGGGCTAGATGAGGGTTGGAGTGAAAGCCTACAGGACGGTAGATCTCCTGGAACAGGGTTGGAAAGCCGTGGTCTAGACCATTCTCATTCCACTAGCTTGGAACCCAGCTTAAGATGCGCCCACTCAACATTTGCATAAATCATACATTGAAGTCAAAGTGTATGTGTGTGAAAATTCCAGTTACACGCTCGTGTCTCCAGTGAGTGTAGTCCATTACCTCTCCTCCCAGCTCTGGGAGCGGTGCATCTCCCTGCCTCCGCGGCCAAAGCCTCCCTCCACGTCATCAAAACTTCTTTGGTAAAACCCTCCGTCTCCTCTACCCCGTCCTGCCAGATACACATTTTAAATACTTTATTTGAATCCACAAATCACATTACACTCGAGAAGGATTCAAACACACACACACTACACTTTAATGTTGGCGCTAGCTGGTGATGATGAATTCAGCCAGCTGTGATAGCTTCTACTGACAGAGGCATAATCAAGCATAGAAACAAAGTGCTACTGTTAATTCCCTTCTGTGCAGCTGGCACAAGATTGTTAACATTCTTAGGGGTGGGTCTCAATAATCAATATAATCTAAAGTGGGTTCCTCTCCTCTCCTTAAATCAGCACTGACTGAAATAGCTTAACAGTTGAAAGCAACTTTAAGTATGCTTTGCCTCCTCCATACCACTGTTTTCAGATGAGGAGACAAGCAGAGTAAGTCACGTTAGACTATTGGGATGCACACATTGACACAATAAGGCGCTCCACCTCACCTCTGCCCCGTGAAGTACTTCGACCCCTCGGTGCCCCTGGCCCCACTGGACCCACTCCTCTTCCCATCAGCCTGAGCACCGCTGCACTGTTTACAGACATGGAGAAATTTCTCTGTGGGGGGAGATCGAGGGAAAAAGAGGGGGATGAAGAAAGAGAGAGAGGGAGGCTGACAGGACTTTAAAAAGACATGTCTATGACCAACAATTATACTTATTAGGTTAGAAACAAAATGGGTAAAAACACTGAGAAAGGTGTAGTTATAATTTTGCATATTCATTTTAGCATGGCCTCCTATAGGAACAGTGAAAGCACCAACCTGCTCTTCCTCTGTAAAAGCTACAAGTGCCAGTGGTGGCAGGGGCTCCTCTTGTAAAATTGGCAGAAAATCCTTATCATGTAGATCTACAGGGATCTGATAAGGATAAAGAAAAAAAAGAGTATGAGCCATTGCAATGTCAGGTTTTAATACACAAATTACAGGAAAAGGGCATTATATATTTGAATAGAAACAAATATTACTCCACAAAAGGATACATCTAAATTTCACACCATTTACAACCTGCTGATACAAGTCACTTTATTTACATGCCAATCATGTATTTCTGTATCCTTTTAGAACACATCAGAATGCATTTGCCTCACCTCCCTATCCTTTACATAAAGTGCTAGCATTTCTTCTCTCCCGTAGCGGTAGTCCGCAAGTTTATACTTTGGCAATGCAGGCGAGAGAGGTGGTGAGGTGGCAACGCTACTGCTGCTACCACCCCCATGGCCACCCCCAGACAGGGCCCGGAGCCTGGGGAAAACGCAGTGGGGGAATAGGGACAGAAGGAGAAAGACAAAAGTGAAGTTTAGAGGACAACTGGCAGGCCTCAAAATGTGAGGCACCAGGTATCAAAAGAAAAACCAGCTAACAACCCAGATCCCTGTTAATCAACCTAATACAACATTTCAGCGCAAGAAGAAATCATTAACATGAGGCTATACTAACCATTCTGGTCCGAAGTTGAGTGTCTGAGTTTCTGCCATTCTTCCTAGAACTTCTATGGGGAGGAAAGGGCCAAAATTATTAGCCTAATACAACAAACACCAAACTTTAGGTTGAATATTTTTTATTGGAAATGTTTTCAGTAATCGATCTGCTGATGCAACTGAAAATCATATATCAATTTCTTGTCATCAAAGATTACAGACCCAAATAATGGTTTAAAAAATAATTAGATGGTGTAACAAATATTGCATCAGCCCATTAATTTCCTAAGCTATTAATGCTTTAGATGTAGGCCTATTGGATCTTGCAGTGAGTTGATGGTATTCCAGCTCATTCCTGAGGATAGCCCCATCCCTCCCTTACACAAGGGGTACAATTTCAATTGACTGAAGCTATTTTGGGAAGTTTCCCAGTTAGCAAAGATGCTCCTCAGACACCTATAATTGACAACAGCGTCGCCCCTTCCCTGCACTGACAGGCTTTATTCTGGAAACACTACAATAAACTTGGATGTTTGCATGCAAATTCCCATAATAACAAACAAGTTATTGTGTGCTGTATGCAGGCTACCTAGTTTAAGTTCACAGACCAGTTAGATAATGACCCTAGGTCAGCCTAAAGGTTAGCTGACTAAACTCCATGGTAAAGGAAGTTTCTGATTAACTCCACCAATGGAGTGGAGCAGAGACCAGGCTTTGTGGAATTCAGCTCCGATTCGCTCAAAATCAACACTTCAAAATATGTTAACTATGAAATGCTTACCTTGTACCTACAGTTTGTTTGTCCTCTGTAGTTTGATGAAATCCATACTTTTTCAATAAACGTTAAAGGGATACTTCAGGATTTTGCCAATGAGGCCCTTTATCTACTTCCCCAGATTCAATGCTAGCAGATACCCATAGACCTCCAGTCATTCCTTTAACGCTAGTTAGCAACTTCCTTCAAACTGCATGCAGACATAAAAATGGTATCCGAGAGTTCATCTGACTCTGGGTAAGTAGATAAAGTGCCTCATTGCCAAAATCCCGAAGTATCCCTATAATAAAATGTTTATTGAAAAAGTATTAAATACAGCAAACAAAGGCACACATCTACAGGGGACAAACATAGGTACAAGGTAAGCTTTCATAATTTATTTGTTTTCTTTTTTATATTGACCTTGGTTCAGTCAATGTTGTCTGATCTGGTTTCCACAAAGCCTGGTCTCTGCGCCACTCCGTTGATGGAGTTAATCAGAAACTTCCTTCACTGTGGAGTTTAGTCAGCTACCTAAATGGATGTTCAAAATGCAATCGGTCTCGCCAGCTATCTATAGGATAAACAGGAAACATGCAGAGGGTGGACTTTTCGCCTGTTGCAAGCCACGTGTGGACTACAACCAATCAACATTCGAATTTGATGTATTATTTATTGTGACAAAAAAAAGATCAAGCTGCCAACTCTTGTAAAAAATAACGTTTATATCCTACACCAAAACACCCGTCACGAATGATGTATTAGATTACAACATACAGTATGTCACTGTCAGTACTGTAGCCTGTAACTTCAGGTTGTGACTTGGAACAAATTGCAGCTGAACAAATGGAACTGTAAGGAAAATATTCAAGTTTCAACCTACACATTTCAAGTAGCCAATACTATTGGACTTTTAGTTAAAATGGATAATGCCGACAATGTACTAGGCTTAGAATAAGCCTAACTATCAAGCTCAAATGAGTTTATATGCATGTCTATGTCTGATCAATTTTGTATAACGTTGTTATAAGACAAGGAATTTTCGCAAATTAGGTACCTGGCTAACAATAAACTTTACTAGTTACTTACATAAGTTGTATAACGCGCCGTCATATCTTTTCAAACACATGAGCTACAGTAGCTAGCTAACTTCCCACTTGGCTGACCATAATTAGCTTGCTAATCCGACTGACCCACGCACGTTCCCATACGTGAATTTAGCTAAATGCTAACTAGCAATACTGCTGTTAACTAGCTAATTAGCTAATGTTAATACACAGTGTAGCTAACCTGATAGTTAACATTTAAAGACCAACTACCAGTAACTAGTTAGCTAGCCAATGTGGCACCTGTGCTGCCAAGTTGGTTGGCAAACTAACGACAGCTAAACTAGCTTAATAAGGTAGTAACATACTAGCTAAGTAACGGCATGACAGCTAGTTAATCAAACAGTTTGCAGAATCATTGACGTTGTAGCTACTGTATTTAACCATCAATAATGATACCTGGTTCAAACATTATAAGACAGTTAGCTAACTGGTAGGTACAATAGCTAGCTATATCGATAAGGTTAGCGAGGTTAGTTTGCTAGGTAGCTAACTATTTAGCGTAACTACTGTTACCAGTTAGCAAACTTTGATTTACAAAGCTTTTAGCAACAATCGATCATTGATGCTCAGTAATTTCTACGAAAATGCTAAATGTATCTTAAGGAAAACAATCAAAAAGGCATACTGTCACAAAATCGCACAGAAGTAATGGGCTGACAAGTTAATCCTTAACCCCCAAACCTCCGTGCGGCCTACGAGCCTTCTGCCACAACGCTGAAATACCTCCCACCTCGCTCCGATCCAATGCGGTGCTCCCACATACTTTAGTCCCAAGCCTCAAGGCCAAGCAAACATGCTGGTACAACAACACTCATAAACGCGTTCAAATCGCTTAAACTGGGCTCTTTAGCATCGTGAATGCTTGTTTCGATAGTTTAGCTTTATTTTATAGCAAAACTGTGCATTTTGTCTTCGCTGTCTTACCTCTGCTTTTACTGACAGCACAGGGTTTGTATTCGAGTTGTGTGGCTCTCTCCGTTTCAACAAGATGGCTGAGAATGGGTGACGACAACACATATCCCGATAAAGACCCGTATGCGTTTGCCAATAAGTTTTGCTGACTGGCATATTTTGCAAAGTACAAATCGTACTGAAATCATCTGCATGATTTCTGTACGTGTAATGTTAGACTAGTATGGCATAAGAATACGTTATTTTGGCCTTATTCTGACCAAATGTTGTAGAAGAAGAAGAATTAGCTACCACCTTCACATCTGATTACATACATCATTGTAAACAGCATGCATGCATGCATACATACACAAATACATGCAGGTAACTGCCAGTACCAAAATAATACAAACAGTTGAATTAATGACGGAATACAAAGTGTATTGAAAGCAGGTGCTTCCACACAGGTGTGGTTCCTGAGTTAATTATGAAATTAACATCCCATCATGGTTAGGGTCATCATGTATAAAAATGCTGGGCAGGCCATTATTTTGGCTACAATGGCTATGCCCCCATTAATGGCCCCATCCACAGGGCACAAGTAGTCACTGAATTGTTTGATGAGCATGAAAATTATGTAAACCATATGCCATGGCCATCTCAGTCACCAGATCTCAACCCAACTGAACACTTATGGGAGATTGTAGAGCAGCGCCATTAGACAGCATTTTCCACCACCATCAACAAAACACCAAATAATAGAATTTCTCGTGGAAGAATGACTTCACATCCCTTCAATAGAATGTCAGACACTTGTTGAATCTATGCCCCTACGAAAAAAAAGATTGCAGTCAGAGTGCAGGAATACTGCAGTACAGTTAGAGTTGCTGCAAATACTGTGTCCAAAATAACACAAGTTGCTTTACTGCAGTTACAGTGCAGTGAAACTGCAGTTACAGTGCAGTGAAACTGCAGTTCAACTGCAGTACACTGCAGTTATTATGCAATCACTGCATCCAAAATACCACAGTCAACAGCAGTTACTGCACTTTTACTGCAGTTTCAAAACTGTGATCTTTGTAGGTGCCTTGAAGCTGTTCTGGCCCAACGCCCTGTTAAGACACTTAATGTTGTTGTTTCCTTTATTTTGGCAGTTAGCTGTACATAACGTTATCAACTACATTATGCATTACATTTACAGATGAAATACCTGTTTTGGTTTAACTTTACCCTATCTTGATCTTGTGAACCAAAACTTAAATGAAAAGTAAAATATTTATGATTGGTGATGGGCTACAATGCGAAAATGACAAAAATAGTATCGTTTTTCTTATGTTATGTAACATTTTAGACCTAGCTATCAAAGATAGTGGTGCCACAGAGACATCTAGTGGTCAATATAAGAAACGAAAGTGAGTTGAGACATAACTGCATGCGTAATTTGCATGCGCTGACGACACTTGAGATCAACTTTATTTTTTATACACCTCAATGAGACCGATACGAGGCCAGCGGTTATTATCGGACGGTAAGGAATCCAATAATTCAACACAAATATTAAGTTAATGTTGACAACATAGCTATATAACAACACATATACACTGCCAGTCAAAAGTTTGGACACACCTACTCATTCAAGGGTTTTTCTTTATTTTTTACTATTCTTTACATTGTAGAATAATAGTGAAGACATCAAAACTATGAAATAACACATATGGAATCATGTTGTAACCAAAAACGTGTTAAACAAATCAAAATATATTTTATATTTCAGATTCTTCAAATAGCCACCTGTTGCCTTGATGACAGATTTGCACACTCTTGGCATTCTCCCAACCAGCTTCATGAAGTAGTCACCTGAAATGCATTTCAATTAACAGGTGTGCCTTCTTAAAAGTTAATTTGTGGAATTTATTTCCTTCTTAATGGGTTTGAGCCAATCAGTTGTGTTGTGACAAGATAGGGGGGGGTATACAGAAGATAGCTCTATTTGGTAAAAGACCAAGTCCATATTATGGCAAGAACAGCTCAAATAAGCAAAGAGAAACGACAGTCCATCATTACTTTAAGACATGAAGGTCAGTCAATCTGGAACATTTCAAGAACTTTTAATGTTACTTCAAGTGCAGTCTCAAAAACCATCAAGCGCTATGATGAAACTGGCTCTCATGAGGACCGCCACAGGAAAGGAAGACCCAGAGTTACCTCAGCTGCAGAGGATAAGTTCATTAGAGTTACCAGGCTCAGAAATTGCAGCCCAAATAAATGCTTCACAGAGTTCAAGTAACAGACACATCTCAACATCAACTGTTCAGAGGGGACTGTGTGAATCAGGCCGTCATGGTCGATTTCCTGCAAAGAAACCACTACTAAAGGACACCAATAAAAAGAAGAGACCTGCTTGGGTCTGGAGTCCAAATTGTAGATTTTTGGTTCAAACCGCTGTGTCTTTGTGAGACGCGGTGTGGGTGAACAAATGATCTTCTCATGTGTAGTTCCCACCGTAAAGCATTGAGGAGGAGGAGGAGGAGGAGGTGTTATGGTGTGGGGATGCTGTGCTGGTGACGCTGTCTGTCATTTATTTAGAATTCAAGGCACACTTAACCAGCATGGCTACCACAGCATTCTGCAGCGATACGCCATCCCATCTGGTTTGGGCTTAGTCCCACTATAATTTGTTTTTCAACAGGACAATGACCCAACACACCTCCAGGCTGTGTAAGGGCTATTTTACGAAGAAGGAGAGTGATGGAGTGCTGCATCAGATGACCTGGCCTCCACAATCCCCCGACCTCAACCCAATTGAGATGGTTTGGGATCAGTCGGACGGCAAAGTGAAGGAAAGGCAGCCAACAAGTGCTCAGCATATGTGGGAACTCCTTTAAGACCGTTGGAAAAGCATTCCAGGTGAAGCTGGTTGAGAGAATGCCAAGAGTGTGCAAAGCTGTCATCAAGGCAAAGGGTGGCTATTTGAAGAATCTCAAATCTCAAATATATTTTGATTTGTTTAACCCTTTTTGGGTTACTACATGATACCATATGTGTTATTTCATAGTTTTGATGTCTTCGCTATTATTCTACAATGTAAAAAATAGTAAAAATAAAGAAAAACCCTTGAATGAGTAGGTTTGTCCAAACTTTTGACTGGTACTGTACATATCACAGTACCTCATGTACTTCAACGATAGAACAGTTTTGCACGTTTCATGGATAGGAAGCTTAGCTAGCAAGCAAGCTAACTAGATAGTTAGCTAGCAAGCTAACTCTGCTAGCTAACGTTGCTAACTGCATGTGTGAAAACAACAAAGGATCCGATGGGCTGGCTTTAACCAAAGCATAGCTAGCAACCTAGTTAGCTAACGTTACATATATCTTTAGTGTAATACCAAAGAGTATACTATGTGGCAATGCTAAAAACATAGCCTAATTTACTTGGTGAAAAGTTATGGTGCCTCTGTCTGATGCCTGGGGATGTCCACTGCCATGTGCTGGCTTTCTACACGGTCTCCAGCCTAAGGCTAGCGATTCCAGACCATGGCATATTATGAGAGCCCTGCTCAAAAACAGTGTTTTAACGTGACATTGCAATTGGGAACATTTCATTTTTGCATTTACAAACTAATTAATGTATAATCATGTTTGCTGCCAGCAGCTATTCCTGGTTCTATTTAGTGGGCTCCAGTACCTCACTAGTACTACCTGCCTGGATAGGGCTGATTATGTTATTTTTCGCTGGTCAACATAACATTGATCACCAAGAAAACAGTTACCTTCTCTATTCCATGGGTGTGACAATGAATAGATTATCAGTAGATAGCTATGTTAGCATGTAAAGGCAAGGTTCATAATTTGTTCAAGTCCAAGAGCAATGCAGAAACAGTCAGGGCCCTAGTCTACATTATAGGATACATGCTTAATCAATGTAGCCTTTCATGTAAATTGAAGAGGAAAGTTTTAAGGGGGAGATGGAGACAGCTGTGATATAGGATATGAAGATGAAATTGACAACGATTAGAAAATAGAAACACATGCAAGCAACCTGTATATAGCCTAATGATCAGCATTGATACATTTTAGTGAAGCAATGGGTGGTTATGTTGACAATACGTTTGTATTTGAGTGCTTTATCTAAATCTGCAACCACTTATTGATAAGGGTAAACTCTGGCGGATATTGTTTTCTCCCAGTCTTTTAGGGTTGCCTATATTTTTGTTTATTTTTGTTAGGTTGTCGCCTAGATTCAGTTTAGCAGGCATATAATATATAGCCTAATATATAGGCTATATGAATGATGCATTCATATATTAATTAACTTCTAACTTACACATTTCTCTGTCTTCTTCACTGTTCCATTCTTGCGCAATTCAAGTAGCTTATATATAGACAATGAACAGCAATATAGTTAAAACTTACTTTGAGCAATTTTTTAAAAACGAATAGACCTAGGCCTATTCGAGGAGAGAAGCGTTGCTCGATCCTCTTGCATGCTGAATGCCTAAAATAGGTTACAGAGTTCGTAATGAACTGGTGGGAAAGTTTGAATGGCGATGTCACGCCCTGGCTCTGGGGACACTGTTATGTTGAGCCAGGGTGTGTAGATCTATGTATTATATTTCTGTGTTGGCCAGAGTGGTTCCCAATCAGAGGCAACGAGTGTCAGCTGTGGCTGGTTGTCTCTGATTGGGAGCCATACTTATAGAGGCTGTTTTCCCACATTAGTTGTGGGATCTTGTTTCTAGTTGGTTTGTGTTAGACTGTGAACTGTCACGTTATCGTTTGTTTATTTTGTCGTATAATAGCTAAATAAAGAGTATGTTTGCCTACAACGCTGCGCCTTGGTCCTCATCTGTTCCCGACGATCGTGACAGAAGATCCCACCAAGACAGGACCAAGCAGCGTGAAGAGGAGAGAGGATGGACCTGGGATCAGTGGAGTAGGAGTCTCGACTGGGCCCAGCCAAGTGAAGAGCAGAGAGGCTGGTCTATGGAGCAATGGATTAAGAGTCTCGACTGGGCCAAGCCAAGGGAAGAGCAGAGTGGTTGGACTTTGGAGCAGTGGGGTGAGAGTCTGGCGAGAACTAGGGAGGCCTGGTCCACGGGGAGGAGAGACACCCAGAATTTTTTTAGGGAAGGGCTCACGACGTGGACGTCGGGGCAGCAGGAGGCCGCGATAGAGCGGTCCAGCGGGTTGACAGAGGAGGCCGCCAGGTTACGGGGGCCACTGGTGTTGAAGGGGAAGGAAAGTGTGGAGGCACGGCGAGAGGTACTGGGGTGTGTTACCAGTCCGGTCCGGCCCGTTCCTGATCCCTGCATAGGGCCAGTGGTGTGTGTCCCCAGTACGGTCCGACCTGTCCCTGTTCCTCGCATCGAGCCTGTGGTGCGTGTCGTCAGCCCGGCCCGGCCTGTTCCTGCTCCCCGCACCGAGCCTATGGTGCGCGTCGCCAGCCCGGCCCGGCCTGTTCCTGCTCCCCGCACCAAGCCTATGGTGCGCGTCGCCAGCCCGGCCCGTCCTGTTCCTGCTCCCCGCACCAGGCCAATGGTGCGCGTTGCCAGCCCGGCCCGTTCTGTTCCTGCTCTCCGCACCAGGTCAATGGTGCGCGTCGCCAGTCCGGTCCGGCCCTTTCCTGCTCCCCGCACCAAGCCAATGGTGTGCGTCGCCAGCCCGGTCCGGCCCTTTCCTGCTCCCCGCACCAAGCCAATGGTGCGCGTCGCCAGCCCGGTCCGGCCCGCTCCTGCTACCCGCACCAAGCCAATGGGGCGCGTCGCCAGCCCGGTCCGGCCCGCTCCTGCTCCCCACACCAAGCCAGTGGTGTGCGGCGTCAGTCCGGCACGGCCCGTGCCTGTTCCCCACACCAAGCCAGTGGTGTGCGTCGTCAGTCCGGCACGTCCCGTGCCTGTTCCACCAGTGCCTGGTCCGGCACCGATCAGATGCTTCACGCCGGAGCTAGAGCAATCCGCTCCACCAGTGTGCAGTCCAGCTCCGGCCAGCGGGGTCAGACCGGACCAGGGGTACTTTGGGGGGTTGGAGAGGGAGCGGGGATCCGGCCCGGAGCCGGATCCGCCGCCTAGGCGGAGTGCCCACCCAGTCCCTCCCCTGTGGTATTTGGGTGACGCGGTCGGAGTCCGCGCCTTTAGGGGGGGGTACTGTCACGCCCTGGCTCTGGGGACACTGTTATGTTGAGCCAGGGTGTGTAGATCTATGTATTATATTTCTGTGTTGGCCAGAGTGGTTCCCAATCAGAGGCAACGAGTGTCAGCTGTGGCTGGTTGTCTCTGATTGGGAGCCATACTTATAGAGGCTGTTTTCCCACATTAGTTGTGGGATCTTGTTTCTAGTTGGTTTGTGTTAGACTGTGAACTGTCACGTTATCGTTTGTTTATTTTGTCGTATAATAGCTAAATAAAGAGTATGTTTGCCTACAACGCTGCGCCTTGGTCCTCATCTGTTCCCGACGATCGTGACAGGCGAGAGCAATGTATAGGTGTGATGTGATGACATTGGCTAAATTAATAGGCCTACATTGCTGCACTGATGCATTGCAAACTTAAAAAACAGGCAGAGGGAAATGTATTGGTTAAGAGCGTTGTGCCAGTAACCGAAAGGTCGCTGGTTCTAATCCCCAAGCTGACTAGGTGAAAAATCTGTCGATGTGCCCTTGAGCAAGGCACTTAACCCTAATTGCTCCTGTAAGTCGCTCTGGATAAGAGCGTCTGTAAAATGTAATGTAAATGTATTAATTCATTTATTCATACAAGGAACCCACAGATCTGTCAGTGGCAGTGCGCTGCCTGTCAGTGCAGGTCCGGCCCGCTCATTAGGCAGGTGTCACGCCCTGACATTGAGATCTCTAGTTGGGTTGGTCAGGGTGTGAAATCTAATTTATATAGTTCTATGTTGGCCAGGTGTGGTTCCCAATCAGAGGCAGCTGTCGGTCGTTGTCTCTGATTGGGGATCATACTTAGGCAGCCATGTTGCCTACCTTAGTTGTGGGATCTTGTTTCTGTTTGGCTTGTTTGATGTTTAGCCTCTTGAACGTCACGTTATGTTGGATTTTGTTATTTTGTCGGTGTTTATTAAAATAAACGACTATGTAAGCATACCACGCTGCACCTTGGTCCGATCCTTTACACAAAGAACGTGACAGCAGGATTAAGCAGCCGCCTATGGCAGCAGATTGACAAGGGCTGTATTTTCTGAGCTAAACTGACCAAGACGCACCTCCAACAACACATAAAACCTCACATAATTCAGCCCAAAAACAATGACAATTTCTCTCAACCAGTGGCATATGGGCATTTTAGGTGAGCGCTGACGCCGCCCTGTGATAAAAAGTGGCCAATTTGTCAAAGACAGGGACGTCAAATATTGATCTTGTCCATTCCCAGCGTGCCTCTCCAGGGTGCTGTTGGAGAGACGCATGAACTGCGGCTCTCCACCAACATTCCGTCAAAAATAGAATCTAACATAAGTCATGTAGCAGATATAGCCTATGGTAGAAATAGTACAGTTGAAGTCGGAAGTTTACATCCACTTAGGTTGGAGTCATTAAAACTTGTTTTTCAACCACTCCACAAATTTCTTGTTAACAAACTATAGTTTTGGCAAGTCGGTTAGGACATATGACACAAGTAATTTTTCCAACAATTGTTTACAGACAGATTATTTCACTGTATCACAATTCCAATGGGTCAGAAGTTTACATACACTAAGTTGACGGTGCCTTTAAACAGCTTGGAAAATTCCAGAAAATGATGTCATGGCTTTAGAAGCTTCTGAAAAGCTAATTGACATAATTTGAGTAAATTGGAGGTGTACCTGTGGATGCATTTCAAGGCCTACCTTCAAACTCAGTGCCTCTTTGCTTGACATCATGGGAAAATAAAAAGAAATCAGCCAAGACCTCAGAAAACAATGTGTAGACCTCCACAAGTCTGGTTCATCCTTGGGAGCAATTTCCAAACGCCTAAAGGTACCATGTTCATCTATACAAACAATAGTATGCAAGTATAAACATCATGGGACCACGCAGACGTCAGGAAGGAGATGCATTCTGTCTCCTGGAGATGAACGTACTTTGGTGCGAAAAGTGCAAATCAATCCCAGAACAACCGCAAAGGACCTTGTGAAGATGCTGGAGGAAACAGGTACAAAAGTGTCTATATCCACAGTAAAACGAGTCCTATATCAACATAACCTGAAAGGCCACTCAGCAAGGAAGAAGTCACTGCTCCAAAACCGCCATAAAAAAGCCAAGCTACGTTTTGCAACTGCACATGGAGACAAAGATCACACTTTTTGGAGAAATATCCTCTGGTCTGATGAAACAAAAATAGAACTGTTTGGCCATAATGACCATCGTTATGTTTGGAGGAAAAATGGGGTTGCTTGCAAGCCGAAGAACACCATCCCAACCGTGGAGCACGGGGGTGGCAGCATCATGCTGTGGGGGTGCTTTGCTGCAGGAGGGACTGGTGCACTTCACAAAATAGATGGCATCATGAGGAAGGAAAATTATGTGGATATATTGAAGCAACATCTCAAGACATCAGTCAGGAAGTTAAAGCTTGGTCGCAAATGGGTCTTCCAAATGGACAATGACCCCAAGCATACTTCCAAAGTTGTGGCAAAATGGCTTAAGGACAACAAAGTCAAGGTACTGGAGTGGCCATCACAAGCCCTGACCTCAATCCTATAGAAAATGTGTGGGCAGAACTGAAAAAACGTGTGCGAGCAAGGAGGCCTACAAACCTGACTCAGTTACACCAGCTCTGTCAGGAGGAATGGGCCAAAATTCACCCAACTTATTGTGGGAAGCTTGTGGAAGGCTACCCGAAACGTTTGACCCAAGTTAAACAATTTAAAGGCAATGCTACCAAATACTAATTGAGTGTATGTAAACGTCTGACCCACTGAGAATGTGATGAATGAAATAAAAGCTGAAATAAATCATTCTCTCTACTATTATTCTGACATTTCACATTCTTAAAATAAAGTGTTGATCCTAACTGACCTAAGACAAGGCATTTTTACTAGGATTAAATGTCAGGAATTGTGAAAAACTGAGTTTAAATGTATTTGGCTAAGGTGTATGTAAACTTCCGACTTCAACTGTATGTGGCCTTTTGTGTAGCCTACAGGTTGGAGATAAAATCTATGACAATGTAATGAGATGGAAACGTTTTACATCATGCAGGTTTCTCTGATCAAATAGCCTAACCTAAAAGGCACCCAATCAAATATAAAATGCGCTGACATGTTAATAACTAACAACATATCCAAAAAACAGGACAGGTCAAATTAAAATGGACAATATGGAATGGACAATCAGCCTACTCACAACTGCTGTCCAGGAGTTTTATCCCGTGGGCTAAATGATCACGATCAGTGGTATCAATTTTGTGTCCATAATTTTTTTTATGAGCTGATCATAGAGAAAAAGAAAATACTTCGTCATTTCCCGCTGTGTAGACACATTGCAAATATGCTCAGGATAACTCCTCCTGATGAAGTTGGGTAGCTGATATTTAGAGCTTACAGTGAGGGGAAAAAGTATTTGATCCCCTGCTGATTTTGTACATTTGCCCACTGACAAAGACATGATCAGTCTATAATTTTAAAGGTAGGTTTATTTGAACAGTGAGAGACAGCATAACAACAAAAAAATCCAGAAAAACGCATGTCAAAAATGTTATAAATTGATTTGCATTTTAAATTTGGCAAATAATTATTTGACCCCTCTGCAAAACATGACTTAGTACTTGGTGGCAAAACCCTTGTTGGCAATCACAGAGGTCAGACATTTCTTGTAATTGGCCACCAGGTTTGCACACATCTCAGGAGGGATTTTGTTCCACTCCTCTTTGCAGATCTTCTCCAAGTCATTAAGGTTTCGAGGCTGACATTTGGCAACTCAAACCTTCAGCTCCTTCCACAGATTTTCTATGGGACTGGCTAGGCCACTCCAGGACCTTAATGTGCTTCTTCTTGAGCCACTCCTTTGTTGCCTTGGCCGTGTGTTTTGGGTCATTGTCATGCTGGAATACCCATCCACGACCCATTTTCAATGCCTTGGCTGAGGGAAGGAGGTTCTCACCCAAGATTTGACGGTACATGGCCCCGTCCATCGTCCCTTTGATGCGGTGAAGTTGTCATGTCCCCTTAGCAGAAAAACACCCCCAAAGCATAATGTTTCCACCTCCATGTTTGACGGTGAGGATGGTGTTCTTGGGGTCATAGGCACCATTCCTCCTCCTCCAAATACGGCGAGTTGAGTTGATGCCAAAGAGCTCCATTTTGGTCTCATCTGACCACAACACTTTCACCCAGTTCTCCTCTGAATCATTCAGACGTTCATTGGCAAACTTCAGACGGCCCTGTATATGTGCTTTCTTGAGCAGGGGGACCTTGCGGGCGCTGCAGGATTTCAGTCCTTCACGGCATAGTGTGTTACCAATTATTTTCTTGGTGACTATGGTCCCAGCTGCCTTGAGATCATTGACAAGATCCCCCCGTGTAGTTCTCGGCTGATTCCTCACCGTTCTCATGATCATTGCAACTCCACAAGGTGAGATCTTGCATGGAGCCCCAGGCCGAGGGAGATGACAGTTATTTTGTGTTTCTTCCATTTGCGAATAATCGCACCAACTGTTGTCACCTTCTCACCAAGCTGCTTGGTGATGGACTTTCTGATTGAGAGGGGGTCAAATACTTATTTCCCTCATTAAAATGCAAATCATTTCATAACATTTTTTACATGCGTTTTTCTGGATTTTGTTGTTGTTATTCTGTCTCTCACTGTTCAAATAAACCTACCATTAAAATTATAGACTGATCATGTCTTTGTCAGTGGGCAAACGTACAAAATCAACAGGGGATCAATTACTTTTTTCCCTCACTGTAAATAGCCAAATGTATTAGTCACAGGAATTGGGACTAATAAAGCCAATGCAACAGCCTGTTTTACAAAGGCTACACCCCGGACCAGCCTTGATTTCCATGGACGTTCGATTTTGGTCCGGTCTGGACCAGCCTTGATTTGGCCCAAACATAAACCTATAAATGACGTCTTTTCAGCTTTCATTCAGAACCGAAAATGAACCTGATTTCAACGTCTGGAAAATACGTATTTCCAACGTCTAGAAAATACGTATTTTCACCTTTCATTCAGAACCTAAATTGAACCTAACCAACGTCTGGAATAATACTTATTCTAGACGTCTTTTCAACGTCATTTTGCTTACTGGGACTATTCTTGTTGGGGCAGCAATTATTTTGTCTCAGAACAGCCAGGACCGGACCTGTGTCTCAGATAACAATTTATATCGGTCAACATCTTATTCTTGCATGCGAAAAGATGCAAAAATGGAGCCTGCTCCGAATAAATAATTGACGGATTACGGCAGTTGGTGTGAACGGCGTCATAAACAACATGTTATGGTTAGAATTGTTTTCGTCCGAAAATGACGGACTTGGTGAGAAAGGGCCTTTAAGGCTATGTTCATCATTAGAACCTTCGTAGGAGTATCGTTAAATCTCCTAACTGTTCCCAAAACCATCTTTGCTCCTAAATATGCACTTGAAAAGGCTCATTATTTAACAACTGCCTCAAACCACTCGTAGAACAGCTAAGTGCGTCTTTAGATGCTTTTCTGCCGTATCGGGTCACTTTATACACACAATATCTCAGCTAAGCACAAAATTCTATGACCGCCAATAATTTGAGAACGAATGTGACTACAAATAAAAAGTACCTATGTCTTTGTAATTGGTACTAACAAGCGAAGGATATAAGATGCTTCAAATAAAAACCGAGATGACAGTAGGAAAAGATAAATACAGCAGGCTACATATATTGAAATGATACTGAAATTAATTTCTTGTTAATTCAATTGAGTTTTATTTAGCCCAGCTATTTGTATGCTACTGTCTGTTATTTTTGCCTCAATATATTTAATGATGTGTAGCCTACATGTGTGCAATGATGTGTCAAGTCTTAATTTAGTGCATAATTATAAGGTAAGCATTAGAATAAATCACCTCAATAGTTGTATTGTAGGCCTAAATTTAATCTCTATCGGAAAACGGGCCGAGGTAATCAGAAGAACGCTAGTCAGTGCGCCATGCGGTAGCACGGGGAAAATCACATAATTCCTGTAGTTTGTAGCTTGGCTCGTTGGTCTAGGGGTATGATTCTCGCTTAGGGTGCGAGAGGTCCCGGGTTCAAATCCCGGACGAGCCCTCTTTTTTAAAAAGTGTACACTCTTTCAGTTATCATTTTAGCCTAAACATGTAACAATATTTCAGATAGAATACGGCAGAAATTAGTCGATGTTCATATTGTTTTAGATCCTTTGTAAACAGATTACACACCAATTACACACAGGTGCAAGCAGAAACAAACATGAGGTTGTTAAATGTTCAAATATTGTCCTGGCAATGGCATGTTGTTTGCTTACGTTTGTCTGGGGCTTACATTTTGAATAAGTTAGATATGATGTTAAACCAGTAAGCCTAATTTTAGTTCACAACATACTCACTGATTCTAGTTTTTCTGCAACGCTTGGAGCCATGTGGCAACTGTTTTTGATTTAATGTCTAATTTTAGTTTTTCAATTATCACAGAGTAAAAGGTTTGACCCCGACGTGATTTGAACACGCAACCTTCTGATCTGGAGTCAGACGCGCTACCGTTGCGCCACGAAGTCTGAAATTACAGGATGGCCTTTCAGGTATTTGACTACGTCCAATGTGCATGTCTAGCGTGTCACAGTTTGGTGTCGCTAAACAGAGAGTGGTGGCAGACTACAAACGAGAAGGGAATATTGACTGTTTGCTCCAGCAATATTATGTTATAATTTGCTTGGAGCAACTGCAATGTCCCACTCATTACAGATTGTAGTGCTGAGTGATTAGTGCTTTTTGAGGTCGGTTCGGTTTCGGTTCAATTATAAAAAGATAATCACGGTTTTTGATTTCGGTTTCCTTCATTGTTTAAAATACTAAATGCCAGGCCATCTAACATTATGTGCTCCCAATACTGTACTGTCTTCAGTCAACCTATTTAACTAGCATGCCTAAGTATGCTGCAGAGCTGTCTGACGAAATCATTTGACTAGTTATACAAAGTAGATAAGGTATACTTTCACAAACTGTCTCTGTCCCTCTTGTCATTGTGTTGTGTACATTACTCTCTCATGTGGTCTATGCATTCTCTGTGTATCTAACCTAACGTAGCAGGCGTAAAAGTGTATCCATCCATAGACCTGTATACAATGACGAGATTCTCATATCTATGCCCTAAAGTGGGAAGGTTTCGGACCAAAATAAGCCCATAGAAAACGCATTTGGCTTATTTTGGACAGATTTTGGCTCTCGCTTTGCATCTTCCTCTCTGATCCGTCTCTGAACAGTGAATTCGGAAAGTATTCAGACCCCTTGACCTTTTCCACATTACATTTACATTTTCGTCATTTAGCAGACGCTCTTATCCAGAGCGACTTACAAATTGGTGCATTCACCTTATGATAGCCAGTGGGACAACCACTTTACCATTTTTTTTTTTGGGGGGGGGGGGGGGGTAAGTGGGGTAGAAGGATTACTTTATCCTATCCCAGCTATTCCTTAAAGAGGTGGGGTTTCAAGTGTCTCCGGAAGGTGGTGAGTGACTCCGCTGTCCTGGCGTCATGAGGGAGCTTGTTCCACCATTGGGGTGCCAGAGCAGCGAACAGTTTTGACTGGGCTGAGCGGGAACTGTGCTTCCGCAGAGGTAGGGGAGCCAGCAGGCCAGAGGTGGATGAACGCAATGCCCTCGTTTGGGTGTAGGGACTGATCAGAGCCTGAAGGTACGGAGGTGCCGTTCCCCTTACAGCTCTGTAGGCAAGCACCATGGTCTTGTAGCAGATGCAAGCTTCAACTGGAAGCCAGTGGAGTGTGCGGAGGAGCGGGGTGACGTGAGAGAACTTGGGAAGGTTGAACAACAGATGGGCTGCGGCGTTCTGGATGAGTTGTAGGGGTTTAATGGCACAGGCAGGAAGCCCAGCCAACAGCGAGGTGCAGTAATCCAGACGGGAGATGAGAAGTGCCTGGATTAGGACCTGTGCCGCTTCCTGTGTAAGGCAGGGTCATACTCTGCGAATGTTGTAGAGCATGAACCTACAGGATCGGGTCACTGCCTTGATGTTAGCGGAGAACGACAGGGTGTTGTCCAGGGTCACGCCAAGGCTCTTTGCACTCTGGGAGGAGGACACAACGGAGTTGTCAACCGTGATGGCGAGATCATGGAACGGGCAGTCCTTCCCCGGGAGGTAGAGCAGCTCCGTCTTGCCGAGGTTCAGCTTGAGGTGGTGATCCGTCATCCACACTGATATGTCTGCCAGACATGCAGAGATGCGATTCGCCAGCTGTTTATCAGAAGGGGGAAAGGAGAAGATTAATTGTGTGTCGTCTGCGTAGCAATGATAGGAGAGGCCATGTGAGGATATGACAGAGCCAAGTGACTTGGTGTATAGCGAGAATAGGAGAGGGCCTAGAACTGAGCACTGGGGGACACCAGTGGTGAAAGCACGTGGTGCGGAGACAGATTCTCACCACGCCACCTGGTAGGAGCGACCTGTCAGGTAGGACGCAATCCAAGAGTGAGCCGCGCCAGAGATGCCCAACTCGGAGAGGGTGGAGAGGAGGATCTGATGGTTCACAGTATCAAAGGCAGCAGATAGGTCTAGAAGGACGGTCTAGAAGGACGAGAGCAGAGGAGAAAGCTTTAGCAGTGCGGAGAGCCTCCGTGACACAGAGAAGAGCAGTCTCAGTTAAATGACCAGTCTTGAAACCTGACTGGTTTGGATCAAGAAGGTCATTCTGAGACAGATAGCAAGAGAGTTGGCTAAAGACGGCACGCTCAAGAGTTTTGGAGAGAAAAGAAAGAAGGGATACTGGTCTGTAGTTGTTGACATCGGAGGGATCGAGTGTAGGTTTTTTGAGAAGGGGTGCAACTCTCGCTCTCTTGAAGACGGAAGGGACATAGCCAGCGGTCAAGGATGAGTTGATGAGCGAGGTGAGGTAAGGGAGAAGGTCTCCGGAAATGGTCTGGAGAAGAGAGGAGGGGATAGGGTCAAGCGGGCAGGTTGTTGGGCGGCCGGCCGTCACAAGTCGCAAGATTTCATCTGGAGAGAGAGGGGAGAAAGAAGTCAAAGCATAGGGTAGGGCAGTGTGAGCAGGACCAGTGGTGTCATTTGACTTAACAAACGAGGATCGGATGTCATCAACCTTCTTTTCAAAATGGTTGACGAAGTCATCCACAGAGAGGGAGGAGGGAGGGGGAGGAGGAGGAGGATTCAGCAGGGAGGAGAAGGTGGCAAAGAGCTTCCTAGGGTTAGAGCCAGATGCTTGGAATTTAGAGTGGTAGAAAGTGGCTTTAGCAGCAGAAACAGAGGAAGAAAATGTAGAGAGGAGGGAGTGAAAAGATGCCAGGTCCGCAGGGAGTCTAGTTTTCCTCTATTTCCGCTCGGCTGCCCGGAGCCCTGATCTGTGAGCTCGCAATGAGTCGTCAAGCCACGGAGCAGGAGGGGAGGACCGAGCCGGCCGGGAGGATAGGGGACATAGAGAGTCAAAGGATGCAGAAAGGGAGGAGAGGAGGGTTGAGGAGGCAGAATCAGGAGATTGGAGGGAGAAGGATTGAGCAGAGGGAAGAGATGATAGGATGGAAGAGGAGAGAGTAGCGGGAGAGAGAGAGCGAAGGTTGCGACGGCCCATTACCATCTGAGTAGGGGCAGAGTGAGTAGTGTTGGAGGCGAACGAGAGAGAAAACGATACAAAGTAGTTGTCAGAGACTTGGAGGGGAGTTGCAGTGAGATTAGTAGAAGAACAGCATCTAGTAAAGAAGAGGTCAAGCGTATTGCCTGCCTTGTGAGTAGGAGGGGACGGTGAGAGGGTGAGGTCAAAAGAGGAGAGGAGTGGAAAGAAGGAGGCAGAGATAAATGAGTCAAAGGTAGACGTAGGGAGGTTAGTCACCCAGAACTGTGAGGGGTGAGCCATCCTCAGGAAAGGAACTTATCAAGGCGTCAAGCTCATTGATGAACTCTCCAAGGGAACCTGGAGGGCGATAAATGATAAGGATGTTAAGCTTGAATGGGCTAGTGACTGTGACAGCATGGAATTCAAATGAGGAGATAGACAGATGGGTCAGGGGAGAAAGAGAGAATGTCCACTTGGGAGAGATGAAGATTCCTGTGCCACCACCCCGCTGACCAGATGCTCTCAGGGTATACGAGAACACATGGTCAGATGAGGAGAGAGCAGTAGGAGTAGCAGTGTTTTCTGTGGTAATCCATGTTTCCGTCAGCGCCAAGAAGTCGAGGGACTGGAGGGTAGCATAGGCTGAGATTAACTCTGCCTTGTTGGCCACAGAACGGCAGTTCCACAGGCTGCCGGAGACCTGGAACTCCACGTGGGTCGTGTGTGCAGGGACCACCAGGTTAGAGTGGCAGCAGCCACGCGGTGTGAGGCGTTTGTATAGCCTGTACGGAGAGGAGAGAACAGGGATAGACAGACACATAGTTGACAGGCTACAGAAAATGGCTACAATAATGCAAAGGAGATCGGAATGAAATGAACTAAACATCTGGGAAAGCGAGAGAGCGGGGCCTCCCTCACTTACGTTTCACTGAAACACCCAAATATAACTCTCCCAACTTCCACCTCAGAAACTATAATTGTTGTAAACTACAGCGGTTCAATGTTTTCTAGGAATAGACTAACATTTTGTTACATTACAGCCTTATTCTAAAAAGGATTAAATTGTTTTTTCCCCCTCTCATCAATCTACACACTATACCCCATAATGACAAAGCAAAAACAAGTTATAAATGTTTGCAAATGTATTACAAAATAAAAACGGAAATATCACATAAGTATTCAGACCCTTTACTCAGTACTTTGTTTAAGCATCTTTGGCAGCGATTACAGCCTCGAGCCTTCTTGGGTATGACGCTACAAGCTTGGCACACCTGTATTTGGGAGTTTCTCCCACTCTTCTCTGCAGATCCTCTCAAGCTCTGTCAGGTTGGATGGAGAGCGTCGCTGCACAGCTATCTTCAAGTCCAGACGCTGGCTTGGCCACTCACGAAAATTCAGAGACGTGTCCCGAAGCCACTCCTGCGTTGTCTTGGCTGTGTACTTAATTAACCCCTCATAAAAATCGCCCAGCACTATCAGATTGAAGTGTTGGCAATGAGCGAGGTTGCTGAATGTAATCGGCAGCCATGTATGCCGTGCAATGGGCTCACGAGGATCGAATGCCTATTGCGTAAAAATTGAAAAATTAATCATGGCACTTACCTATGTCTGCTGACCAGGCTCAAAGACATAACTGTTTTCTTACGGCACATATGGCCGGTTAGCTCAGTTGGTTAGAGCGTCGTGCTAATAACGCGAAGGTCGCGGGTTCGATACCCGTACTGGCCAGAGCCTTTTCTTTTCATAGATTACGGGTTGAGGCTTTAGTGCATTTGGTACCATATGCCAATGTGTATGTGCCATTAAATGTTAAAAGCAAACATATTCAAGTTGTCCTTCTAAGTGATATTTGCAATAATTTATTGTTTCAATTAGAATATCTGAAGCCAGTTCCACTGCTTTTTTTTCATTCTTCTCATCTAATCAAGGACTGATTTAGACCTGGGACACCGTTGGGTGCAGACAGGCAGTCTAAGCAGTAATGTTATTTTTTTTTACTGCATTTTAGGCAGCTACAAAATAGGTTACAATAATTGATGGGGAGTTACAGACACCATAAAACAAACAAAGATTTACACAAATGATGTCCAGGCTATGTGTTAGTCGCTTCAGTCATGGTTTGCATCAAATCATGAATGTAAAAGGACTAATTTTGTACTTTAGCTGCACTTTTCCATTCGGATGAAATACATTACATGACCAAAAGTATGTGGACACCTGCTCGTCAAACATCTCATTCCAAAATCATGGGCATTAATATGGAGTTGGACCCCCCGTTGCTGCTATAACAGCCTCCACTCTTCTGGGAAGGCTTTCCACTAGATGTTGGAACGTTGCTGCAGGGACTTGCCTCCATTCAGCCACAAGAGCATTCGTGAGGTCGGGCACTGATGTTGGGCGATTAGGCCTGGCTCGCAGTCGGCGTTCCAATTCATCACAAAGGTCTTCGATGGGGTTGAGGTCAGGGCTCTGTGCAGGCCAGTCAAATTTTTCCACACCGATCTCGACAAACCATTTCTGTATGGACCTCGCTTTTTGCACGGGGGAATTGTCATGCTGAAACAGGAAAGGGCCTTCCCCAAACTGTTGCCACAAAGTTGGAAGCACAGAATAGTCTAGAACGTCATTGTATGCTGTAGCATTAAGATTTCCCTTCCCCAAACTGTTGCCACGAAGTTGGAAGCACAGAATCGTCTAGAATGTCATTGTATGCTGTAGCATTAAGATGTCCTTTCACTGGAACTAAGGGGTAGTGAGTGTTGCAACCGCGGACAGACGATTTTTACGCGCTACGCACTTCAGCACTCGGCAATCCCGTTCTGTAAGCTTGTGTGGCCTATCACTTCGCGGCTGAGCTGTTGTTGCTCCTAGACAATTCCACTTCACAATAACAGCAATTACAGTTGACCAGGGCAGCTTTAGCAGGGCAGAAATTTGACAAACTGACTTGTTGGAATGGTGGCATCCTATGACGGTGCCACGTTGAAAGTCACTGACCTCTTCAGTAAGGCCATTCTACTGCCAATGTTTGTCTATGGAGATTGCATGGCTGTGTGCTCGATTTTATACAGCTGTCAGCAACGGGTGTGGCTAAAATAGCTGAATCCACTAATTTGAAAATAGCCAAATAACATTTCACTTCTGTTGTCATCTGATAAAAAATATTTATACCAAATGTGTTGTGGTAATGTATTTCTACCAAATGTGTTGTGAAGAAAATCTATAGTTGCACGCCCCTATTGAACCAAAAAATTTAAATAATACACAGATTATTTTGATGGTCTGCGTTTTGAAAATGCAGATTTCTGAAAGCTAATGCGACCCCTGGTGTCTGAAAATTAGGGCTGTCAAAGTTAACGTGTTAATGCTTTACATTTTTTATGCCGTTAATCTTTTGGACCTCATTAATACATAGTTCAATTTCAAGCCCCGGCAGCCGATGCACTAGTTTGACAACCACTTTACTAGCTAGCTACTTGTATGACTGAATGATGGTGAATGCTAGTAAGAGGTTTTTTTAAATGGCAAATTAAATTTCAAATCCCTCCCAGACGGTTCTGTGGATAAAACCAAAGTAATTTGCATTTACTGCAAGGTTGAATTTGTTTATCACCGAAGTACAGTACCAGTCAAAAGTTTAGGCACACCTACTCATTCCAGGGTTTTTCTTTATTTTTACTATTTTCTACATTGTAGAATAACAGTGAAGACATCAAAACTGTCAAAACTGGAAACTTTATTCACCGTCTCTGGCCGTAAAGAAGACAGAAGAGAAGCACTATGCTGAAACGTACGCCGAGCATTTCATGGATGTAGCAAAGCAGTGGAACATTGAAAACAATGTTACCACACTTTGCACAGACAGTGCACGGAACATGATTGCAGCTGCGAGACATCTGCCTTATGAACACCTGTCCTGCACCGCACACAGTCTTCCAAGGTCCATCACAGTGTCCCTACAGAACAGTGGGTTCGACAATGCCCTAGCTAAATGCCGATTTTTGGGGGAGGCCATTTCTAACAGCCCACCAAGCTAGGACAACAGCAAGTTGCAAATGGGAAAAAGAAGGAGTCACTCGCACAAGATGTCACAACAAGATGGAATTCCACTCTGGAAGTGGTAAAGCGTGTCCACAGATACCAACAACCACTGAGAGATGCCCTGGCCCAACAGAAAAATAACATCACCATGCCAACCACAGCTGAACTGGATTGATTGTAGAAGCTGGAGGCACTACAGGAGCCCTGCAGGTAATCTTCTTTATAACACTATTAGTGTTATAGTACGAATGTGTATATGTGAGAGAATGTATAAAGTGTGTGTGTGAGAGAGAGAGAGAGAGAGAGAGAGAGAGAGAGAGAGAGAGAGAGAGAGAGAGAGAGAGAGAGAGAGAGAGAGAGAGAGAGAGAGAGAGAGAGAGAGAGAGAGAGTATGTGTGAGTCAGGGAATGTGTCTGTGTATAACAAGTCTCTCACAATTGACTGAAGTGATGTTGAATTATCTTCCACTGCAGGTACTTGACTGAACTTCTGGGAGTAGAGAAGTACATTTCCTGCTCAGTGGTGTTGGCTGCTTTGTGCCATCTCCTTCAGGTGATGGAGAGCTTGGATGATGACCCTACCTACGTGGTAAGATTCTAGCTTACTTTCGCAACAGACCTGGAGAAACGCAAGGAAAACACCAACATCACATGGCTGAAGATCGTAGATGTAGGTATTCCTCTTGTCCAGGTGGGGCAGTTTGCAGTTCAATGGTGTTTGCATCATCTGTGGATCTATTGGAGCGGTAAGCAAATTGAAGTGGGTCTAGGGTGTCAGGTAAGGTAGAGGTGATATGATCCTTAACTAGCCTCTCAAAGCGCTTAATGATGACAGATGTGAGTGCTACGGGGCGATAGTCATTTAGTTCAGTTACCTTTGCTCATCTTGAAGCAAGTGGGGAGAGCAGACTGAGATATGGAGAGATTGAATATGTCCGTGAACACTCCAGCCAGCTGGTCTGCGGATGCTCTGAGGACGCGGCTAGGGATGCCGTCTGGGCCGGCAGCCTTGCGAGGGTTAACATGCTTAAATGTCTTACTCACGTTGGCCACGGAGAATGAGAGCCCACAGTCCTTGGGAATGGGCTGCGTCGGTGACACTGTGTTATCCTCAAAGTGGGCGAAGAAGGTGTTTCGCTTTTCTGGGAGGAAGACGTCGGTGTCCACGACGTGGCTGGTTTTCCCTTTGTAATCCGTGATTGTCTGTAGACCCTGCCACATACGTCTTGTGTCTGAGCCGTTGAATTGCAACTCCACTTTGTCTCTGTACTGACATTTGCCTGTTTGATTGCCTTACGGAGGGAATAACTACACAGTTTGTATTCAACCATATTCCCAGTCACCTTGCCATGGTTAAATGCGGTGGTTCACGCTTTCAGTTTTGTGCGAATGCTGCCATCTATCCACCGTTTCTGGTTTGGGTAGGTTTTAATAGTCACCGTGGGAACAACATCTTCCTGATGAACTCAGTCACCGTGTCCGTGTAAGCATCAATGTTATTCTCAGAGGCTCCCCGGAACATATCCCAGTCCGCGTCATTAAAAACAATCTTGAACCATGGATTCCGATTGGTCAGACCAGCGTTGAATAGACCTTAGCACGAGTACTTCCTGTTTGAGTTTCTGCATATAGGAAGGGAGAAGCAAAATGGAGTCGTGATCTGATTTGCCAAAGGGAGGGCAGGGGAAGGCCTTGTAGGCATCTCGAAAAGGCGAGTAGCAGTGATCTAGTGTTTTCCCTAAGCGAGTACTACAGTCAATGTGTTGATAGAACTTCGGTAGCGTTTTCCTCAAATTTGCTTTGTTAAAATCCACAGCTACAACAAATGCGGCCTCAGGATATGTGGTTTTGTCGTGGAAATTCTAATGAAAAGAGACTGTAGATTCTTCAAACAACAACTTTATTATAAGATTAGCAAAAATGGAGCGGTTAACAATCACTCAATGGTGCAGAGTTAAGAGCCCAATGAACAGAGTTGGCTCTCAGATTTTATAGAAAGTACAACCTCTTTTGTCTATGTGGCAGTTTAGCAGATGTGTGAAAACAGGGGCGGAACATGGTGTGTAAAAGGCGATTAGTTTGTCTGTGCAGATTAAGATAGCCCAAGGTTTATAGCACGAGGGCTCATCCGTCTAGCTGCATTTGTCTCAGCTCACACTATAATGTGCTCCTTTCTGCAAGTTTCCATACAGCTGACTTCCTGCAGATAGTAAAAACATGGGATGTGTCACATGCTGCGGTCGCACCCAAACAGATCTTAGCTATACGCCCAGTTTTGTGACTAAGTCACACAAACACAAGTTTGTATCAGGTTGTGGTCCTCTGTAGCTCAGCTGGTAGAGCACGGCGCTTGTAACGCTAAGGTAGTGGGTTTGATCCCCGGGACCACCCATACACAAAAATGTATGCACGCATGACTGTAAGTCGCTTTGGATAAAAGCGTCTGCTAAATGGCATATTATTATATTATAGGTTAGAAAAAAACACTAGCATATAACGAGTCAATTCTCTAAGTAGTAAAACACGGGATAACATGATTAATTTGGTAATTTCCCCCACAGTTTCCAGTTTGCATAAAGTCCAGTGTAGTTCCTTGAGGGCTGTCGTGGTATCGGCTTGAGGGGGAATATACACAGCTGTGACAATAACCGAAGACAATTCTCTTGGGAGGTAATACGGTCGGAATTTGACTGTGAGGTATTCTAGGTCGGGTGAACAAAAGGACTTGAGTTGCTGTACGTTATCACTATCACACCATGAGTAGTTAATCATGAAGCATACACCCCCACCTTTCTTCTTCTTCCTGGAGAGTTCTTTAAGCACACAGCCAAGAAGCACCTTTGGCAGCGATTACAGCCTCAAGTCTTCTTGGGTATGACGCTACCAGCTTGGCACACCTGTTTTTGGGGAGTTTCTCCCATTCTTTTCTGCAGATCCTCTCAAGCTCTGTCAGGTTGGATGGGGAGCGTCGCTGCACAGCTATTTTCAGGTCTCTCCAGAGATGTGTGATCGGGTTCAAGTCCGGGCTCTGGCTGGGCCACTCAAGGACATTCAGAGACTTGTCCCGAAGCCACTCCTGCGTTGTCTTGGCTGTGTGCTTAGGGTCGTTGTCCTGTTGGAAATTGAACCTTTATCACAAGGCCCATAGACTGTCAGTTTTTATGATTGTTTTGGATGACCAATTCAATTTGCATTTGATATTTAATTGACCAATGAGAAGTGCTCTTTCAAAATCAGTATTTTCTAGTCTGATATAAACCTCAGCATAGTAGGCAGTGAGTCAGTCTCATAATCTGAAGGTTGTGAGTTCGATCCTTATGGTGGGCAGGATTTTTAAGCTCTTGCATGAGGAGCAATACTACGTTCCCAATCTCTAAATGAACATAACCCCTAACACTTTTGTGGTTATGCACTGAGAGCACTGTGTAGCACAAAAAAATAATGTGTCCTCTGGTTGCAACACCCACTACCGAGTTCCAGACTGCCTTTGTAAGCAACGTCAGCACAATAACTGTTCGTCGGGAGCTTCATGGAATGGGTTTCCATGGCCGAGCAGCCTCACACAAGCCTAAAATCACCATGCGCAATGCCAAGCGTTGGCTGGAGTGGTGCAAAGCAGTGGAAACGCGTTCTCTGGAGTGATGAATCCCACTTCACCATCTGGCTGTCCTATGGACAAATCTGGGTTTGGCGGATGCCAGGAGAACGATTCCTGCATTAATGCCCATCATTTTGGAATGAGATGTTCGCTGAGCAGGTTCCACATACTTTTGATCATGTTGTGTATTATGAAGACATTTTGTGATGTTGTTGTTCGTTTGGACTTCGGTTAGGGCTTTTTTCGGCTGTTTGGGCACACCATTTTTTTGCTTTCTATCCAAGGTTATGAATTCTAGACATATAGCCTACTAAATAAATACTAGATACAAAACATATTGACCTCATCAAAAACAGACGAAACTGAGCGAAGAAGCTGTCGTGCAAAGGCTATTGGACACCTAAAATACTAGAAAGAGGGGAGGGAGACATGGTTTTACGTGGAGGCACAGTTTGATGGAACAGATCAGAACATACCTCCCCTATAGATCTCCACCTGTGCGAATTAGAGCACTATTGTATTATGGTGCCTTCATGACGCATGGCTTGTTCATAGGCAAAGTTGAAGTCACACACCCTTTCAGTCCATACACCGTCCAACGAAATGCTTACTTGCAAATTATTACAGGGACAGTGCTAGGGGTTGATGTATTCTTTATCACAAGGATCATAGACTGTTAGTTCTGATGATTGTTTTGATGTCCAACTTAAGGTCTGTATTTGCATGATGTTCAAATCTCCGAGTAGGAATATTCTTCATTGTTGTAATTATGCGTTTACACAGATGCCTCCTTAGCGCAGTAGGTAGCGCGTCAGTCTCATAATCTGAAGGTCGTGAGTTCGATCCTCACAGGGGGCAAGAGTTTTACCAATTGTCTCTTTAGCCCATGCTAGTGTAAAATGTAGGCAAAATTGTGTTTTTTATTGTCTGCCTGAATTGTATTCTAATTTATATACACAGGACAAACCATATTACATTTACATTTTAGTCATTTAGCAGACGCTCTTATCCAGAGCGACTTACAATTAGTGAGTGTATACATTTTCCATACTGGAAAATTCAAACACTTCAATTGGCTAATGGTACATTGTAGAGATGCTATAACGCAGTGTTTGTTACAATACAAATATTATTTAGGCCAACATAAAAAATAAACAGATCTAATAAAGTAAAACAAAAACTTTCTTTCACTTTCACTTTTAAACACAGACCACTCAAAATATATTTCAGTTAAGCGTTGGTGGTATAGTGGTGAGCATAGCTGCCTTCCAAGCAGTTGACCCGGGTTCGATTCCCGGCCAACGCAAATGTATTTTCTTGGTTTGAATCACCATTTGAAATTAATCTCTTAATGTGACATTTTAGACATATACTTACTTTCACTTTCAAACATGGACCACTACAGTATAGCTATCACTTTCACTTTTAAACACAGACCACTCAAAACGTCTTTGAGTTAAGCGTTGGTGGTATAGTGGTGAGCATAGCTGCCTTCCAAGCAGTTGACCCGGGTTCGATTCCCGGCCAACGCAAATATATTTTCTTGGTTTGAATCACCCTTTGGAATATATCTCTTAATGTAACATTTTAGACATATCATTACTTTCACTTCAAACACGGACCACTCCAGTTTAGTTTTCACCTTCACTTTTAAACACAGACCACTCAAGTTACGTTCTGATGCTACTCCAGTTATAATGTCACGTAAGCGTTGGTGGTATAGTGGTGAGCATAGCTGCCTTCCAAGCAGTTGACCCGGGTTCGATTCCCGGCCAACGCAGCTGATTTTTTTTTTAGAATAAAATTTGGAATTTTGATTCTATACATGTGGTTTTTACTCTATGTTACTTTGTTCTGTTCGATCTTTTTCTTTCTCTAGCCCTGAATTCTGTTTCATCCATGCGGTGTAATCCTCTGACAAAGGGCGGGGGTACCACTAACGCACACCTATTAAGGATTATTTTTTAAATATATATATACATATATATTTTTTTTACTATTATAACTTTTTATTTTTTTAACATAAAGTGTTCATAAGGTAAAGCCCCTTCCTTATAAAATACGTGCCTCCTTAGCGCAGTAGGTAGCGCGTCAGTCTCATAATCTGAAGGTCGTGAGTTCGATCCTCACAGGGGGCAGGCTTTTTTTTGCCCCCAGTTGTGCCTTTTACTTTCGGTTTTGGTCCACCAGTTTCAAACAGCTGTAAAAACGATATATTCTGACACAATATTTTTTCCATAGTAATAAATCTGGTGCAAGATTCATTAAATTATAGTAAATTGCAAATATTAAAAAAGTCGAACTCACGACCTTGCGCTTTTTACTTTCGGTTTTGGTCCACCATCTTCAAAACAGCTGTAAAAACGATATTTATTGTCATTGAAAATACATTTCACTGCGATTTAGATGGTACAATGATTCCCTATACTATTCAGTGCTTGTTTTCTCACATAAACTGAAATCGAGCGAACGGTGTATAGTTTTTTCAAACCAGGAAATGACAGAGCGATTTTTACTAGATAACACAGCCACAAAGTCAGAACAGCTTTTCTATTTTGACAACAGATGCCGCTCCGGAGGGTATGTATGGCGAATATCCCAGCCAATCACAACACTGAAACACTATCAATCCAGTGTAAGTGCCAGAAATATTATGGACATTTTCTGAAATTACAATGCAAAAATTCACAAAAATCCTATGTGTAGCACCTATAACCTTTCTAAAGATACCTTTTTTATATCTCATCCACTCAAATTGCGTGAAGAGCAGACCCTACTAAAACGGGAGTGCTAATGAACATTGATTCTAGAAAATGAATGCTCAGTTTCTGTCGCGCTCGGCATCGCGTTACCACATACAGCTAGCAGCATTTTAGCCACAGACAGTTATACTAGTAGTCTTGTCTGTGTTTTAAAAATGTGCAATGAACATAACAAACTATTATATAAGGAATTGGCAACTCGTTCTCATTCTGAGAAAGGCCACTTGATTTCAACATCTAAACAAAGTGGAGATGGACAGAAGGGTGTATTCATAACAATTCAAATGTTCTACCTTGTTAGCTAACAAATAGATCCAAGTTGACTAGACTTTAAATATAAAGATTAGCTGGCTACTACTCACTAGCACGTGGACTTGTGCTTGAGAGATTGTTTATGAGACCCGTGTTAATTTTCTATAATGCCTGCTACAAGAAGTTGTTATTTTTATTATTAATGAATGTGCATTATACATGGTTCTGGTTAAATTTGTAACGGAAAAGGGCATTTTCATAGATGGACTTGAACGCCAGATCAGTGATTATTGCAACCAAAAAAAGCAGGTCAAACTATTTTGATAAAATAACTAAATTATTAGTGGTTCTTATGGTTGTGGAAGGCTTACACTCAGTGGCCAGTTTTTTTAGGTACACCCATCTGAATTCGTCGGGGCATGGAAATGTTGCTCAATTGGTATCAAGGAACCTAACGTGTGCCAGGAAAACATTCCCCACACCCTTACACCACCACCACCAGTTTGTACCGTTGACAAAAGGCAGGAAAGGGCCATGGATGCCAAATCCTAACTCTGCCATCAGCATGACGCAACAGGAACCGGGATTCGTTGGACCAGGCAATGTTTTTCCACTCCTCAATTGTCCAGTGTTGGTGATCGTGTGCCCACTGGAGCTGCTTCTTCTTGTTTTTAGCTGATAGGAGTGGAACCCGGTGTGGTCGTCTGCTGCAATAGCCCATCCGTGACAAGGACCGACGATTTGTGCGTTCCGAGATGCTATTCTGCACACCACTGTTGTACTGCGCCGTTATTTGCCTGTTTGTGCCCGCCCGTTAGCTTGCACGATTCTTGCCATTCTCCTTCTACCTCTCACAGGACTGCCGCTGACTGCATGTTTTTTGTTTGTCGCACCATTCTTAGTAAACCTTATACACTATTGTGCGTGAAAAGCCCAGGAGTCCGGACGTTTCTGAGATATTGGAACCGACGCACCTGGCACTGATGATCATACCACGCTCCAAGTTGTTAGGTCATTGGTTTCGCCCATTCTAACGTTCAATCGAACAGTAACAGATTGCATCAATGCCTGTCTGCCTGCTTTATATAGCAAGCCACGGCCACGTGACTCACGTGATTTTTGTAAACTAGCCACTGAGTGTATATTTAGCCTAGGTATAATTTCACAAGCCCTGAATTCATTAGATTATTGCTGACTGTTTGAAATGCAGTGTATTTTACCTTTAATTGTACAACAGAGCTTATTCGAGATAGACACTGAGTATACAAAATATTAGGAACACCTGCTATTTCCATGATGTAGACTGACCAGGTGAAAGCTATGATCCCTTATTATAATATGCCATTTAGCAGACGCTTTTATCCAAAGCGACTTACAGTCATGTGTGCATACATTTTTACGTATGGGTGGTCACGGGGATCGAACCCACTACCCTGGGGTTACAAGCACCATACTCTACCAATTGAGCTACAGAGGACCACTTGTTTAATCCACTTCAATCAGTGTAGATGAAAGGGAGGAGACAGGTTAAAGATTTATTTTGAAGCCTTGAGACAATTGAGACATGGTGGTGCCTTTGAACGGGGAATGGTAGTAGGTTCCAGGCACATTGGTTTGAGTGTGTCAAGAACTGCAACGCTGCTGGGTTTTTCACGCTCAACAGTTTCCCATGTGCATCAAGAATGGTCCACCACCCAAAGGACATCCAGACAACTTGACACAACTGTGGGAAACATTGGAGTCAACATGGGCCAGCATCCCTGTGGAACGCTTTCATCACATTGTAGAGTCCATGCCCTGGCGAATTGAGGCTGTTCTGAGGGCAAAAGGGGGTGCAACTCAACTTAGGAAGGTGTTCCTAATGTTTTCTACACTCAGTTTATATCGTGAACCGCCCATTAGTTTGAGAAAATCGAGATATGTTTAGGCCATATCGCCCAGCCATAATATCAATATCCTTGTGAGCATCCCATGTCCATGTTGCCCAGGATTAAGAACATTGTATTATATTGTATTACACACTCTAAACTTATTCCACAGAGCCAAAATTCGTTAAATATTAATGAAAATAAAATGAAATTTCATTTTGTTGTTTTAATAAATATTTAGAGATTTTGCCACCGACCCCCTGCAGTACCTCCGCACCCCAGTTTGAGAACCCCTGAGTTAAACAGCTCTATTGCCACTGCTAAGAAGTTTATGTTTTGCATGTTTACCTCAAAGCATCTAAACTCAGCAAAAAAAGAAATGTCCCTTTTTCAGGACCCTTTCTTTCAAAGATAATTTGTACAAATCCAAATAACTTCACAGATCCTCATTGTAAAGGGTTTAAACACTGTTTCCCATGCTTGTTCAATGAACCATAAACAATTCATGAACATGCACCTGTGGAACAGTCGTTAAGACACTAACAGCTTACAGACGGTAGGCAATTAAGGTCGCAGTTATGAAAACTTAGGACACTAAAGAGGCCTTTCTACTGACTCTGAAAAACACCAAAAGAAAGATGCCCAGGGTCCCTGCTCATCTGCGTGAACGTGCCTTAGGCATGCTGCAAGGAGGCATGAGGACTGCAGATGTGGCCAGGGCAATAAATTGCAATGTCCGTACTGTGAGACACCTAAGACAGCGCTACAGGGAGACAGGACGGACAGCTGATCGTCCTCGCAGTGGCAGACCACATGTAACAACACCTGCACTGGATCGGTACATCCGAACATCACACCTGCGGGACAGGTACAGGATGGCAACAACAACTGCCCGAGTTACACCAGGAACGCACAATCCCTCCATCAGTGCTCAGACTGTCCGCAATATGCTGAGAGAGGCTGGACTGAGGGCTTGTAGGCCTGTTGTAAGGCAGGTCCTCACCAGACATCACCGGCAACAACGTCGCCTATGGGCACAAACCCACCGTCGCTGGACCAGACAGGCCTAGCAAAAAGTGCTCTTCACTGACGAGTCACAGTTTTGTCTCACCAGTTGTGATGTTTGGATTCGTGTTTATTGTCGAAGGAATGAGCGTTACACCGAGGCCTGTACTCTGGAGCGGGATCAATTTGGAGGTGGAGGGTCCTTCATGGTCTGGGGCGGTGTATCACAGCATCATCGGACTGAGCTTGTTGTCATTGCAGGCAATCTCAACTCTGTGCGTTACAGGGAAGACATCCTCTTCCCTCATGTGGTACCCTTCCTGCAGGCTCATCCTGACATGACCCTCCAGCATGACAATGCCACCAGCCATATTGCTCATTCTGTGCGTGATTTCCTGCAAGACAGGAATGTCAGTGTTCTGCCATGGCCAGCGAAGAGCCCGGATCTCAATCCCATTGAGCACGTCTGGGACCTGTTGGATCGGAGGGTGAGGGCTAGGGCCATTCCCCCCAGAAATGTCAGGGAACTTGCAGGTGCCTTGGAGGAAGTGTGGGGTAACATCTCACAGCAAGAACTGGCAAATCTGGTGCAGTCCATGAGGAGGAGATGCACTGCAGTACTTAATGCAGCTGGTGGCCACACCAGATACTGACTGTTACTTTTGGTTTTAACCCCCCCTTTGTTCAGGGACACATTATTCAATTTCTGTTAGTCACATGTCTGTGGAACTTGTTCAGTTAATCTCAGTTGTTGAATCTTGTTATGTTCATACAAATATTTACATGTTAAGTTTGCTGAAAATAAACGCAGTTGACAGTGAGAGGACATTTCTTTTTTTGCTGAGTTTACATCTTAGCTGGTTTGAATTTTATTTACTGTCCATGTTTTTTTTGTCTAAAGCAGGGCGTGACATTACCGCTTGTCTGCTTGCTTGGGTCAAGTAAAACAAAATGTTGGACAATCAGGTTATAGATTTCACGCAATAATCACAATGTCAAACAATTAGGCTTCTCCAATCATAATTGGATCAAAGTGTCCTCCGGATATGATGTTTTGCTCACTGTCCAATCTCTTCAGAGCGCATCAGAGTATAATTATTGTAGGCCTGTATTGACAGGCACTAGCGGTCTTTCAATCATGCAGTCATGAGATGCTCAGCAGGTCAAATAATGATAAACAACAGACTAACTAGATAGCCAATTCCAATCATATTGTGTAGTTTGGCAGCGTTATCTCGCTAGTTAACTATTTAGCTATTAGCATGCATTCATGTCATGTCCGATGTCCTAAAATAACTTTTAACCGCAAATGGCCAACACACAGTTGATATGGGTGCGCAGTTGATGAAACCAGTGCTGCATACTCCGATTGTAAAACCAAGTGGTCGAAATTAGCTAGGATTCTCCTCTATTCAATACTGGCCATGTAATTGATTAGATATGATTAGAATAAATATGATTAGAATAGCCTAATTGACAAGTAACTCCTGAACACTGAAGATTTTAACCTTACAAATTTGTAAACATCTTAGTTCATTGAATGAGGGAATTATTTTTTTATAAAGACATAAAAACGTATTTGGTTGTAATTGTAGTGTTGCACGGTGGCCAACCCTCCTCCTGGAGAGTCCAGGAGAGCTAATGGGTGTGCAGGCTTTGGCTCCATCCCTGCTTGAACACACCACATTGTAAAACATCAGCTGCTCAACAGGACATTGATAAGCTGACTCTGGTGTTTGAGCAGGGTTGGATGAAAAGCCTGCACACCCAGTAGCTCTCCAGATGGAGGGTTGACGGATCACATGCTGTGACGAGTACTGAGGATACGAAGAGGCAGGACGCAGAAATCAACGTTTACTTAACACTGAGCAAGAGCACATCAAAGCGCGAGTACACGACATGACACTAACAATCACACACAACACTGAACAGTCCAGGTCTATATAGAGGTGGTGATGAGATTTTGAGGTGCAGGTGCGTTGGGTTTCAATTCCAGTGTTGCCGAGGTGGTGCACTCAGACCGGTGGCTCAGTAGACTGGCGAATCAGAGCGCTGGAGGGAAGCAACGGGAGGAGACGTGACACATGTTTTAATCAGTAGCCTATCAGTGCAGTATTTTACTTTGTGGGGGGTTAAGTGCATTGCTCAAGGCCACAATGGCAGGAGATATAATACATGGTATCAGAGACCAACAGCCTTCCATTGTCAATACCAGTGATAATAATTAAGGTTATTTTGTGAAGTGGGTCCTTGCATCATACAACACAATTTTAAGTCACCTTTTTGGCACATGGTGTTACAGATGTTCTTGGTGGCTAAAAAAGTTAATGTCGAGCCCTGGTCTAAAGGGATAGTCCACTAAATTGCAAAAATTCCTTCCTTACATTCAAAGCAATGAGAAAGGAGAGACTGCAATACACCCTTTGCCTTTTGTGTTTGTTTACGCAACCACTGACTACCACAACCACTAATTTAAGCATTTTATAACCAGGAAACAGTAGAATGTAGAAAATAAGTAATTTAGTAATTTGTGTGAATTATCCTAATTCATAGGATACAAATATATTGTGTCCTGTGTGCTTTTGCTATTTCACCAGAAGAGGGCAGTGAAGTACACTAAACAATCCTGTATTTGCTTCAGCATGGTAGTCAGAAAGTTAGATTTTTCCTTCATCACAGGCAAAATAGCCATTTGCAGCTGCGTGTTTGGGTAAGTTTTTAGTGTCTCCATTCACCAAAATATTATTTAGTCATCTGGAATTTGATTCCTAAGACCATATATGCCTATTTGAACAATACATAATTGTTTAAAATGTTTAATGAAAGTTGTTTTATAAAGAGCCTGATATGTCAGATTGTCAAAGTCAAGTGACACTTTGAATTCCATTAAAGATGTATATTTTGAATTGATCAAACATGCACTTTATTGGGTTAAATAGGATGTCATTATCTATACTGTTTTATAAACTGGGTGGTTCGAGCCCTGAATGCTGAGTGGCTGAAAGACATGGTGTATCAGACCATATACCACCGGTATGCCCAAAAATGACTTCTTACTGTTCTAATTACGTTGGTAACCAGTTTATAAAAGCATCAAGGGACCTCGGGGGTTTGTGGTATATGGCCAATATACCATGGCTAACGGCTGTATCCAGGCACTCTGTATCCAGGCACAGTGTCGTGCATAAGAACAGCCCTTAGCCATGGTATATTGGCCAAATACCAAATATAAATATCCTACCCACTGGGCACAGACGTCAATTGCACGTCTATTCCACGTTGGTTTAACCTCATTTTATTGAAATGATGTGGAAACAATGTCGATTCAACCGGTGTGTGCCCAGTGGGTATTATGTACATATCAGGCTATTGAGCATACTAGGCCTACCTACCTACCTATCTCTTCTACTTGTTCTTTTTTATTTTATTTTATTTGACTCTGATTATTGATTAGTGTACTGCAATGTTGAGGGAGCTAGCGCACAAGCATTTCGCTGAACCTATTATACCTGCCGTAAACGGTGTACGTGACGAATACAATTTGATTTGATGTTGTTTTGTTGTGGGTGTGACAGATATAAAGAGTAGGCTATGCATTTCCCAGGCCTAATAAATTAATACAATTTCATCATGACCTAAAAGGAATCATCAGTGACCCACCAATGAGACTCTAGTCTAGACCATATGGGAACACTGGATATCGTTTTATATCAACGCACAATCCATATGTACCTCACCATGAAGCCATATGTTATGTTTAGTATTACAATGTTATTGATTACTGCATTGTTTGTGTTAGAGCTTGCAAGAAAGGCATTTCACTGTGTGCATGTGACATTAAAACGTGAAACTTGAAATATAGCCTACATATAATCTTTGATTCAATTAAATACCCCAAACTGAAAATGAGATATTATTTATTCATATAGAACACCCCTTAATTGATCAGAGAGGGTGGGGGAAGAGCGACAGGGGGATAGTGAACGCGCGCATGGCTTGGGGGAGAGAAGCATGCACGCAGTCGAACAGCGCCGGTTGAGTGTGGGACGTCTACAAACCTTAGTCTACTACAAAACCGTCTCTCCCCTCAAGACAAGATCCTATAAACTCAGTGTGGAAGGGCCTTTATGCATTAAAACCAATAATGTGAGAACCCGATGCAGACCTCGTGTCATGGACGTTTAATCGTATCAACCGCTACATTTTATTTGTGTCGTACATTTGTTTTAACCTGCCGTGAAATCATCAAATTTACGCTAACCTTCGGATACCTGGATTGTGATGCGACAATGTCCCGAGGAATATGCCCACGTGTAAACTTCTGCTGGATTTGGCTGGCTGTTCTGTTTCTGTTGAAAATAGAGGATGTTGGCGCGTACAGCTGTCATGAGGTGAAGACCGCTTTCCAGGTGCGACAGATCGGTCCGCTGAAGTGGGTACCGGAGACACCTGGGACAGGTAAGTGTGTGCATTTCCCGCGGGTCAACAGTGACAGGTTACGTTTACATTTAGCTCTGCACTTTGCAGCGAGAACATGCCGACTGATAGTTTTGCACTCAAATAGAAAAGCATTTATATTGCATTGCTTTCCAGTAGTTGGTTCAATGTAGCCTATCCACCTCTAAATGGTGTTGTTCTTGTACGTTTAGCATATTGAAATTATAATTCTGTAGGTAAATGAGAAATGTTACACATGTTAGAAGGCTAATACAGCTAATTTGTGAACACTTTCGATCAAGAAAATGCACATAGGTATGGAAAAGGAGCTCGTGAAATATAGATTCACAGTCGAAATTGTCATTCATTTGGCATGCTCCTGTCAAGAGCGCACGTGGTTGAGAGGAGTCATGCTGAGAGCCGGTGTAAAGGAATACTAATTGACAGACACCGCCAAGGTTCTGGCATATGACTCAGCCCTGAAGGGCTAACAGCTACATAATGATGTTATAATTGTTTTAATTATAATGTTTTGATCTCACAGCCAAGCATCCCTGTATCAATTCAACATGAATATTGAATAAATCACTATAGAATCTTAAAATATTACATTATTTCACAGGCCCAACCAGCTGCTTACCAAGCAAGCATTCTGCCTTGAGAAATTAATTTATCATTTCGCTAATTTCCTTGTCAGAGCGCTCAGCATGTGGCTTCTGAAGCCCAAGCTTTGAGCTGGAGAAAACCAGAGGGAGGAGAGAGTTTCTCATAGACTAGACAGATTTTCCCAAACTCTGTCCTGGGGACCCCAAGGGGTGCACGTTTGGATTTTTGCCCTAGCACTACACAGCTGATTCAAATAATAATCTCAACATCAAGCTTTGATTATTTGAATCAGCTGTGTAGTGCTAGGGCAAAAACCAAAACATGTACCCCTTGGGGTCCCCAGGACAGAGTTTGGGAAACGCTGGACTAGAACCTCTAGAAGCAGGGTTACTGATGTTTTCCTCAGAAGTCAGATTTCCCTTAGTAATTTCATGCCTGCATGATGCTGAGATCTGATACTTTTGGACCTATTCAGAAGAAATACGAAACAGATAATTGGAAGCGAAGTTGAGTGCAAGTTTGAGGCTGATACATGATAGGCTTGTGGACATCATCTACCGTATGTCTTCATACCTTTATGGAACATTAGGCCGACAGTAGCAGTAGGCCATTATCGTCTTATGGAGGTTTGGCTACACCACAGGTCCACGGTCAGCTTTCTTGGTTAGCATATAATGACTGAGATTAGGAAACCTGATCCTAGATCTGTTTTTTGAGACATAAACTATCTGGCGCTCATAAAGGGATACTTCGGGATTTTGGCAATGAAGCCCTTTATCTACTTCCCCAGAGTCCGATTAACTTGTTGATACTTTTTTTTTATGTCTCTGTGTCCAGTATGAAGGAAGTTAGAGGTAGTTTTGTGAGCCAATGCTAACTATGACTTCCAGTCATTGCGCTGACGCTAGTTAGCAACTTCCTGCAAACTGCATGCAGATATAATAAGGGTATCCACAAGTTCATTTGACTCTGTGGCCAAAATTCCGAAGTATCCCTTTAAGGAGCAAGTGGTGAAGACTGTGGTTTGGGCTTCCAGCAGCTATGTTGATTTGATTCAAAACTCATTCCCTGGGGAGAGCTGGTGTATTATTTATGGGATCCCCAATTAGCCGCTGCCAATTGGGGATCCTGGGTGTCCAAACAGGAAACAAAACACAAGAAATAATATACATAACACTACATAATCTCCTGCCTCTGTCTCACACTTCAGAAACAGGAGATGTCTCTTCATAGTCTCCGTTGTGCCTTAAGGTGTTATTTTATCTGTTTTTCTATCTGTTTTTATTGCTAGCTTGAGTTACCTGGGGTGGCAGATAGTTCCATGTAGTCATGGCTCTATTTAACACTGTGCATTTCCCAGCTTCTGTTCTGGACTGGGGACTGTGTTGTGTTGTACCGATGAGTGTCTGAACTGTGTGCCAACTGCTTGAACAGACAGTTCGGTACCTTCAACACCTCGCACAAAGACCAATAGTGATGCAGTCAATGTCTCCTCAACTTTGAGCCAGGAGAGATTGATATGCATGTTGTTGACATCGCCCTCTGTGTACATTTAAGTGCAATATGTGCTTCTCTGTTCTTGACCAACTGCAATTTACCTATGTCCCTCTTTGCAGCACATGACCACACAATTGGGCAGTAGTCCAGGTGCGACAAAACTAGGGCCTGTAGGACCTGTCTGGTCGACTGAGATGTCAAGAAAGCAGAGCAACACCTTATCATGGACAGACCTCTTCCCATTTTAGCAACCATTGAGTCTATATGTTTTGACCATGACGCCCAGCAGTTTAGTCTCTTCAACTTGCTCAATCGCCACATTAATCAATAATAGATGTAAATTAGGTTATCGTTGAGCGAGTGATTTTTCCCAAAAACAATGCTTTTCATTTTTGAGATATTTAGCACCAGCCTATTGCTAGTTACCCATTCTGAAACTGACTGGAGCTCTATGTTGAGTTTGTCAGTTATTTACTTTACTGTCATAGCTGACGTGTATGCTGTTGAGTCATCAGTGTACATAGACACATAGGCTTTATTCAAGGTCAGTGGAAGGTCATTAGTAAAAACAAAACAATAATGGTCCAAGCCGGCTGCCCTGCGGTAACCCACACTCAAACGAATTTGAATTAGAGGCTTCCATTAAAGAAAACCCTCTGTGTTCTATTAGATAGGTAACTCTCAATCCATGAATAGGCAGAGGATGCAAATCCATAACACTTATGTTTTTTTCAGCAATAGGTTGTGATCAGTGACATTCAAAAGCTGAATTGAACTCTAACAAAACAGCTCCCACAATCTTCTTACTATCAATTTATTTCAGCCAATCATCAGTCATTTGTGTCAGTGCTGAGCATGTTGAGTGCCCTTTCCTATAAGCATGCTGAAAGTCTGTAGTTAATTAGTTTTATGTAAAATAACTTTGTATTTGTTCAAACACATTTTTTCCCAAAAGTTAGCTAAGCACTGGTAACAGGCTAATCTTGTCAACAGAAATGTTATTTAAGTGGTTGGCAATATCAAAGGGTTTTGTTATGAACAAGCCATCTGCCTCAATGAAAAATGGAGCCGAGTTTGCTTTTTTTCCTATAATGTCATTTAAAGTACTCCAGAGCTTTTTACTATCATTCTTTATATAATTTATCTTTGTTCCATAGTATATTTTATTCTTTTTGTTTAGTTTAGTTACGTGTATGTTTGCCAGTCTGCTGTGTTCTCAGACTTATTTGCTATTCTCTTTGCCTCATCCCTCTCAGCCATACAGTTTTTCAATTCATCATCTATCCATGGGGATTTGGCAGTTCTAACAGTCCGTTTCTTGATGGCTGCATGCCTATCAGTAACCGGAAGAAGCATTTTCATAAATGCTTAAAGTGCGGCGTCATTACACACCTCTTGTATGATCGCTTATACACAGATTTAGGTCCAGTCTTTGGAACTTTGGTTTTCCTAGATATGGCTATTATATTATGATCACTACATCTGCTGGGTGTGGATACTGCTTTAGAGCACATTTCTGCAGCATTAGTAAAGATGTGATCAATACCCGTGGATGACTTAGTTCATGTTCTGTTTGTAAATACCCTGGTAGGTTGACTAATAACCTGAGCTAGATTGCAGGCATCGGTTACAGCTTGAAGCTTATTTTTGAGTGGACAGCTTGATGACAACCAGTCAATATTTAGGTCACCCAAAAATATGCCTCTCTGTTGATATCACATACATTTTCGAGCATTTCACACATATAGTCCAAATACTGACTTTTAGCACTCGGTGGTCTATAGCAACTTTCTATGAGAATAAGCTTTAGGTGAGGCAGGTGAACCTGTAGCCATATTACTTCTACATTATCTGACATGAGATCCTAACTGGAATATAACTCTGTACAAACATAGCAACACCGCCTCAATTTGCATTTCTAGCTTTCCTGTGTATTCTATTACCATGGATAGCTACTACTGCATCATCAAAGGAATTATCTAAGTGTGTTTCAGAGATGGCCAGAATATATATTTTTTCTGATGTTAGTAAATTGTAAATTTCATGAACCTTGTTTCTCAGGCTACATATGTTAATAAGGGCAATTTTGTTCATTTTCTGGGTTTCTTGTTTGTTATTAGTGCTATTCTGAAAGGCTGATCCGAGGTAGACATGTCAGTGACATTTATATTTGAGGCAATGGTACTTTTAAAGGAACATAGATTTGGTTACTTACATTGACTGCACTTATATTTCTCTGGGATATAATACGATATACATGTCCTCTGTTGCTTATTATGTCAGGGAGGACTAGAGCGCTACCAAAACCAGACCGTCAGTCTCTTAAGCAGGCCGCTATGTTGATGGGGATAATCCTGGAAACCCTGCGGTTAGGGTGAATCCCGTCTCTTTTAAAGAGTGTTGGTTGCTACCACAGCAAGTCAAAATTGTCACAAAAGGAGACATTCCTTTCTTTGCAAAGTTTCTTCAGGAACTCGTTTAGTGCAGTGATGCGGCTGTTATGTTCCAAACCCTTTCTATAGCGCAGCAGGGGGCCAGAGAAGATTATTCTCTTCCCTGTGCCAACAAGGGTGTTCAAGAGAGTGTTGTAGTCCTTCTTCAGTTCCTCAGATTGCCTAAAGCGAATTACGTTAAAGCCAACGTGAGTGATGATGGTGCCAATACTAGAGTAGTTGACTAGAACTGTGGGCAGGAGGGAGTTGATTTCTTGGACACGGGCGCCTGATGACGTTGGCCGGGATGGAATCCGATGGGGAAAGAAGAGGAGGAACAGAACGGGACTACCTCAGGCAGCGGGGAGAAGTTGTGCCACCCTGACACACAGCACACTCACCAGTAGTGTTTATAGTTTTGTTCAGTATATTAACAGTATTGCACTTTTCATGTAGCCTAATTTTGGCCAGCTAATAGCCTAACCTCAGATCAAGCAACTTTATGGACTGAACGTTAAAGCCAAAGTGTGTGACGATGGTGCCAATACTAGAGTAGTTGGCTAGAACTGTAGGCAGGAGGAAGTTGATTTCTTGTACACGGGCGCCTGGTTGACAGTCGACCTTGGTCGGCCCGCAGGCCATAGGCAGGCCAAAGTCTCCCACCATCGAGCTGCCCATGATGGCGGTGGTCGTGATGGAATCCGATGGGGAAGGAAGAGGGGAAACAGAACGGGACTACCTCAGTCAGGGGGGAGAAGGTGTGCTTCGATCCATGCCAGCCTGACTCACAACACATGCACCAGTAGCATCGGATGGCGTCGGAATCCCCAGGGAGGTGGAGGAGGTCCCAACACCCTGCTTCCTTTGGCCAGCGACCGGCTGAGCCGTGGAGAAGGGTGCCACTGGTCGGCTGCTGGCTGTTGCTATACTCCCAGGATCAGAGATGACTCCCGGGGCCGATAGGTCTGCCTCCAGCGGGAAAAGCTGTTTAATAGCTGGATCGGATCTTCTAGGATATATCCAGAAAATGTTACCACACATATCACAAAGAGAAACAGAACCACAGGGAAGAGAAGAGCGACAGGAGTGTAGTTAGCCCTGGTGATGCCTAGAAGAGAAACAAGGCACTTACAGATGTATGTAAATCATGAAGATCATCTGCATTTCCTTCATCAAATTAAGATCCTATATCTATAGGATCTTAATTTGATGAAGGAAATGCAGATGATCTTCATGATTTACATACATTTACTGAAAGCCTGCACTAACACACGGTTGGATAAATACTGAACCAAAATATAAACACAACATTCAATTTTATTTTTATTTTTATTGAATTACAGTTCATAGAAGGAAATCAGGTGAAGAAGCCAGATGTGGTCCTGGGCTGGCGTGGTTACACGTGGTCTGTGGTTGTGAGGCCGGTTAGACGCACTGCCAAATTCTCTAAAACGACATTGTAGAGAAATGAACATTTAATTCTCTGGTAACAGCTCTGTTGGACATTCCTGCAGTCAACATGCCAATTGCACGCTCCCTCAAAACTTGAGACATCTGTGGCATTGTGTTTTGTTACAAAAACTGCACATTTTAGAGTGGCCTTTTATTGTCCCCAGCACAAGGTGCACCTGTGTAATGATCATTCTGTTTAATCAGCTTCCTGATAAGCTACACATGTCAGGTGGATGGATTATCTTAGCAAAGGAGAATTGCTCACTAACAGGGATGTAAACAAATTTGTGCACAACATTTTAGCTAAATAAGCTTTTTGTGCATATGGACAATTTCTGGGATCTTTTATTTCAACTCATGAAACATGGGACCAACACTTTACATGTTGCGTTTATAGTTTTGTTCAGTATATTAACAGGATTGCACTTTTTATGTAGCCTAATTTTGGCCAACTAATAGCCTAACCTCAGATCATGCAACTTTATGGACTGAACGTTCAAATCCTGTTGCTACAGGGTTATTTTGCTGCGACAATACTGGTCGAATTAAGATCATACATCTGTATCATCACCAGGGCGAACTACACTCCTCTCTCTTCTCTTCCCTGTGGTTCTGTTTCTCTTCGTGATGTGTGTGGTAACATTTGTCTCTCTTTCCTTCTCATTCTTCATGCCTTCACATGTGAAAATAACACAAAGGAATGTTTAGAAGACAAGGCAGTTATCATCACCAAGGCCAACTGAGCCTCTCTTCTCTTTATTCTATTCGTATTAGCTATTCCATCTTTCAAATATCTGCGGTAACGTCTTAATTTCTCTAAGGCCTTTGGAAAGTTTGGGAAACAGAAATAATGTTAGCCGTCTTGAGAAATCCTGACTGTTCTGTGTTTCTACGCCCGGATTGATTACTATTTAAATTTAATAAGAACATTGTGGACGTAAAAAGAGGTTTGATCCCGGGCTTGCCCTCTCCGAGAAACCCTTGTGTGTCCTTTGAAACGGAGCAGAGGACTAGCTGCTTCCAGAGATGACTCAGATTCATGTGACATCTAATACCGATGTGGACACAAACCACAGCCACTGGCGGGCTGTGTCTCGCTCTGCGCCACATCCAGGGGTAGAGGCCACTGCCGCTTCATGCTGTCTGACTCAGCATGCTGTAACAGGGAGAAGAGCAACAGATAGCCTCCCATCGAACATACCTAGAGTTGCATCCAAACCACTCAATATGTTTGTTTTGGTTATTATTATTATTATTAATTATTATTTTGGTGGCGGAGGCGTCGTCCCAGGCAACGGACGGTGCATGTCAGTTCCAGGCAGAACGGTAGCTGGTTGTAAGCCCCTTGTGAGACAACGCAGGGGGACAGGGCCTTGTGAAGATGTCACCAGTCTGAATGGAAGCATTTGAGCCACTGCATGACAAGCATACAGTAAAAGTGCAGCAGGCAGGGTATATGACAGCAGCTGACAGGCCTAGAGGATAGAATGAGGTTTGGACCGATATGTGTGTTTGTGATTGGGGACAAAGTGAGAGCAGAGGCCTAAGGTTGGAATGACTTGCATTTGTTGCTGTGTTCCCATCCATACTATACTGTACTGTAGAGAAGGAAAGTCTACTGGTCTGGGTTTCCACGAAGGCCTCTAGGTCTCACTGTCCACTTAAATTGAGTGCTCTATCTCTTTCGTCTTTCACTTTCTCCTTTAGTTTTCCATCTAGTTGCTCACCCTCTATTTTTCTATCTCTCTCACTCATTTCCTCCATCTCGCCCTCAACCCCACTATACCCAGCTAATTCAACACAACCATATTTGCTCTAAACTCTTGTTTGTTGATTTTTATTTGGAGTGGTCCGGAAGAGGTTGCTTTGGGTCAGGCCCGTTCCCTCTTCAAAGTGCTGACCAGGGGATGGGGGGTGAGAATACGAGGGTGTGTGTGTGTACAACTCCGATTCTCAGATCAAACGCCAAGCATAGCAACGCTTGATATTGTAAGTGCCGAAACCTTCGCTTTTTAAAAATAATTCTGTGTTTGCTTTAGGTTTACAGTGCAGCGTTTCATTCATGTGTGGTGAACTGATTTCTCATCAAGCGCCGTAGGAGTGTGGCTGCGGGGAACTTTAGAGCCAGCCAATTGGATACGGGGTAGTGATGCGCGGGCCAGCTTGTTTGTTCACTCGTACCCGTCCCAATTGCTATTAATCCTTCTGAAACCTCCCGACTATACGTGAAAATCTGAGGCCTGCACCCGACCCTAACCCACAAAAATGGAAAATGTGCTGTACAGTTTTTTTTTTACAGGCCTTTTTAGATAGGCCTATGTTTCTGCTTATAATGACCGACATTTTGGTAGGCTATTTGTTAGTCAACTTTAATACAATTAGATACATGCAGCTTCTCTTCTGTCATTACCTGTTGTCCTAGAATACTAAATAAACCCTTGCTCACCAGAATATTGTAATAAATCAATAGAATGAATGCTTCAGTTTAGTTGACATCATTAAGGTTTTTCTCTTTCATCTCTGCTTCTCTCGTGCAGCAAAGACGTTTAGGGACCAAAGAGAAAATGCAATAACTTCCAAATTACATCATCTTTAAGGAAATTATAAGCTGTGAAAACTACCCAACATGTTTCTGGCAAGATTTCAGGTCGGCTTGGATGCATATTTAATGTGGTTGAAATACTATCAGCTTTTATGATGCTGATAAAGATAGCACCTTTACAGACGGTCCCTAACCACGCATTCATTCTCTCAAGGTGCTAAAAGAAAGAAATCCTATTTCTCCACTCCTGTTCCCGAGTCAAAATGTACATTTGGTGTATCATTTTACTGCAAGAAATGATTAATTCGGCAGGAGTTAATACTATATTAGGCTATGTGAGAGGTTACACACCTAGAGTCAGTGTCCAGATTTCAGACTACTATTCCATTTAACCCATCTGAACAGTAGCCTACAGTTCCCTTGACGTGCCATTTTGAATTCCCCATCTTGTGACTGTCAAATGTGTATAGCGCCTCACAATCATCACACATAACATAGCCGGCACTGCTATCATCCTCTTTTACCACTTCACCAAATCTTTCCCAAACATTAGGCTACTGTTCTGGCCCTCCCTTCTATTTATTTTCAACTCTCCATTTCGCAGCTTTTGTCTTATTGAATTAAACTCCGACATTGTCCTTTTTGCCTCAGTGGATTGACCTTAACCTTTTCTGCCCAAGTTCCCAAAAGCGTTTGGCAATTGGTGTGTATTTGGCGCGCTACAGTAAGGCCCTAAAGCTTAGGCTTAGGCTACGTACTAATGCCAGATAGAAATAATGAAAGAAAAACCTAAATGTAGCCTAAAGGTATGAATTGCACAAGAATGAGACATTTATGATTTTTGTATGCATTGTTTATGCTTTATTCAACCCGCCCGCCACCCACCTGCTCTTCATCCACAAAATATTTAATGACCCTAAACACGCCTGCCAAGCGCTCCATATCGATATTACGAGGGCTTGCTGATCTAGCGCTTTGGAGATAAATCAATTAGAGGGCAGGCGTGGAGCTGCTCCATTCATAAACACACACGTGCTACAGTTGGCAGCCACATCTCTGTGTGGCTCAAATAATGAAACTCTGCAGTCTAGCAAGGCTGCTCAGATCACAACACACAGACCGTTGAATTTTTATGATCAGTTATGATAATACAACTTACAGTTTACATTCAGTATATGTGGTACCATGTAGGACTCAAACCCACAACTCTGTTGCTGCAAGCACCCGTGTTCCTATCAACTGAGCCATCGGAAGTCATTGTTGTTTTCATCTCTCCAACACAAAGACGGGTCATGTCATGTGTTTATGGTATGGGAATAGGATGGGAACGCATCATGTTATCACATGTTGCCACATCTTTGCCTGGTTACAGCATCAAAGCATCTGGCAGCGGCTCAAAGCTAATGATGCCCTTTGATTGGCTGCAGTTATTTTAAGGCTTTTTCAAATAGGCCTTCTCACAGATGGAGCATACACATTGTGCACACACACACCCTCCACCCCAATCTCCTCTATACTCAATATAAAGCCTAAGAGTCTTCTTTGGTATGCTTTTCTGTACACCAACTTCATGACCACCTGCTCAATAATGATTCCAGAAAACACTCAACAGCTTTATCTTTCATAAAAGAGGACTTGTGTGGCTGTAGGAAGAAAACACAACAAACAAACTGCCAAGAGATCGAGTTGGAGATACAGAAAGCACTTGAAAAATGTTCAATGAAAGGATCTCCAATGCCACTCATTACCATCCCACATACTGTAGTAGATACAACTTTACAGCGTAGTTTGGTCAAAAGCAATATTGTCCGTTCACTGTCTGTGGTCTTCTTGACAAAGTAAGTTTGGTATGTCCTCAGCAGGTCTGTTGCAGAACTGCCCTCAGCCCTTCTAATGTTCCCAGTCCAATCCCTGTCCCACCATTCTGAATCTGGTTAATGTGTCTTGAGTCGGGCTAGACTCAGGATCTCTTATTGGATTTCAGTCTAAGTCGCACCCGTCTGGTGGATGTTTATTGGATACTAGCCTCTGCAGAGTCCCCAAAAATCGGATGTTCTGGTTTTTAGGGGAAATGGAGAGTGTCTGTGGGGTGACTTCCGCTTTTGGACGTTAACAAGGCAACACTACATCTTAACTCATCCCCTACATTTACTGTATTGGTGGATTGGTGGAATAGTGCAGAAGAGAACCTTCCCTGACAGTTTTTTTTCTTCTCGTCAAGACCAATATGTAGGGTGTGACGAGTACTGAGTATACGAAGAGGCAGGACGCAGACGCAGGAATAAACAAGGTCAAGGTTTACTTAAACAATGACAAAGAGAAATAACAATGATAGAGTACACGACACGAAGCTTAACAATCACACACAACATCATCCAGAACAGTCCAGGGCTAAATAGGGGTGGTGATGAGATGATGAGGTGCAGGTGCGCTGGAGGTGATTAGGGTGCGTTGCGTTTCCATTCCGGTGTTGCCGAGGTGGTGCGCTCAGGCCACCCAGCCTCCTACCTTATTGGGTGTCTGTTCTGCAGTGTGAACTGGCCCATTAGTTTCCTTTGTTTAGCTTGTTTCATAACACCAAGCAGGCAACGACTACCAGGTAGATTTGCTTTTGTGTCATTGTTATAAGCGCCTTGTCATAACCATAGTCGTAACAGCTGGATTTGATGGAAAGGCTGGGGTTGAAGTGATCTTTCGTTGCTTATGCTCCTTTGCACCTCAGGGGCGTTATGACAGAATGAAGGTGTCAGCAGTAGAGCCTAGCAGGTCATCTGGGAGAGTAAGGCCAGTAGTAAGGCACCTAACCCTCATGAAAAAATACTACTGAATTACTGCACAAAACCTTTAGTGCAGTAGTGAATATGTAGAGACTTGTAGGGATTGTTTAGTGAATGTGTAGTTTATGCACTACTCAGGATACACAAGTAGAGTTTGTAGTGTTCAGTAGGAAAACAGTGTTTCCAGTAGTAATTAGGTAGATCTTTACTACTTGATGTTGATAGTAAATAAGTAGTCACAACAGACTACACTGGATTTCCGCGACCACAGAAGAACCCGTCTCACTAGACCCCTAGCGCCCCACATCCAACAACCCAACAGTCTACCAAGCCCCAAGTGCCCCCGGCCCCAACCCGTCTGAACCACGTCCAAGCCTGCCCAGCCACCTGAATCTGGCCTCTGGCCTCTGGCTCTGGACCCCTGCGCCAGTCACTGTGGGCACTGCCAGCTCGAATGCCTGGAAAAGCCTGACATTCCAGAAGCGATTCAGGGCCGTCCAAAAATGCAGGTATGCGGCAGAGCCCCTTTTGAGCCGTGTTTTCTTTCAACACTGTCCCACCCAATCACAGCAAATCAATACAGAGTAAATATCCTGCAGGTTCACTGGATGGGATGACTTCAAAGGACAGCGCTTCCTGAGGTGGAAGAGTCTAGTAGAGAGAGAGGCAGCAATATGTTGAGGACTAAACTCCTGCATTAATTACCTGCTTTCCCACAAAGCTATTCCTGTTCTCTGAAAAACCTATCCAAACAGAAGTGTCAGGAAATCGCCGGCCTCCCCGCCAGCAACCTATCCAAATCAAAACTAAATTTCCACTCAAAACTAAATTTCCACTCCTTATTGACTAGATGTGTGATGCAAGCAAATTTTGCCTGGGATGTTTTTTAAGGATGGCTGGCTGCTTACCAAGGGCACTTTTCTACCATCAAGACTTTCTCCCGTTTTTACCCGCAGGGGTTTTGACTTGTGCACTGAGACATGGCGGAAGTAATTATGACCAGCAAGTCGAGACTTCGTGAATGGAGCGGTGGCTTAATATGGCCAATTGGTCCGGAGGTATTTGTCACCTGAGGCCGATTAGGGAATTAAAGGGCCGACTTGACATCAGTCTGACTCGGCACTCTGAACTGTGTGTGTGAATGTCTGGCCAGGCAGAACGAGCGGAGCGGCGCACACACTGATCGCTAATTTACCACCAGGACCTATAGTTGGGCCTTGCCCCACCAACTCTCTTGGGTCTGAATCAAATTACATTAGTGCTAAGGGACTGGAGGTATGCCCTGCAAGAGACTAAAGCATTGTTGTATAAGGGGCAGGAGTTCTGCCCTATAAGGAACTTAAGCCATATCGAGACCATGAGCTACAATGGCGTTACCATTAAAAAATGTACCATGAATGCTTTTGTTGAAAGGAAATATTTTGTTGACAGGAAATGTATCATAGTAACTGACTATATCTTAGACTCAACATCCTAGACTCTAGTCCCAGTGAGATTACAGCGTTTTCAAACTTTTGTTCGTACTACAGTATGTCTCAGATATTACATTTACACAAAGGGAGGATTAGCAAAGGTAACTTCAATAGGCTGTGAATCACTTGCTATTGTTCAGTTCCCTTTGACGTTGGACTCTTTGTGAATTGTAAGACCTGTCCAATAATAAAAGAGTTGCAACAATCAGTTTGTTACTTCACCCCACAAGCATGAAAACACTGGTTCTTCTCATCAGGGTTCAATAAAGTCCATCACAGCAATCTACCCACCATGTGGACAACATGCATAAGAACTTGGTTCTAATCAATGTTCTGGAATATTCCTGACACCGTTGACCTGTCCTGATAGCGGTGGTTGGTGGCTGTGGCTGTGGCTGCCAAAATCTTTATGGGTATCTCTTTCTCCCCCGTCGCTAGTCATGAAGGACTGGGAGGCCAAGCTGGATTCCACTGTGAGTCCCTGGCGTGGATATTAGTTTCATATTGGAGATAAACAGAGTGGTGAGCCAGCCAGGAGAGAAAGGGTCAGGGGCATAGAGAGAAGAGCATGGTGAAGGGTTCTGGGAAAGAGACAGAATGAGAGATGGGGTCAGGAACAGAGAGTGTGAGAGGTCTGGGATAGAGGGTCAGCAACACATAAATAGGGCTTGGAGCCAAGAACAAGGGCTTGGAGACAGACAGAGACAACAGATAAAGGGAGAGAGGGAGTCTGAGAAAGAGAACAGGAGGAAGGAAATAGACACAGAGAACAGGAGGAAAGAAAGAACCAGACAGAAGAAGGAAGTGAGTTCTGGGACAGAAAAAAGGAGGGAGACCGTCAGACAGATAAAGTGAGGGAAAAAAGTATTTGATCCCCTGCTGATTTTGTATGTTTGCCCACTGACAAAGACATGACCAGTCTATAATTTTAATGGTAGGTTTATTTGAACAGTGAGAGACAGAATAACAACAAAAAAATCCAGAAAAACGCATATCAAAAATGTTATAAATTAATTTGCATTTTAATGAGGGAAATAAGTATTTGACCCCTCTGCAAAACATGACTTAGTACTTGGTTGCAAAACCCTTGTTGGCAATCACAGAGGTCAGACATTTCTTGTAGTTGGCCACCAGGTTTGCACACATCTCAGGAGGGATTTTGTCCCACTCCTCTTTGCAGATCTTCTCCAAGTCATTAAGGTTTCGAGGCTGACGTTTGGCAACTCGAACCTTCAGCTCCCGCCACAGATTTTCTATGGGATTAAGGTCTGGAGACTGGCTAGGCCACTCCAGGACCTTAATGTGCTTCTTCTTGAGCCACTCCTTTGTTGCCTTGGCCGTGTGTTTTGGGTCATTGTCATGCTGGAATACCCATCCACGACCCATTTTCATTGCCCTGGCTGAGGGAAGGAGGTTCTCACCCAAGATTTGACAGTACATGGCCCCGTCCATCGTCCCAGCTGAGATCATTGACAAGATCCTCCCGTGTAGTTCTGGGCTGATTCCTCACCGTTCTCATGATCATTGCAACTCCACGAGGTGAGATCTTGCATGGAGCCCCAGGCCGAGGGAGATTGACAGTTCTTTTGTGTTTCTTCCATTTGCGAATAATCACACCTACTGTTGTCACCTTTTCACCAAGCTGCTTGGCGATGGTCTTGTAGCCAATTCCAGCCTTGTGTAGGTCTACAATCTTGTCCCTGACATCCTTGGAGAGCTCTTTGGTCTTGGCCATGGTGGAGAGTTTGGAATCTGATTGATTGATTGCTTCTGTGGACAGGTGTCTTTTATACAGGTAACAAGCTGAGATTAGGAGCACTCCCTTTAAGAGTGTGCTCCTAATCTCAGCTTGTTACCTGTATAAAAGACACCTGGGAGCCAGAAATCTTTCTGATTGAGAGGGGGTCAAATACTTATTTCCCTCATTAAAATGCAAATCAATTTATAACATTTTTGACATGCGTTTTTCTGGATTTCTTTGTTGTTATTCTGTCTCTCACTGTTCAAATAAACCTACCATTAAAATTATAGACTGATTATTTATTTGTCAGTGGGCAAATGTACAAAATCAGCAGGGGATCAAATGCTTTTTTCCCTCACTGTAGAGGGAGAGACGTGTGGAGCTCAGTCCAGTCGTGACTCCATTCCTTAGGGATTGGAACAGATGGGGGCTCAGTGGACTCTCTCTCCCTCTGGGTAATTAAGTGACAGCCATGCGGCATTAGGGGCATGTCAAACAAATGAGCAATAGAGGGAATGAGACGAGTGCAACCCTATTGTGTTTCAGGGTGGATTTGGACTGGGGAAGCTCTAGGCCTGGCGTATAGGCCCATGCTTTCGGGGTCCGGTTACACCACCTGCCCCCCACTCCCCTTGATGACTTATCATATCAGGGCACAACCTTATGAGCACCCGGCTGGAATGGACGAGGGTGGTGGGGGACAGCAAGGGGGACGAGGGGGTAAGGGGCAGCGAAGATGGGAACCGGCGGATTGGGAGAGTTTAAAATATTACACGCTCTGCTAATTGTGGCCAGCCTCGGTGATGTCATGGCCGTGTTTATATATGTAACTGACAGTATGAGAGGGGTAGAGGAGGGTGTCAGGCTGCGTGTCACGACAGGGTGGACTGACTAATGTGGGAACTGTGTTGATGTCATGGTGCCAGATTGAGCCTCACTTAGCTTCATATTAGATCGTATTAGATCATTAACCTTTATGTGGTTTATTATGGGCCAAGATATTATGGCTAGTACGAGTCCAGTTTATAGAGTGATGTAAAAGTCCCAATGTGACTCACATAGTGTGTGTGTGTGCTTGTGCTTGCATAGGCTATATGTGCTAACACATTCACTAATACCATTCATACTCCAAGCAGAGCTTGTATTTTTAATGGTAAGCTAAGCATGTATGAAATCCTACATAATCTTATATACTTTCTCTCGTTCTCTCCTCTTTTTCTATGCTCAGGTTGTACAGTGCATTCGGAAAGTATTCAGACCCCTTCCCTTTTTCCACATTTTGTTACTTAAAAAAAAAAAAATCCCCTCATCAATACCCCATAATGACAAAGCGAGTATAGGTTTTTATAACTTTTTACAAATAAATAAAAAACATAAATACCTTATTTACATAAGTATTCAGACCCTTTGCTATGAGACTTGAAATTGAGCTCAGGTGCATCCTGTTTCCATTGACCATCCTTGAGATGTTTCTACAACTTGATTGGAGTCCACCTGTGGTAAATTCAATTGATTGGACATGATTTGGAAAGGCACACACATGTCTATATAAGGTCCCACAGTTGACAGTGCATGTCAGAGCAAAAACCAAGCCATGAGGTCAAAGGAATTGTCCGCAGAGCTCCGAGACAGTATTGTGTCGAGGCACAGATCTGGGGAAGAGTACCAAAAAATGTCTGCAGCATTGGTCTGCAAGAATACAGTGGCCTCCATCATTCTTAAATGGAAGACGTTTGGAACCATCAAGACTCTTCCTAGAGCTGGCCGCCCGGCCAAACTGAGCAATCGGGGGAGAGGGGCCTTGGTCAGGGAGGTGACCAAGAACCCGATGGTCACTCTGACAGAGTTCCTCTGTGGAGATGGGAAAACCTTCCAGAAGGACAACCATCTCTGCAGCACTCCACCAATAAGGCCTTTATGGTAGAGTGGCCAGACGGAAGCCACTCCTCAGTAAAAGGCACATGACAGCCCGCTTGGAGTTTGCCAAAAGGCACCTTAACGACTCTCAGACCATGAGAAACAAGATTCTCTAGTCTGATGAAACCAAGATTGAACTCTTTGGCCTGAATGCCAAGCGTCACGTCTGGAGGAAACCTGGCACCATCCCTATGGTCATTCATGGTGGTGGCAGGGACTGGGAAACTAGTCAGGATTGAGGCAAAGATGAACGGAGCAAAGTACAGAGAGATCCTTGATGAAAACCTGCTCCAGAATGCACAGGACCTCAGACTGGGGCGAAGGTTCACCTTCCAACAGGACAACGACCCTAAGCACACAGCCAAGACAACGCAGGAGTGGCTTCGGGACAAGTCTCTGAATGTCCTTGAGTGGCCCAGCCAGAGCCCGGACTTGAACCCAATCGGACATCTCTGGAGAGACCTGAAAATAGCTGTGCAGCGACACTCCCCATCCAACCTGACAGAGCTTGAGAGGATCTGCAGAGAAGAATGGGAGAAACTCCCCAAATACAGGTGTGCCAAGCTTGTAGCGTTATACCCATTTCACCATATAGTCCAGTCCTCCAGTACCCCCAACTGCACACGTTTCTGTTGTAGCCCCAGACAAAAACACCTGATTCAACTTGTCAAGGGCTTGATGATTAGTTGACAAGTAGAATCAGGTGTAGGACCAGAGTTGGGAAACACTGCTCTATATGGTGATCAAATCAAATCAAATCTGAGACATGTTCTGTTTTGTAAAAGCTTTCATGCAGTCCAATTAACAAATTGCCCTATGGTGGCCTCATGGGTGGAATGTTATTAATATTTTTCATAATTTCATAATTAATAAACATTTTTTAAAAACCTGCAGAAGATCTGGTCTTTATATGTCGAATGGTTTTGTTATAGTTCAGTCTTCTGTGATGTATATAAAGTGTAATATTGGGATGTAAACTCAAAATTGAATACATTTATCTGACATGGTACAGGTGTCTTCTTTTTTTTAAGCCCATGACCATGTGTGTGAGATGTGTACTTTTGTTTCTAAGTAGATTTGTTTAAGACTACCTAAGAAACACTGTGTGACCCTGTTTAGCCCACTGCAGTAAAATGCTCACCCTGAAGTGTTCTGGCTACATGATGAACACAGGCTAGAATTATTTTTCAGAAAGGATTTCGATATTGCTCAATTTCTTTTTAAAGCCTGGGGGAGAAGGATAAGTGTATTGTTTGTATTGTAATGTGGCAAGATAATTGATAGCTGTACTTTGTTATAATTATTAATTATGCATTTAATTTAAATGTAATTTTGTTTTGTATTTTGTACACACGTACTTAAAGAAATAACGTGTTATAAGCCCATACGGGCTAGGCAGTGTATGACACCAAAATAAAATCAATCAAATATAAACCCTGTCCACATCCCTCTGTCCCATCAGATGTGGACCTGTTGGTGTGTAAGCACCAGGGCCCGTCCTGCTGCACCCGCAAGATGGAGGAGAGCTACCAGGCGGCGGTGAGACGAGAGACCCTCCAGAGCGTCCGCTCCTACAGCTTCGAGCTGAAGTACCTTATCTCCGGCCACGCCACCGCCTTCCAGGGTAAGGAGAGGGGAAAAGTGGGATGGGATGGGAAGGCCTTTTAGGGAATAGAGTGATAGTGGGACAGGTAAGGGATTTTAACCAGGTTAGAGATAGAGGAACTCTTTCCGTTTGTAAACCAATTTGGCCAAAACTTCAATGTCCTAAACCACAAGAAAGGAAATGGAACAGAGGAAGCCACTTTATAGTACTTGGATAAGGCCTGTGAATGCAGCTCTTTGCTGACATACAGTTGAACTTGTCCTTATTTGACACCAGCATAAACAGTTGAAAACCAAACAGTTTTAGTTGTTTTGCTAGTTATTTGTACAAAAATATATTTGTTGAGGAATTCATTGAAATGTTTTTATTCCAATCCTCTTGGGCCACTGTTGCTGGCTCTAGCTCTGGCTAGTTTCTGATTGGTCAAGAGGGCACAGCTATCTTATTTTCCCTGCAGTGGTTTTGGCAGTAGCTGGGTTGTGGAGAGGTAGACTAGGGAGGGTAGAGAGTTGGCAGGAGCTGGGTGGTGGAGTGAGTAGGGAGGGTAGAGAGTAGCTGTGGAATGGATGGTGGGTAGGTAGTGTTGGCAGTTAGCTGTATTGTGAAGAGGCAGTGGGAGCATGGAGACTAGGGAAAGTATAGCAGGGGTTGCATGAACGCAGGATTCTGTGCTTTTCATACAGAAAAGGAAAGATAAAACGCAGAAAAAATATCTTGCTGCGTTTTGTTAAAATGCTTTTATTGTAAATTCTGCTCGGCACATGCAGCTAACAAAAACATATGGAAATGTCTGCTCTACCCAAAATTACAACCAAATAATTGCAGCATTACCGCAAAAATGAAAGTGGAAGGGGGAAAAAGTAAGGAACTTGTCTGTCGGCCTTGCATTAAAGAACATAATTGGTTAAAGAAAATTGTGATAAATAAAAAAGTTTCATTTAAAGACCAAAGGATTGACAGCCGTCCCATATAGATTGCAAAATAGTTGGGAAGAGATTTTTGACGTACCGATTCCATGGCATAGTGTTTATGAACTGATACGCAAAACGACACCGGATTCAAAACTTAGAATTTTTCAATTAAAATTATTATATAAAATTCTTGCTACCAATAGAATGTTATTTATATGGGGGATACAATCTTCCCAGCTCTGCAGATTTTGCTGCGAAGAGACAGAATCATTAGATCATTTGTTTTGGTACTGTCCATTTGTAGCTTGTTTTTGGACACAGGTCCAGGAATGGCTAAAGGATTGCAATATTTACCCTGCACATAGCACTACTGGGTGATCTGAAAAGTCATAGTCAATCGATCAATAATATAATAATACTTTTAGCAAAGATGTTTATTTTCAATTTACAATCTGTAGAAACAATGAGAATTGAAAGGTTCAGAACTTTTGTAAAACTTCACAGTACAGTTGAAAAATATATGGCAAATAGAAATCCAATGTGGATGGTGTTAAGAGATAGATGGGTGGTGTTGAATGAAGTTGAAGGATGGGACTAATAACAACAAGATACAGTGAGGGAAAAAAGTATTTGATCCCCTGCTGATTTTGTACGTTTGCCCACTGACAAAGAAATGATCAGTCTATCATTTTAATGGTAGGTTTATTTGAAGGCAGCTGGGACCATAGTCACCAAGAAAACAATTGGTAACACACTACGCCGTGAAGGACTGAAATCCCGCAGCGCCCGCAAGGTCCCCCTGCTCAAGAAAGCACATATACATGCCTGTCTGAAGTTTGCCAATGAACATCTAAATGATTCAGAGGAGAACTGGGTGAAAGTGTTGTGGTCAGATGAGACCAAAATCGAGCTCTTTGGCATCAACTCAACTCGTCGTGTTTGGAGGAGAAGGAATGCTACCATCCCCACCGTCAAACATGAAGGTGGAAACATTATGCTTTGGGGGTGTTTTTCTGCTAAGGGGACAGGACAACTTCACCGCATCAAAGGGATGATGGACGGGGCCATGTACCGTCAAATCTTGGGTGAGAACCTCCTTCCCTCAGCCAGGGCATTGAAAATGGGTCGTGGATGGGTATTCCAGCATGACAATGACCCAAAACACACGGCCAAGGCAATAAAGGAGTGGCTCAAGAAGGAGCACATTAAGGTCCTGGAGTGGCCTAGCCAGTCTCCAGACCTTAATCCCATAGAAAATCTGTGGAGGGAGCTGAAGGTTCGAGTTGCCAAACGTCAGCCTCGAAACCTTAATGACTTGGAGAAGATCTGCAAAGAGGAGTGGGACAAAATCCCTCCTGAGTGTGTGTGCAAACTTGGTGGCCAACTACAAGAAACGTCTGACCTCTGTGATTGCCAACAAGGGTTTTGCCACCAAGTACTAAGTCAATATTTTTGCAGAGGGGTCAAATACTTATTTCCCTCATTAAAATGCAAATCAATTCATAACATTTTTGACATGCGTTTTTCTAAGATTTTTTTGTTGTTATTCTGTCTCTCACTGTTCAAATAAACCTACCATTAAAATTATAGACTGATAATTTCTTTGTCAGTGGGCAAACATACAAAATCAGCAGGGGATCAAATACTTTTTTCCCTCACTGTAACTAATGTAAAGCATACTGTGTCCAAAATAAGTATATAGGTTATAGGTTGAGAGCTTTTGTGAAAGAGCACAGTTAGAAAGATATGGCATATAGAAGCAAACCGGATGGACATCATGAAAATGATCGGAGAGGTTGAGCGTAGAGGAAGTTCAGGAGTAAAATCAAACAAAATAGAATTATTGTAAAATTGACTGTGTCCATAAAATGTATATAGTATGTAAAAGCTGGAAGTAGAGGCCTAAGCATTGTTGTTTACTCCAATTAGGGAAGGGGTGGTGGGGTTGGAAGGTAATAATAAAAAAAACATCTGCTCGGCTTCGGTCAAAGTTTGCTCCAAATTATGAATGTAAAAGGACAAATTTTGCACTTCAGTTGCACTTCTCCACTCGGATGAAATATCTTTGCCCTTGTCGTTGGATCACCAGACAGCGCTCTGACTGATCTGTTCAGTCTACTTTTCTCAGGTACTTTCCTCCTGTGTAGTTGTTCTCCGGTAGCAAGTTAAAATGTAAGAATAACCTTAAGCAAAACGTTAGGAAATGTAGCTCGCTACATTCTTTCTATGATAAACATGAGAAATATGATGGCAAAAAATACCTTGCTTTTTCATCGTAAGCTAATTTACTTAGCTGTGTGTGGCTGCTAGCCAAATAGCATTGCACTTCTGTTGTCAACTTCTGTTGCCAAATGTGTTGCACTAATGTATTTTTGGTGAAGAAAAATTATAGAGGGTGTTCTTTAATGGAAGCCTCTCCAACATAATCCTGGTAGAATCAGGAATTCCCCAGGGCAGCAGTCTAGGCCCCTTACTTTTTTAAATCTTTACTATTGACATGCCAATAGCCTTGAGTAAAGCCAGTGTGTCTATGTATGCGGATGACTCAACACTATACACGTCAGCTACTACTGCGAGTGAAATCACTGCAACACTTAACAAAGAGCTGCAGTTTCAGAATGGGTGCCAAGGAATAAGTTAGTCCTAAATATTTCAAAAACTAAAAGCATTGTATTTGGGACAAATCATTCACTAAACCCTAAACCTCAACTAAATCTTGTAATAAATAATGTGGAAATTGAGCAAGTTGAGGTGACTAAACTGCTTGGATTAACCCTGGATTGTATACTGTCATGGTCAAAACATGTTGATACAACAGTAGCTAAGATGGGGAGAAGTCTGTCCATATTAAAGCTCTGCTCAGCCTTTTTAACAACACTATCAACAAGGCAGGTCTTACAGGCTCTAGTTTTGTCGCACCTGGACTATTGTTCAGTCGTGTAGTCAGGTGCCACAAAGAGGAATTACAATTGGCTCAGAACAGGGCAGCACGGCTGGCCCTTAAATGTACACGGAGAGCTAACATTAATAATATGCATGTAAATCTCTCATGGCTCAAGGTACAGGAGCGATTGACTTCATCACTACTTGTTTTTGTAAGAAGTGTTGACATGCTGAATGCAGGTCTCTTCACAATCCCCAAGTCAAGAACAGACTATGGGAGGCGCACAGTGCTACATAGAGCCATGACAACATGGAATTCTATTCCACATCAGATAACTGATGCAAGCAGTAGAATCAGATACAAAAAACAGATAAAAATACACCTTATGGAACAGCAGGGACTGTGAAGAGACACACACACAGGCAGAGACACACATACGCATGATATGACACGCACTCTACACACACGTACACATGGATGTTGTATTGTAAATATGTGATAGTGGAGTAGTGGCCTGAGGGAACACACTAAATGTATTGGGTAAAGTGTTATGAAATGTAATGTCATGTAATGTTGCTGGACCCCAGGAAGAGTATCTGCTACCTTGGCAGCAGCTAATGGCGATCCTTAATAAATACAAATACAAATAGTAGTTGCACGCCCCTTATCACTATATTAAAATAAGTACACCACTGTTTTTTTTTTGTTGGTCATTTAGACACTCTTATCCAGAGAGACTTACAGTTAGTGAGTGCATACATATATTTTTTCATACTGGCCCCCCGTGGGAACCGAACCCACAACTCTGGCGTTGCAAATGCCATGCTCTACCAACTGTGCTACACGGGACTATGTTGACTTTCAATATAAAATGCAGGTGAAATGGTTTAAAATGCAGATTCTGAAAATGCATATTTCTGAAAGCTAATGTGACCCCTGGTATAGCGTACACTGCACACAGGCCCTAGTCTGAGCCTCAGGCCTGCTGTAGTTTATGGGCGGAAGTCTGTCCGCTGTCTGCCTGCTTGGCTTTCTCTCTCTGAGGGCAGCAGTAGATGGATGGTTGGCAGGTCTGCCAGAGGGGTTAGTTCGGCTGCCAGAGGGGCTTTTACTGGGCCAAACGAGGCCAAGCCCCGGGCCAGCTCCGGTCCAGCCCCCCCTGCCTTGTCCTCTCCGATTGGGGTGACTGGTAATTGCAATGTCATTTGAAATTTCCTAAACGGACAGATTTTTCTCTCTAAACCTCCAACGCTATCCCGCAAAGTCTGCTGGCGAGCGGTTCTGAATGTTTTTGGTGCTGCAGGAATTTGTGTACCGTACAATTTGTTTTACAAGACAATGTACTGCGTGCATAGGCATTATGCTGGCCAGTTTGGTTTTATATGATTGTTGTTCGGATACCAGTGGTCGCTGGACTCCTTTATGGAAATATGCATGCATGATATATTCAAGTACTGGAGAGTGGGTCAAGTTGAGCCACCGCTTGTTTCTAGGAAACCATATACAAAATTAATCATGTGACCAAATATTTAGGAAGAGTTCATCATTTCATGGAGTCCGATGGAAGAAACCATGTGGAAAAAGTGGTAAGCAAGTTAGGTCCAAAAAACTGATTTTCACAAAGTTAATTGAATTTATTGTGTTCTTGGTTTCATGGTGCTTATATCTAAAGCAAAGTATATAGTTTTATATATCAGTTGGGGTCTGTATAAGCTACAATATGAGGTCCTAAACCTAGCATGAAAATTCATCGTTGTAGCTGTGTGGACTAATATAGTCAAAATGTTTGCCTTGGGGTAAGTTGAACCAATGGCATACTATGCCAATAATTTTTGCAATGTGTCATGCATATGAACTCAAGATAGTGCATTTGTATTGTTACAGAGCAGACATCATCATGCCTGTGTATACAAAGTAAAACAAGCAGGGGTCTAGCCACCCTTGAGGTTCTTGAGAGCAGCCAAGGAAGTGAGAGAAGGGAAGAAGTCCATTTGAGCAGCAGCAAGGGATGAAAAAGTAGACTGAATGACACTGAAGAGGTACATTGACAATAAAGAAAATGAACATGTATGATAAAGATAGAGTAGCAGTGGCACACAAGGTCTTATCTGATGACATGAAGTCTGAGCTTGCTAAACATATCAAGAATCTCGCAGACCAGTTTCAAGGGCTTAGTAGCCTCAAATGCAGAGAACTTGCCTACGAATTGGCACAGCATTCCTGTCCCAGACAACTGGTCAAGAAGGGTAAGTGATATTGAACAGAGAGCTCTACGTCTGAATGTAGGCATACATTTAAGATATACAATATACCATACCCCCATTCCATGAATTAAACTTTGACCTACCAGCACCATCACCCACTGTCACAGGACATCATCACCCACTTACCCCAAGGCTGCTCAACTTACCCTGTCCCTATGCTCAATTTACCCCATACCTGGGGTAAATTGTGTCAAGAGAGAGGTGCTTTCTGCTTGAGCCAACATGCATGGCATTTACAGTGAATGTGATCTCTGCGAACGTCGGGGAAAATGCCTTTAAAATCTATCCCTGCACATTCAGTGGCGTAGCGCAGTTTTGCGAGGGCTGAGAGAGTTTTGCCATGAGGCTGAGAGAAAATATTGCTGTTACACATTTTGCCATGGGGCAGAGAGAAATTTGCAGTTTTATAGCTAATCTCATGCTATTCTACACATTTTGCCATGAGGCTGAGATAAAATTGAGCAGTTTTAAAGCTAATTTCCTGTAATTATGATGTTTTCATATCAAGTTTCAAGTCCAGTTTCAAGTTTAATGTCACATGCACAAGTACAGTGAAATTCCTTTCTAGGCAAGCTCTGGGGGGTGGGGGCTGTGGGTGGATCTGCTATGCCAGTATGGGGTGGCAGGTAGCCTAACGGTTTAGAGCATTGGGCCAGTAACTAAAAGGTCACTGGATCAAATCCCTGAGCCGGCAAAGTGAAGAAATCTGCTGTTCTGCCCTTGAGCAAGGCAGTTAACCCCGAACAACAACTGCTCCCCAGGCACCGATGACGTCAATTAAGGCAGCCCCCTGCATCTCTCTGAATCAGAGGGGTTGGGTTAAATGCGGAAGACACATTTCGGTTGAATGCATTCAGTTGTGCAACTGGTATCCCTCTTTCCTTTAAACTACCTGACCCCAGGAGAGCTGTAGTTGCACATATGAGCCTGAAGGGGCGCCAGGGAGCCCTCTATTAATCTCCACCCAAACAGATTGACCCAAACTGAACTAGGGCCTGGGAGTCAGAGGAGACCTGATGAATAATAGATCACAAACATTAAAACACTTTAATCCCATATATTTTTCTCCCATGGATGGAAGCTTTAAGTGTTCTTTTTTCTTCCTTTCGACAACCTCTTTGTATGTTCAAATAGTATAGATTAGACTAGACTGGACTAGTATAAATCCTATAATGACATTAGCTCCTATTTTTCCTTAATTCCAGCCTTGAATATGAACAATTTGGCACAGTGAGATGATCAAATTAAGACATAATAAAGGCGTCAGTACAATATTCTAGCGGATGGATTAATTTGTCATTATGAACATAACTTCCTGCTTACTTCATGTCTGGAGCCTTCTGAAGCAAGGTCAGGTGCTCAACTGCTCATGTCTCGACAGAAATAGACTTAATCGACTATGGAACAACAATAGAAGCTATGATGATGATGATGATGTCAGTTGCCTTGGTTCCCAGGGCCATCTAAGGACAACTTGTCCCGTTGGCGTGCTGCGTGGAGATTTGGCGTGTGTTGCTGTGGAGAAAGTCAAGTAGGGGAGCGACTGCTAGCAAGCTGTTTTACATTTTAGTCATTTAGCAGACGCTCTTATCCAGAGCGACTTACAGTTAGTGAATACATATTTTTTTATACTGGCCCCCTGTGGGAATCGAACCCACAACCCTGGCGTTGCAAATGCCATGCTCTATCAACTGAGCTACATCCCTGCCGGCCATTCCCTCCCCTACCCTGGACGACGCTGGGCCAATTGTGCGCCGCCCATGAGTCTCCCGGTCGCGGCCGGCTGCGACAGAGCCTGGATTTGAACCAGGATCTCTAGTGGCACAGTTAGCACTGCGATGCAGTGCCTTAGACCACTGCGCCACTCAGGAGTTTTAAATATCATAGGAAGTCACTATTATGACATGACGGTGGAGCGGAGACATGCTTGGGATGGTGACATTCTTCCCTTTCTAATTGGTGTGTGCGTATATGTGTGTGTTTCAGACTGATCGAAGATACTTGTGTGTTGTGTACCTATGACCCTACTGTATCAGAATAGATAACATTGTCACCCCCTCTCTCATCATCTCCATCATCCAGTTTCAGCTCTTGAAGGCGTCCTACCCCCCCCCCCCCCCCCCACCCCCCCACACACACACTTTCTCACTCTCTCTTGACTCATTGTTCATGTCACACCGACTAACGATCGAGGCTCAGCCAAAGATTTGACAGGCCCACGCGTAGGCAGATGTGAGTGTGTGTGTGTGTTTTGTTTGGCGGTTGTGTCTTTTGTTAGCCCCAACAGCCTACTGTGTCATGTCATGTATGGGTGGGGACTTGTCACAAGTGTGACCCCATGACAACTAATGCAGAGTCACATCCCATTGACACAGAACGGAACGAAACCGTTTCACAACTTTTTCTCCTGTTTATGGGTAGTGAACAACTCGCTCCTCCTGGCCTCCTCCCTTCTGACACCACTTTTACCTTTAACATCAGATAGCTAAACCTCTCTCACTGCCAAGCCAGCCTGAATGTTCTGGTCAGATGAGGAGGACTGACCAGGCCAACTTAACCCCCTAGTAAAGTTCTTTACCCCTGTAGTAGAGCTGGGACTATAAACTGAAAAGTATTGACAGAGCATAGCGATCAGTTATCGCAGGCATTTAGCTGATAGCGTTTAATACGATAAGTAGCCTATACTAGAGAAATGTGAAGTTTGAATTGAAATAAGTTTGATAATATGGGTGATTGTTAAATGGACAATTGTTGGCTACAACCATCAAACTAGTATTAATAGTTTAAAGGATAATAAATAAACTGTGGTGCACATTAATGTTATAAATGTATTGTTCTATTTATCATTATCGCATCAATTGAGGCAATTTATGTATGGATTTTTGTCCATATCACCCAGCTCTACCCTGTAGTGAAGTCTTTCCCTCGTTTCTGGCTAGTAAATACACTCCTGGCCTCCACTAAGTTAGTAGATTGAACATCACTTATGTTATTCTCCAATCTTCACCTTTAACATCAGTCAGACAGGTCACCTAAATCCCGCAGAGACAGGTCACACTAACTAGGGGTCAGAGGTCAGGAGGCTAGGGGTCAGGTACTTACACACACACAGACAGGTCACACTAAAACCGGGGGGGTCAGGAGCGGTCAGGATCCGTACATAATATTCTAATTGATAGTGAGTGTTGGGACTAGAGGGAATGGGGTTTAGCCCCAGTCTAGTCTGAGTCTGAGCCGGACCAGATTAGACCCAAAGGGGCTTTGGTAGACAAGAGGACCAGCCTGACCGTTGGAGTGCTCCAGCCAATCAGATCTGGACTAATCTCAAGCCTTTTATTGGCTGAGCCAGGCTGGAGCAGATTGACCAGACACTTATAGAACAGGCATCTGTGTGTATCTGTGAGAGTGTGCTGGTTCCAGGAGGGTCATGTCAGTCCATCAGTGATTACTGTCCAATCACCTCTTGTTACTCTGCTTGTTTCCTTGTTTACCATTAACTCTGGTAGGGTTGACTAGACTCTGCTTGACTGTGCTTCTAGGATTATACTACAGGTGTTTGTGTGTGTGTGTGCGTGTGTGCGTGTGTGTTTGTGTGTATGTGTGTATGTGTGTGTGTGTGATGATTGAGTGTGAATGATCAGATTACCCTAGCCCAGACCATAACCTTATCCATGAGGTTGTTGAAACATAGCTTACCCTGTATCAGTGGCCAGGCGAATGGGGACTGGACACTCAGCAAAATGCCATAGCTGCGACCCAAATTGCACCCTATTCCTATATAGTGCACTACTTTTGACGAGAGCCCTATAGGCACTGGTCAAAAATAGTGCACTATATATGGAATAGGGTGCTATTTTGAACACAACCCATGTCAACATATGAGTTCTGGAGTTGAGGAGTGTGTGTTGTTTACACACTCCGTCATCACCATGGATACATACTAACACACAGGTGAAATCAAATCAAAGTTTATTGGTCGCTTACACAGATTATAAAAGATGTTATCGCAAGTGCAGTGAAATGCTTGTGTTTCTAGCTCCAACAGTGCAGTAATACCTAGCAATAATAAAAAATAGAAAATACACACATGATCCAGATTTTTTACTGAAGAAATATCAGAATGAGCAATGTCAGACCGCAATATAAATATATATATATATATATATATATATATATATATATATATATATATATATATATATATATATATATATATATATATATATATATATAATAAAAGATCCCCGAAATCCGTCATCACCATGGATACATACTAACACACAGGTGAAATCAAATCAAAGTTTATTGGTCGCTTACACAGATTATAAAAGATCCCCGAAATTAAAAGATCCCCGAAATTTTCCATACACACAAAAAGCATATTTCTCTCTGAATTTTGTGCACAAATTTGTTTACATACCTGTTAGTGAGCATTTATCCTTTACCAAGATAATCCATTCACCTGACAGATGTGGCATATCAAGAAGCTGATTAAACAGCATGATCATTACACAGGTGCACCTTGTGCTGGGGACAAGAAAAGGCCACTCTAAAATGTGCAGTTTTGTCACACAACACAATGCCACAGATGTCTCAGATGTTTCTCTACCATAAGCCGCCTCCAATGTCGTTTTAGAGAATTTGGCAGTACGTCCAACTGGCCTCACAACCACAGACCACATGTATGGCATCTTGTGGGCGAGTTGTTTGCTGATGTTAACACTGAGTGCCCAATGGTGGTGGTGGGGTTATGGTATGGGCAGGCATAAGCTACGGACAATGAACACAATTGCATTTTATTGATGGCAATTTGAATGCACAGAGATACCGTGACGAGGTCCTGAGGGCCATTGTGAGGCCCATTTTTTAAGGTATCTGTGACCAACAGATTCATATCTGTAATCCCAGTTATGTGAAATCCATACATTTACGGCCTAATGAAATTATTTCAATTGACAGATTTCCTTATATGAACTGTAACTCAGTAAAATCTTTGAAATTGTTTCATGTTGAGTTTATATTTTTGTTCAGTATACATATAATGGTGTATAGAGACAGTATTGACAGTATATGAATAGAAAGGTGTGTACAGCAGTAGTTATGTAGGATGAGCCATGACTGGAACACAGTATATACATAAAAAGTGGGTAAAACTGTTTGTAAACATTATTAAAATGACTAGTGTTCACTGACTCTATGTATACTAAACAAAAATATTAATTCAAAATGCAACAATTTCAACGATTTTACTGAGTTACAGTTCATATAAGAAAATCAGTAAATTTGAATAAATTCATTAGGCTCTAATCTATGGATTTCACATGACTGGGATTAAATAAAATAAAATAAAATTGTATTTGCCACATGCGCCGAATACAACAGGTGTAGACATTACTGTGAAATGCTTACTTACAGCCCTTAACCAACAATGCATTTATTTCTTAATAAAAAAGTAAAATAAAACAACAACAACAAAAAAGTGTTGAGAAAAAAAGAGCAGAAGTAAAATAAAATAACAGTAGGGAGGCTATATACAGGGGGTACCGGTGCAGAGTCAATGTGCGGGGGCACCGGCTAGTTGAGGTAATATGTACATGTGGGTAGAGTTAAAGTGACTATGCATAAATAATGAACAGAGTAGCAGCAGCGTAAAAAAGATGGGGTGGGGGTGCAAATAGTCTGGGTAGTCATGATTAGCTGTTCAGGAGTCTTATGACTTGGGGGTAGAAGCTGTTGAAAAGCCTTTTGGACCTAGACTTGGCGCTCCGGTACCGCTTGCCGTGCAGTAGCAGAGAGAACAGTCTATGACTCGGGTGGCTGGAGTCTTTGACAATTTTGAGGGCCTTCCTCTGACACCACCTGGTATAGAGGTCCTGGATGGCAGGAAGCTTGGCCCCAGTGATGTACTGGGCCGTACGCACTACCCTCTGTAGTGCCTTGCAGTCGGAGGCCGAGCAGTTGCCATACCAGGCGGTGATGCAACCAGTCAGGATGCTCTCGATGGTGCAGCTGTATAATTTTTTTAGGATCTGAGGAACCATGCCAAATCGTTTCAGTCTCCTGAGGGGGAATAGGCTTTGTTGTGCCCTCTTCACGACAGTCTTGGTGTGTTTGGACCATGTTTCTCGGTTCCAGCTTTGATGCACCTGTACTATCTCCGCCTTCTAGATGGTAGCGGGGTGAACAGGCCGTGGCTCGGGTGGCTGAGGTCCTTGATGATCTGCTTGGCCTTCCTGTGATCGGGTGCTGTAGATGTCCTGGAGGGCAGGCAGTGTGTCCCCGGTGATGCGTTGGTCTGACCGCACCACCCTCTAAAGTGCCCTGCGGTTGCGGACGGTGCAATTGCCGGGTCTTAGGGGCCAAGCCAAATTTCTTCAGCCTCCTGAGGTTGAAGCTTTTGACCCTCTCCACTGCGGCCGGTCAATGTGGATGTGGGCGTGTTCTCTCTGCTGTCTCCTTTAGTCCACGATCAGCTTCTTCCTTTTGTTGACGTTGAGGGAGAGGTTATTTTTCCTGGCACCACTACGCCAGGACTCTCACCTCCTCCCTGTAAGCAGTCTGCATCACATTGGATGATCACAATATAGTGGCTATATCCAGGAAAGCCAAAGTTTCAAAAGCTGGGCCTACATTTTAAAATTGTATTTAACCTTTATTTAACTAGGCAAGTCAGTTAAGAACAAATTATTCTTTGCAATGACGGCCTACGCCAGCCAAACCAGGACGACGCTGGGCCAATTGTGCTCTGCCCTATGGGACTCCCAATCACGGCCGGTTGTGATACAGCCTAGAATTGAACCAGGGGTCTGTAGTGACGCCTCAAGCACTGAGATGCAGTGCCTTAGACCGCTGCGCCACTCGGGAGCCCAAAATAGTGTATAAGAGATCATACAATAGATTTTGCTGTGACTCTTATGTGGATGATGTTAAAAACATTTGTTGGTCTGATGTGATTAATAAGGAGCATCCAGACACTTTACTTTATGAATTTATGAAATTGCTTCTTCCAATTATTGATAAACATGCACCTGTCAAGACTGTTAGAACTGTTAAGGCTCCATGGATTGATGAGGAATTGAAAAACTGTATGGTTGAAAGAGATGGGGTAAAAGGAGTGGCTAATAAGTCTGGCTGCACATCTGACTGGCTGACTTACTGCAAATTGAGATAATATGTGACTAAACTCAACAAAAGGAAGAAGAAACTGTATTATGAAGCCAAGATCAATGATAGAAAGAATGATGGGAAAAACGTTGGAGTACTTTAAATGAAATCAGATGGCTTATTCATCATGAAACCATTTGATGTTTCCAATTATTTTAATGATTACTTCTTTGGCAAAGTGGGGAAACTTAGGCAGGAAAAGGCAACAACGAACAGTGAGCCATCGTATTCATGCATAAAACAACAAATAATGAAAGAAAAGCATTGCAAATTTGAATTTTGTAAAGTGAATGTGGGAGAGGTGCAAAAAGTATTGTTATCGATCAGTAATGACAAACCTCCTGGCACTGACAACTTAGATGGAAAGCTACTAAGGATGGTAGCTGAGTCTATAGCCACTCCTATCTGTCATATCTTTAATCTGAGCCTAGAGGAAAGTCTTTGTCTTCAGGGCTGGAGGGACACCAAAGTAATTCCGCTACCCAAGAGTGATAAAGTGGCCTTTACTGGTTCTAACAGCAGACCTATAATCTTGCTGCCAGCTCTTAGCAAACTGTTGGAAAAAATGGTGTTTGACCAAATACAATGCTATTTCTCTGTAAATAAATTAAGAACAGACTTTCAGCAGAGAAGGGCACTCAACATGTACTGCACTGACACAAATGACTGATGATTGGTTGAAAGAAATTGATTCTACGAAGATTGTGGGAGCTGTACTGTTAGATTTCAGTGCAGCCTTTAATATTATTGATCATAAACTGTTCTTGAAAAAACATATGTGTTGTGGCTTTTCAACCTCTGTCATATCGTGGATTCAGAGCTATCTATCTAATAGAACTCAAAGGATTTTCTTTAATGGAACCTTCTCTAATGTTAAACATGTAAAGTGTGGTGTACCACAGGGCAGCTCTCTAGGCTCTCTACTCTTTTCTATTTTTACCAATGACCCGCCACTGGCATTAAACAAAGCATGTGTGTCCATGTATGCTGATGAATCAACCATATATGCATCAGCAACCACAGCTAATGAAGTCACTGAAACCCTTAACAAAGAGTTGCAGTCTGTTTTGGAATGGGTGGCCAGTAATAAACTGGTCCTGAACATCTGTAAAACTAAGAGCATTGTATTTGGTACAAATAATTCCTTAAGTTCTAGACCTCAGCTGAATCTGGTAATGAATGGTGTGGCTCTTGAACACGTTGAGGAGACTAAATTACTTGGCATTACCTTAGATTGTAAATTGTCATGATCAAAACATATAGATTCAATGGTTGTAAAGATGGGGAGAGGTCTGTCCGTAATAAAGAGATGCTCTGCTTTTTTGACACCACACTCCAAAAAGCAAGTTCTGCAGGCTCTAGTTTTGTCTTATCTTGATTATTGTCCGGTCGAGTGCTGCAAGGAAAGACCTAGTTAAGCTGCTGCTGCCCAGAACAGAGTGGCACGTCTTGCTCTTCATTGTAATAAGAGGGCTGATATAAATACTATGCATGCCAGTCTCTCTTGGCTAAGAGTTGAGGAGAGAATGACTGCATCACTTATTTTTATAAGAAACATTAATGTGTTGAAAATCCCAAATTATTTGCATAGTCAATTTACACACAGCTCTGACACACACACTTACCCCACCAGACATGCCACCAGGGGTCTTTTCACAGTCCCCAAATCAAGAACAAATTCAAGAAAGCGTACAGTATTATATAGAGCCATTATTGCATGGAAGTCTGTTGAATCAATCAAATGTATTTGTATAGCCCTTTTTACATCAGCAGATGTCACAAAGTGCTATACAGGAACCCAGCCTAAAACCCCAAACAGCAAGCAATGCAGATGTAGAAGCACGTTCCATCTCATATTGCTCAAATAAACAGCAAACCTGGTTTCAAAAAATGGATAAAGCAACACCTCACTGCACCACGCCTCTCCCCTATTTGACCTATATAGTTTGTGTGTATGTATTGATATGTAGGCTACGTGTGCCTTTTTTTATGTATGTAGTTCTGTCCTTGAGCTGTTCTTGTCTATTAATGTTCTGTATTATGTAATGTTTCATGTTTTGTGTGGACCCCAGGAAGAGTAGCTGCTGCTTTTGCAACAGCTAATGGGGATCCTAATAAAATACCAAAAATACCAATCATTGTTGGTAATCAGGCCAACCACTGTTGTGTCGTCAGCAAACTTGATGATTGAGTTCCAGACGTGCGTGGCCACGCAGTCACTGGTGAATAGGGAGTACAGGAGGGGGCTGAGGATGCACCTCTGTTGGGCCCCCATGTTGAGGATCAGCGTGGTGGAGGTGTTGTTGCCTACTTTCACTACTTGGGGCTGGCCCGTCAGGAAGTCCAGGACCCAGTTGCACAGGGAGGGGTTCAGACCCAGGGCCCCAAGCTTAATGATGAGCTTGGAGGACACTATGGTGTTGAAGGATGAGCTGTAGTCGATGAACAGCATTCTTACATACAGTTGAAGTCGGAAGTTTACATACACCTTAGCCAAATACGTTTAAACTCAGTTTTTCACATTTCCTGACATTTCATCCTAGTAAAAATTCCCTATCGTAGGTCAGTTAGGATCACCACTTTATTTTAAGAATGTGAAATGTCAGAATAATAGTAGAGAGAATGATTTATTTCAGCTTTTATTTATTTCATCACATTCCCAGTCAGAAGTTTACATACACTCAATTAGTATTTGGTAGCATTGCCTTTAAATTGTTTAACTTGGGTCAAACGTTTCGGGTAGCCTTCCACAAGCTTCACACAATAAGTTGGGTGAATTTTGGCCCATTCCTCCTGACAAAGCTGGTGTAACTGAGTCAGGTTTGTAGGCCTCCTTGCTTGCACACACTTTTTCAGTTCTGCCCGCACATTTTCTATAGGATTGAGGTCAGGGCTTTGTGATGGCCACTCCAATACCTTGACTTTGTTGTCCTTAAGCCATTTTGCCACAACTTTGGAAGTATGCTTGGGGTCATTGTCCATTTGGAAGACCCATTTGCGACCAAGCTTTAACTTCCTGACTGATGTCTTGAGATGTTGCTTCAATATATCCATCTATTTTGTGAAGTGCACCAGTCCCTCCTGCAACAAAGCACCGCACTGATGCTGCCACCCCCGTACTTCACAGTTGGGATGGTGTTCTTCGGCTTGCAAGCTACCCCCTTTTTCCTCCAAATATAACGATGGTCATTATGGCCAAGCAGTTCTATTTATGTTTCATCAGACCAGAGGACATTTCTCCAAAAAGTACCATCTTTGTCCCCATGTGCAGTTGCAAACCGTAGTCTGTCTTTTTTATGGCGGTTTTGGAGCAGTGGCTTCTTCCTTGCTGAGCGGCCTTTCAGGTTATGTCGATATAGGACTCGTTTTACTGTGGATATAGATACTTTTGTACCTGTTTCCTCCAGCATCTTCACAAGGTCCTTTGCTGTTGTTCTGGGATTGAATTGCACTTTTCGCACCAAAGTACGTTCATCTCTAGGAGACAGAACGTGTCTCCTTCCTGAGCGGTATGACGGCTGCGTGGTCCCATGGAGTTTATACTTGCATAGTATTGTTTGTACAGATGAACGTGGTACCTTCAGGCATTTGGAAATTGCTCCCAAGGATGAACCAGACTTGTGGAGGTCTACACTTTTTCTTCTGAGGTCTTGGCTGATTTCTTTTGATTTTCCCATGATGTCAAGCAATGAGGCACTGAGTTTGAAGGTAGGCCTTGAAATACATCCACAGGTACACCTCCAATTGACTCAAATTATGTCAATTAGCCTATCAGAAGCTTCTAAAGCCATGACATCATTTTCTGGAATGTTCCAAGCTGTTTAAAGGCACAGTCAACTTAGTGTATGTAAACCTCTGACCCACTGGAATTGTGATACAGTGAATTTTAAATGAAATCTGTCTGTAAACAATTGTTGGTAAAATTGCTTGTGTCATGCACAAAGTAGATGTCCTAACCGACTTGCCAAAACTATAGTTTGTTAACAAGAAATTTGTGGAGTGGTTGAAACACGAGTTTTAATGATACCAACCTAAGTGTATGTAAACTTCTGACTTCAACTGTAGGTATTTCTCTTGTCCAGTTGGGATAGGGCAGAGGGCAGTGTGCAGTGCTATGGCGATTGTGTCATCGGTGGATCTTTTGGGGCGATATGGGAATTGTAGTGGATCTACGGTCAGGTAAGGTGGAGGTGATATGATCCTTAACTAGCCTCTCAAAGCACATAATGATGACATAAGTGAGTGCTACGGGGCAATAGTCATTTAGTTCAGTTACTTTCGCTTTCTTGGGTAAAGGAACACTGGTGAACATCTTGAAGCAAGTAGGGACAATAGACTGGGATATGGAGAGATTGAATATGTCCGTAAACACTCCAGCCAGCTGGTCTGCACATGCTCTGAGGACGCGGCTTGGGATGCCGTCTGGGCTGGCAGCGTTGTGAAGGTTAACTCGCTTAAATGACATACTCACTCACGTGACATACTCACGGCCACGGAGAACGAGAGCACACAGTCCTTGTGAGAGGCAGGGGCCTGCGTCGGTGGCTCGATGTTGTTTTCCTCGAAGCGGGAGAAGAATGTGTTAGGTTGTCCGGGAGTGAGGCGTTGGTGCCCGTGACGTGGCTGGCTTTCACTTTATAATCCGTGATTGTCTGGAGTCCCTGCCATTGAATTGCGAGCTACAATAAATGCAGCCTCAGGATATGCGGTTTCCAGTTTGCACAAAGTCCAATGTAGTTCCTTGAGAGCCGTTGCGGTGTCGGCTTGGGGGGAAATATACACGGCATTGACGATGACCGAAGAAAATTATTGCGGGAGATAATGCGGTCGGCATTTGATGGTGAGATATTGCCGATCGGGAGAACAAAAGGACTTGAGTTTATGTACATTACCACAGTCACACAATGATCATTAGCCAAAGTGTATTGGCAGCAGACCAGCTTTTAATGCCATGACATTTTCAGGTGCTGTTCAATATGTCTATTGATTCAAGTTATTAATGTATGTGTGTGTGTTTGCATATTTAGTATTTTATTAAGATCCCCATTAGCGGTTGCCAAGGCAGCAGCTACTCTTCCTGTGGTCAAAACTGAGATAATACATTACAGCAAACAAAACATTGTGCATTATACAAATGTACATTGCTAAATTATTACAATGTTACAATACTACATTACTAAGAATAATGTGTGGGTGTATGTAGATTGTGCGTTTTAGTGTGTGTGTTAGTGTGCGTGTGTTTTTGGTTTGTTATCTTTGTGGGGACAAGAAGTCCTCACAAGGATAGTAAAATAAGGAAAATGAGTGTGGAGACATTTAGAATTAGGGTTAGGGGTTTGGGATTAGGGTTGAGGTTAGGGTTATGTTAAGGGTTAGGAAAAATAGTATTTTGAATGGGAATCAATTGTTTGGTCCCCACAAGGATAGTAAAACAAACGTGTGTGAGTGTGTCTCTTCACACTAGGCGTTGTGCCGTGAGGTGTTGTTTTATCCGTTTAAAGAAAAATCAGATTTTACTGCTTGCTTGAGTTACCTGAGGTGGAAGAGTTCCATGTGGGGTATGAGTGTCTTAGCTGTGTGTTAACTGATTGAACAGACTGTTCGGTACTATTAACACGTCAATACCTCTTACAAAGACCAGTAGTGATGCAGTCAATCTCTCCTCTACTTTGAGCCAGGAGAGATTGATATGTATGTTGTTGATATTAGCCCTCCGTGTACATTTAAGGGCCAGACGTGCTGCTTTATCACAGACAGACCTCTCCCTATTTTAGCAACCATGGAATCAATATGTTTTGACCATGTCAGCTTACAATCTAGGGTTACACCAAACCGTTTAGTCTCCTCAACTTTTTCAATCGCCACATTATTCATTACTAGATTTAGATGAGGTTCAGGGTTTAGCTAATTATTTGTCCCAAATACATTGATATATTTGGGACTAGCTTATTTCTAGCCACCAATTCTAAAACTGACTGCAGCTATTTGTTAAGGCAGGGCTCGACATTAACGCTTGTCCTCTTGTCTGGGACAAGTAAAAAAAAAAACATTCGGACAAGAAGAATATAGATTTAAGTTGTCCGAATGGAGAAGTAAAAAAGATCACACTAAAATCATAGTATCAAACAATTATTCAGATCAGAATTGGATTAATAGGCGATTCAAATCTATTTTTCATATACATCAATAAAATAGCCTACATGTGTAGGTGATATGACTAGTGTTCCATTTATTAAAGTGGCCAGTGATTTTCAAGTCTGTATGTAGGCAGTAGCCTCTCTGTGCTAGTGATGGCTGTTTAACAGTCTGATGGCTCGGGTGGCTCGAGTGGTAGTTGTCCTTGATTATCTTTTTGGCCTTCCTGTGACATCGGGTGCTGTAGGTGGGCAGGTAGTTTGCCCCCGGTGATGGGTTGGGCAGACCGCACCACCCTCTGGAGAGCCCTGCGGTCGTGGGCTTTGCAGTTGCCGTACCAGGCAGTGATACAGTCGGACAGGATGCTCTCAATTGTGCATCTGTAAACGTTTGTGAGGGCTTTTAGGTGACTGGCCAAATTTCTTCAGCCTCCTGAGTTTGAGGAGACGCTGTTGCGCCTTCTTCACCACACTGTCTGTGTGGGTGGACCACTTCAGTTTGTCAGTGAAATGTACGCAGAGGAACTTAAAACTTTCCACCTTCTCCACTGCTGTCCTGTCGATGTGGATAGGGGTGTACTCCCTCTGCTGTTTCCTGAAGTCCACGATCATGTTTGACAAATAAAATGAAGGATATTTAACATTAATATCTAAAGACTTGATTCTGTCGACATACTTGAGGCACGGTTCATTCAGATCAAATGGTCACAAGACCAGAGAGTGAAGGACAGTGCCTGTTGTGCACCGCACATCAGCCACTTTGAATCTGAGCGGAGGTCAGCATTTTGAAACTATTTAACCATAAACTTCATAATTTAAAACCTGGACGTTTTATGTAATTTTTTGAAGCATGTCTTACCTTGTTTCAAAGTAGCCTAGCTTAGCCAAAATACGACCATAGAAATGTTGAGGGAATTATTTTACACTTAATATGCCATTGAAACCAACATTTTTATCATGTTCTATTGGTTTTCAAATCAACTTAATTGTATTGTCCAGCAGCCAAAGGCATAAATCCTAGTCATATTAGTAGGCCTAACCCATGCTAGTTGATGCATGTTTAGATCTCCCCTCTTTCTTAATTTATAATGGATATTTTCATCTCTGTCACATGAAACTGCTTGTGTGCGCTTTTGAGAACGGTGTTTTCCCGCTAATTGCATTTTTAAACATTTGCATGTAGCCTACAGCCATGTGCGCATTTTTGAGCTTATAATATGAAGAAATAAAATGTAATCAACATTTTAAGCTAAATGGTCTGATCTGTTGCATCAGACTCATTGCTTGAAAAAAATTATTGTGCGGTAGTTGTATGAATTTTCTATCTGTTGTCCTAGAACTGTCCTAGATTCTGTTTTGAACTGTAGACATATTTTTTGTCGGCCCAGGGTGTCACGATCGTTACATGAAGACTCGGACCAAGGCGCAGCGTGATAAGCGTACATTTTATTAACAGTACTGCACACGAAACAAAACAACAAACCAAACGATACGTGAAGTCCTAGGTTATACACACCAAACCAAACGGAACAAGATCCCACAAATGACTAGTGAAAACAGGCTGCCTAAGTATGGTCCCCAATCAGAGACAACGAGCTACAGCTGCCTCTGATTGGGAACCACCCTGGCCAACATAGAAATAAACGATCTAGAACAAAAACCACAGAAAACTAAACATAGAAAATCCACACCCTGGCTCAACATCTAAGAGTCCCCAGAGCCAGGGCGTGACAGTACCCCCCCCCAAAGGCGCGGACTGCGACCGCGCCACACAAACACAAGAGGGTAGGGGCCGGGTGGGCATTCCGCCTCGGAGGCGGATCCGGCTCCGGGCGCGACCACCACTCTCTCTCCACCCCCCCATTGCGCCCCTGATCTGGTCTGGCCCCGCTGGCCGGAGCTGGACTGGACACCGGTGGAGCGGATTGCTCAGGCTCCGGAGTGGAGCAGCTGACCGGTGCCGGACCAGGCACCGGTGGAACAGGCACGGGCCGTGCCGGACTGGACACACGCACCACTGGCTTGGTGCGGGGAGCAGGAACGGGCCGGACTGGGCTGACGACGCGCACCACTGGCTTGGTGCGGGGAGCAGGAACAGGCCGGACCGGGCTGACGACGCGCACCACTGGCTTGGTGCGGGGAGCAGGAACGGGCCGGACCGGGCTGACGACGCGCACCACTGGCTTGGTGCGAGGGATAGGACAGGAACAGGCCGGACCGGGCTGGCGACGCGCACCACTGGCTCGGTGCGAGGGACAGGAACAGGCCGGGCTGGACTGGGAACAGGCACCACAGGCTTGGTGCGGGGAGAAGGAACAGGCCGGGCCGGACTGTCGACGCACACCACTGGCTTGGTGCGGGGAGCAGGAACGGCCGGGCTGGACTGGGAACACGCACCATTGGCTTGGTGCGGGGAGCCGGAACGGGCCGGGCTGGACTGTGGAGGCGGACTGGAGGTCTGGAGCGGAGAGCTGACACAACCCGTCCTGGCTGAATGCCTATCTCCACACAATATGAGTGATGCATCAGCACAGGACGTACAGGGCTGTGCACTCGTACTGGCGCTACAGCACGTGGCACTGGCGCAGGATATCCGGGACCGAGGAGGGGTACTGGAGGCCACGAGCGTTGAGCCGGCACACTCCGTCCTGGCTGCATGCCCACCTTAGCACGACACGTGCGTGGTGCTAGCACAGGACGTACAGGACTGTGCCGGAACACTCGCGGCACAGGTCGTGGCTCCGCATAACACGGAGCCTGCCCAGTCTAACGCTTCCTAGCCTGAGTACGGGGAGTTGGCTCTGCTCTAACTCTAGGCTCCGCCAACCACCCTTTTAGCCCCCCCCAAAAAAAGTATTGGGGCTGTCTCTCGGGCTTCCTCCTCGGCCGGTACCCTCTGCGTTGCCACTGCTCCTCTCTGTAGCGCGCCTCCACAGTCTCCTCCCAAGGACGGCGATCCATTCCGGCCTGGATCTCTTCCCAAGTCCAGGATCCCTTCCCGTCCAGGATCTCCTCCCAAGTCCAGGCTGTCCGTTCCTGGACACGCTGCTTGGTCCTCCTTTGGTGGGATCTTCTGTCACGATCGTTACATGAAGACTCGGACCAAGGCGCAGCGTGATAAGCGTACATTTTATTAACCGTACTGCACACGAAACAAAACAACAAACCAAACGATACGTGAAGTCCTAGGTTATAAACACCAAACCAGAGACAACGAGCTACAGCTGCCTCTGATTGGGAATCACCCTGGCCAACATAGAAATAAACGATCTAGAACGAAAACCACAGAAAACTAAACATAGAAAATCCACACCCTGGCTCAACATCTAAGAGTCCCCAGAGCCAGGGCGTGACACAGGGACGATGGGACGCCCTTAATTTTGGGACGTGGAGGGAATTATTTTATAAAGACAAAAAGTATTTGGTTGTAGGCTAATTGAATTATTGCAATATTTTATAGGCTACCAAGAGTGGCCAATCATCCTCCAGGAGAGCCTTAAAGGGGCAGTGTTGTATTTTGAGAGAGTAGGCTCCATTTCTGTCTGATTCTCTATGGTAAAAAAGATAGTAATACATTTTATTTTGTAAAGTGGTTCCTTGCATAATACAATGATGTAAAAATGGTGTTACAGACATTTGTAAAAATGTTGGACAAGTAACTTGAGCTTTTGGACAAGTAAAAAGTGTAATTTTATTTTACCTTTATTTACAGTGAGGGAAAAAAGTATTTGATCCCCTGCTGATTTTGTACGTTTGCCCACTGACAAAGAAATGATCAGTCTATAATTTTAATGGTAGGTTTATTTGAACAGTGAGAGACAGAATAACAACAAAAAAATGTCGAAAATGTTATAAATTGATTTGCATTTTAATGAGGGAAATAAGTATTTGACCCCCTCTCAATCAGAAAGATTTCTGGCTCCCAGGTGTCTTTTATACAGGTAACGAGCTGAGATTAGGAGCACACTCTTAAAGGGAGTGCTCCTAATCTCAGCTTGTTACCTGTATAAAAGACACCTGTCCACAGAAGCAATCAATCAATCAGATTCCAAACTCTCCACCATGGCCAAGACCAAAGAGTTCTCCAAGGATGTCAGGGACAAGATTGTAGACCTACACAAGGCTGGAATGGGCTACAAGACCATCGCCAAGCAGCTTGGTGAGAAGGTAACAACAGTTGGTGCGAATATTCGCGAATGGAAGAAACACAAAAGGACAGTCAATCTCCCTCGGCCTGGGGCTCCATGCAAGATCTCACCTTGTGGAGTTGCAATGATTATGAGAACGGTGAGGAATCAGCCCAGAACTACACGGGAGGATCTTGTCAATGATCTCAAGGCAGCTGGGACCATAGTCACCAAGAAAACAATTGGTAACACACTACGCCGTGAAGGACTGAAATCCTGCAGCGCCCGCAAGGTCCCCCTGCTCAAGAAAGCACATATACATGCCCGTCTGAAGTTTGCCAATGAACATCTGAATGATTCAGAGGAGAACTGGGTGAAAGTGTTGTGGTCAGATGAGACCAAAATGGAGCTCTTTGGCATCAACTCAACTCGCCGTGTTTGAGGAGGAGGAATGCTGCCTATGACCCCAAGAACACCATCCCCACCGTCAAACATGGAGGTGGAAACATTATGCTTTGGGGGTGTTTTTCTGCTAAGGGGACAGGACAACTTCACTGCATCAAAGGGACGATGGATGGGGCCATGTACCGTCAAATATTGGGTGAGAACCTCCTTCCCTCAGCCAGGGCATTGAAAATGGGTCGTGGATGGGTATTCCAGCATGACAATGACCCAAAACACACGGCCAAGGCAACAAAGGAGTGGCTCAAGAAGAAGCACATTAAGGTCCTGGAGTGGCCTAGCCAGTCTCCAGACCTTAATCCCATAGAAAATCTGTGGAGGGATATGAAGGTTCGTGTTTTTCTGGATTTTTTTGTTGCTATTTTGTCTCTCACTGTTCAAATAAACCTACCATTAAAATCATAGACTGATCATTTCTTTGTCAGTGGGCAAATGTTTTTCCCTCACTGTAGTTACAGTGTACAGTCAGTAAGCAGTTTAGCACTTACACCGGCCCCGGTGGCAATAAATTAGTAAAACCAAAAGCTTACCTTGACTTGGAAGAGTTCCAGTGTTGTGTTGGATAGTCATAGTCAGCTAGTTAACATAGCATCCCTCTGTTTGAGCAGGGTGTTTGTGTAGGCTAAATTAGCTAAGTAAGTGAAACTGAAAGTGAAAAACAATCTCTTTCTATCCTTCATTTTGGAAGAAATTTATTTATTCATACTATTATCTTTCTCTCTCATTGAGTCAACTAGTCACCACATTTTATGCACTGCAGTGCTAGCTAGCTGTAGCTTATGTTTTCAGTACTAGATTCAATCTTTGAACCTCTGATTGGGTGGACACATGTCAGTTCATGCTGCAAGAGCTCTGATAGGTTGGAGTACGTCCTCTTGAAGTTGTCATAATTACTGTGTAAGTCTATGGAAGGGGGTGAGAACCATGAGCCTCCTAGGTTTTGTATTGAAGTCAATGTACTCAGAGGAGGTCGGAAGCTAGCTGTCCTCAGGCTACACCATGGTGCTACCCTACAGAGTGCTGTTGAGGCTGCTGTAGACCTTCATTGCAAAACAGTGTGTTTTAATAAATTATTTGGTATTTAGTATAGTTTTATCTAAAAATGATAACTTTTTAAATGTTTTACAATTTCCTCTGAGGAGCCTCCACTGATGGAAGTATATATGGAGATCAATTAGTGGATTTTTATTTTGATAAATACATAAAACAAACAAAAAAAGTTGCCAGATCTTTCTTATATCTCTCAGAACAAACTTCCTTTAGATTTCTTTGGGGACTATCTGTTATTCAATGCGTTTCTATTGGCCATAAGCATTAATGCCAAATTCAATGTTTCATCCAATCATTTTTCTATATATTTTTTTGATACCTTAATCAAAGGTATCAAAATCAAATAGCTAAATAAAAAATTTGCTAAATTTAAATTAGCTTAACATATGTTAGCTTAGAACCCCCCCCCCCCCCCTTCCCCGGCTTAGACAGGGTTTAGACTCTAGAGGGTTAATAGAGGGGAATCCCAGCTCTCCAACGGTGCAGATTTATTAAGGCTCTACAGTGCCGGTGGAAAGGTGACATGAAATGAATGCTTAGTTAGCTATATTTAACTAGCGAGATAACTGCTACAATTTATGTTTTGAATTGGTGATCGAATTAATCTGTCTGTCATTATTTTATATCTGCTGCTGAAATGTCATGCTCTCTCTTCTCATGCAACGGCCCACTCGTACTGGTACACATGCATCACCACAGACATACACTGAAGGGTCATTCCGATAATGGCTGATATGTAGTTTCATATTTAAAAGTGTGCTTTCATGAATTAACAACAATTATTAAACTAATTTCCATGACTTTTCATGACCTTACAAACCCTAATTTGACAACTTGGAACAGCGCATCATGCCATTAAGGCTGGCACATTTTCAATCTGCGCAATCTCGAACATTCTACTGTCACGCACAGATTCACAGACTAGCGGCAAATAAACTTGAACAAAGTGGAATTGGGAAATTAATGCCCACCCATTGCTATTCATTGAATATCCCGCCTTAATTCCGCTTTGATCAACCTTTTTTGTCTCGGTGTGTGAATCTGGGCCAGCGATAGGCTACTTTGTTTTTATAGAGGAGCCGGTACGCAATTCCCCAAAAATGTGAAGTGCCGGTACGGCGTTCCAGACAGCTCCAGCCCAAGTCAAGCACTGTCTATCGCAACTTCCCGCAAGGTTAGGCTTTAGGTGAGGCAGGTGAACCTGTAGCCATATTACTTCAACAGCATTTGACATGAGATCCCCTCTAAGCTTTACAGGAATATGACTCTGAGTATATACAGCGACACCTCCCCCATTGGGATTCCTGTCTCTTCTACCATTGTGTCATCAAATGAATTATCTAAGTGAGTTTCAGAGATAACCAGTATATGAATGTTGTCTGATGTTAGCAAGTTATCGATTTGATTAACCTTGTTTCTCAGGCTACGTTAATGTGGGCTAGTTTTAGCCCTTTTCTGGGTTCCTTGTTAGTTTTTTGTGCTTTCCTGGGAAGCCTATCAGAGGTAGACATGTCAGTGAGATTTACATTTGAGCTAATAGTACAGGGAGAGCTGCCCACAGTGGGCTTCCTACTAGGGCAAACAGTCTCAGTGCTAACAGTATTATCCAGGTTTATAGGCACAAGATTACTGATATCAACAATGTTTTAAAATCAAACTCTGAACGTTTAAGTGCAACAGCCCAAGCCCCTTAACTGATTTGAAAGAGAAGCCATGTGAAGGTGAGTCTTTCGTTAAGGCCGGCTAATGAGCTGATCTTCGTCTGTGTATGATGGGTTTGGGAACTCTTGTTTGTGTGTGTCTCCTGAGATCCTGGGAGACACAGATGAACCTATCTAGGCCTTGCCCCTGGGCTCCCACACAGGGGGGTTCTGTGTTCAATTCAACTCCAGTGTCTGTCTGTCATTCCCTCAGGACGTTTCTGTCTGTCTGTCTGTCTCTGTTTCGCTCTCTGTCTCTCTCTGAGGAGCCTGTGTGTCTGTATCCTCAGGTTGTAACCCTGTTATAGCTCTCTCTTTCTCTCTCTCCTTCTCCCACTCCCTCTCTCTCTCATTGTCTTTCCTAGGCAATGTTTCTATATTTCCCACTGGGCCAATTATGATCTGCCTGGGTGGCATAGGAACAAACACATATTTTATGAGTTGGAGGTGATAATAGAAGTTTGATTATTGTATTTTAAACGATGGTGAAAGTGTGTATGCGTGTGTGTATGCGTGTGTGTGTCTTTGTGTGTATGCGTCCCTGTGTGTGTGTATATGTGTGTGTATATGTGACTGTGAATCATCATAGGCTCTGTGTTTTGTCTTGTCTGCTGTTTTTTTTTTCTGAGCCATCCATCTTTTTCTTTTTACAAAAAGAGTGTTATCTTGACTGCAATTTCTGTCTCTTACCTTTCCTTCCCTCTGATATTGCTCTCACGCTCTCTCTCCCTCTCATTCTCTCTTTCTCTCTCTCTCCCCTGAATTCTCTCTCTGTGTGCGGATGTTTTGAGTGGTCATAGTAATGGCTCCAGAGGACATTATGAGGACGTTATGATGACATTATTACTCGTCTACACCATGTCATGTTCAAATTAGGGAGGATTTCCGGCTCCAACCCTTCATGTCCCATTCAATCATAATCAATTCGGACAAGTGGGGACATTTCGCCGGTCCCCACAAGGAAAAATGCTTTTTTAGGCTGAGGGGTTAGGTTTAGGGTTAGGGTAAGAATTAGAGTTTGGTTTAGTTTTAGGGTTTTGGGGTTAAGGCCAGGCACCACAGGCTGAAACAAACGTGTGTATGTGTGTATATGTGTGACGAATTGACACAACAGGGAAGGATGCCTTCCCCAAAGAGCGAGGGAAGCCTCAGTCCCCCTAGAGAACAGAGGGAGGAGGGGAAGAACAAAGAGAGTGAGAGAGGAGGATAGAGAGAAAGCTCAAAGCTTCTCCCTGTCATAAAATTACACTAAAGCCCTTTGCAATTACCTCTCCTTTTCATCCCCCTCTCACCTCACTGAGAACGTGTGAAAACTCAGCAAATGGGCCTATATTGGAGAAAGAGGGAGACGGAAAGAGGGAGAGTGCCTGCCTATAGGGGGTGAGATAGGGAGTGAAAGCAATGGGGAGGAGGGAGGGAGGGAGGGAGGGAGGGAGGGAAGGTAGTGTGTGTGTGCCCATCGCATTTTATTATTTCCCAGAGTGTTTGAACAAACGACTTAGTCTGACTAACAACTAAAGGCGTCTGCATGCTTACCAGCCAAAACAGTTCAGAAGAGTTCATGCATATATGATGACGAAATTTTGTGACGTTTTTGTTTGTTTTGGACTTTGGTGAGGGTTTTTTCGGCTGTTCGGGCACACACATTTCTTCAGAGAGTCAAACCGAAGTTCAGAGCCGAAGTCTACGCCCCTTCGTCAGTGGTTGGTCAACAGTAGGGATTCTTCAATAAAGTATGCACATTTTTTCTTTGCGAAATACTGAACCAAACATCTTAGTTCGATGTAAAATTGTGCGACTAAGATCTCCTTGGCAAAAATGTCAAACTTAATGACAGATTTCTTGAGTTAGTTTTGATTAATTCAGACTATTTTGAGGATGCATATACTGGCTACGGCGTCTCAAAATGGACAAGCAGTACTATTGCCACTTTTTTCTCGTTTCTCAAGCGAAGGTATTTTAAGGGAGTATGTGATCACATGCGTTCGGTTCAGCTAGCCGAGTTCAGCTAGACGCCAGCCGAACTGAAGCATGCTGACGCCTTTACTCTCTAAGTCCTTCTGACTTCAGAGTCTGGAATGGCTGTTTGATGTTGTCGGCACAATGCGTCGATAGTGAAGGGGGCTGTGCTTTTAGTGGTTGGCTCTCCTCTGTCTTTCTAACTCAAACACCCACACACACAGCTACACTCAGCCCCCGAGCGCTGCCCCCTTCCATTACAACAGTTGGATTTCCTCAACCCCTGAGGAAAAAAAAACATTTGAGAGAACCAATCAAATCCGTTGCACAATTTCTGAGTGAATAATGCATAAACAAACGGCCTCCTTTCCCGGACCAGTGTGGTCACAGTTCTGCCTGCGCTACATGGGTCGTATCAGCCAGGCTAGTTTGCCCCCAGTTTGGTGGCATTGTAAGATACTGTTACTGAGTTCAGTGCTGTGTGGCTCTGCAGTTGCCACTGGTAACCACCCTACACACACACACACACACACACACAAACCCTATGCCCCACACACACTCTCTCTATACCCCCCTGCTTAGTCAGATCCTTGCCTCCCTATAACGAGACCAAGCTGTACCAGTCCTGGCTGGCATCATACCAGCTGCTCTCCCTGGCACGACGGGAAACCTCACGTCTCAAAGACACTGCCACAGCCAAGATCGGCACGCCGCAAAGCAAAACTGTAAAACAAATTATTTTCCCTCCTCTCGCTTGCTCCCCGATCCCCCTCTTTTAATGTTTCTCATCATTGTTATTCTGTTGTGCCTCCAGTCATGCTCAGCAACCGCCCAGCAGGCCAATTGTTCTGCTCTCTCCAGCCAGGCACGACCCAGGGAAGCACCTAGAAAAACACCCTGTCCCGACCACACTTAGAATAGAGTTGAGTAGAATAGAATAGGATAGAATAGAATCTCAGGATTCTATTGTCCACTGTCTTCCCCCTCTCCACCTCCTCCCATCCCCTCCACACCTCTCCACGTTCCCCTTCCCCTCGATAATATATAATAATATATGCCATTTAGCAGACACTTTTATCCAAAGCCACTTACAAATCAAATTTTATTGGCCACATGCGCCGAATACAACAGGTGCAGACATTACAGTGAAATGCTTACTTACAGCCATTAACCAACAGTGCATTTATTTTTAATAAAAAAAGTAGAATAAAACAAAAAAGTGTTGAGAGAAAAAAAGAGCAGAAGTAAAATAAAATAACAGTAGGGAGGCTATATATACAGGGGGGTACCGGTGCAGAGTCAATGTGCGGGGGCACCGGCTAGTTGAGGTAGTTGAAGTAATATGTACATGTGGGTAAAGTTAAAGTGACTATGCATAAATAATTAACAGAGTAGCAGCAGCGTAAAATGATGGGGTGGGGGGGGGGGGGGGGGCAGTGCAAATAGCCCGGGTAGCCATGATTAGCTGTTTAGGAGTCTTATGGCTTGGGGGTAGAAGCTGTTGAGAAGTCTTTTGGACCTAGACTTGGCGCTCCGGTACTGCTTGCCGTGCGGTAGCAGAGAGAACAGTCTATGACTAGGGTGGCTGGAGTCTTTGACAATTTTGAGGGCCTTCCTCTGACACCGCCTGGTATAGAGGTCCTGGATGGCAGGAAGCTTGGCCCCAGTGATGTACTGGGCCGTACGCACTACCCTCTGTGATGCAACCAGTCAGGATGCTCTCGATGGTGCAGCTGTATAATTTTTTGAGGATCTGAGGACCCATGCCAAATCTTTTCAGTCTCCTGAGGGGGAATAGGCTTTGTCGTGCCCTCTTCACGACTGTCTTGGTGTGTTTGGACCATGATAGTTCGTTGGTGATGTGGACACCAAGGAACTTGAAGCTCTCAACCTGTTCCACTACAGCCCCGTCGATGAGAATGGGGGCGTGCTCAGTCCTCTTTTTTTTCCTGTAGTCCACAATCATCTCCTTTGTCTTGGTCACGTTGAGGGAGAGGTTGTTATCCTGGCACCACATGGCCAGGTCTCTGACCTCCTCCCTATAGGCTGTCTCATCGTTGTCGGTGATCAGGCCTACCACTGTTGTGTCGTCGGCAAACTTAATGATGGTGTTGGAGTCGTGCCTGGCCATGCAGTCATGGGTGAACAGGGAGTGCAGGAGGGGACTGAGCACGCACCCCTGAGGGGCCCCCGTGTTGAGGATCAGTGTGGCAGATGTGTTGTTACCTACCCTTACCACCTGGGGGCGGCCCGTCAGGAAGTCCAGGATCCAGTTGCAGAGGGAGGTGTTTAGTCCCAGGACGTTAGCTTAGTGATGAGCTTTGAGGGCACTATGGTGTTGAATGCTGAGCTGTAGTCAATGAATAGCATTCTCACGTAGGTGTTCCTCTTGTCCAGGTGGGAAAGGGCAGTGTGGAGTGCAATAGAGATTGCATCATCTGTGGATCTGTTGGGGCGGTATGCAAATTGTAGTGGGTCTAGGGTTTCTGGGATGATGGTGTTGATGTGAGCCATGACCAGCCTTTCAAAGCACTTCATGGCTACAGACGTCAGTGCTACGGGTCGGTAGTCATTTAGGCAGGTTATCTTAGAGTCCTTGGGCACGGGGACTATGGTGGTCTGTTTGAAACATGTTGGTATTACAGACTCAGTCAGGGACATGTTGAAAATGTCAGTGAAGACACTTGCCAGTTGGTCAGCACATGCTCGGAGTACACGTCCTGGTAATCCGTCTGGCCCTGCGGCCTTGTGAATGTTGACCTGCTTAAAAGTCTTACTCACATCGGCTACGGAGAGCGTGATCACATAGTCATCCGGAACAGCTGGTGCTCTCATGCATGCTTCAGTGTTGCTTGCCTCGAAGCGAGCATAGAAGTGGTTTAGCTCGTCTGGAATTCTTGTGTCACTGGGCAGCTCGCGGCTGTGCTTCCCTTTGTAGTCTGTAATAGTTTTCAAGCCTTGCCACATCCGACGAGCGTCAGAGCTGGTGTAGTACGATTCAATCTTAGTCCTGTATTGACTCTTTGCCTGTTTGATGGTTCGTCGGAGGGCATAGCGGGATTTCTCATAAGCGTCCGGGTTAGAGTCCCGCTCCTTGAAAGCGGCAGCTCTACCCTTTAGCTCAGTGCGGATGTTGCCTGTAATCCATGGCTTCTGGTTGGAGTATGTACGTACGGTCACTGTGGGGACGACATCATCGATGCACTTATTGATGAAGCCAGTGACTGATGTGGTGTACTCCTCAATGCTATCTGAAGAATTCCGGAACATGTTTCAGTCTGTGCTAGCAAAACAGTCCTGTAGCTTAGCATCTGCGTCATCTGACCACTTTTTTATTAACCGAGTCACTGGTGCTTCCTGCTTTAGTTTTTGCTTATAAGCAGGAATCAGGAGGATAGAGTTATGGTCAGATTTGCCAAATGGAGGGCGAGGGAGAGCTTTGTATGCATCTCTGTGTGTGGAGTAAAGGTGGTCTAGAGTTATTTTCCTCTGGTTGCACATTTCACATGCTGGTAGAAATTAGGTAGAACTGATTTAAGTTTCCCTGCATTAAAGTTCCCGGCCACTAGGAGCGCTGCCTCTGGATGAGCGTTTTCCTGTTGACTTATGGCCTTATACAGCTCATTCAGTGCAATCTTAATGCCAGCATTGGTTTGTGGTGGTAAATAGACAGCTATGAAAAATATAAATGAAAACTCTCTTGGTAAATAGTGTGGTCTACAGCTTATCATAAGATACTCTACCTCAGGCGAGCAAAACCTCGAGACTTCCTTAGTATTTGATTTTGTGCACCAGCTGTTGTTTACAAATATACACAGGCCGCCACCCCTTGTTTTACCGGAGTCAGCCGTTCTATCCTGCCGATGTAGCATATAGTCCGCTAGTTGTAGGTTGTCCATGTCGTCGTTCAGCCACGACTCGGTGAAACATAAGATATTACAGTTTTTAATGTCCCGTTGGTAGGATAACCGTAATCTTAAATCATCCAATTTATTCTCAAATGATTGAAGATTGGCTAATAGGATTGATGGGAGTTTACTCGCTCGCCGTCGGATCCTTACAAGGCACCCCGACCTACGTCCACGATATCTCAGTCTCTTCCTCATGCGAATGACGGGGATTTGGGCCTTGTCGGGTGTCTGTAGGATGTCCTTCGCGGCCGCCTCGTTGAAGAAAAAATCTTCGTCCAATACGAGGTGAGTAATCGCTGTCCTGATATCCAGAAGCTCTTTTTGGTTATAAGAGACGATGGCAGAAACATTATGTACAAAATAAATTACAAATAACGCGTAAAAACACACATAATAGTACAATTGGTTAGAGGGCTGTAAAACGGCAGCCTTCTTCTCTGGCGCCATTATCGCGAAAAAAGTGTCACGACTTCCGCCGAGGCTGCCTCCCGTCCTTGTTCGGGCAGGTTTCGGCGTTCACCGGCTTACTAGCTACTGCCGATCCATTTATCATCACTCCATTTGTCTTGTCTTCAATCACACACACCTGGTCCTTATTCCCTCATTAGTCATTGTATAAGTGTTCCCTCTGCTTCCTTGTCTGTGTGGGTGATTGTTTATTGTGGAGGTTTGTGAAGCTCGGTGGAGCTCGTGTATTTTGTATCGACAGGAGTATTTTCCCGTGTGCCTTGTATTTTCCAGTGCGCCTGTTTTGTGCTCTGGAGTGTGTTTGACGCATTTCTGCTTCAACACCACCTCATCACATACAGTCATGCGTGCATACATTTGTATGCATACATTTGTATGTGTGGGGGGCCTCTCCCCTCCATATCCACCCAGGAGTATTAGTGGAAGCACAACAGTGAAAACCAGACTGAAAAAATACATATTTTCAATTTCACAATTCCAATGATCTAAGAAATAGATAATGATCAGGAGGAATTTCCTAATTAATCAGGAGAAAGTCACATCCCTGTCTAATCCTCACCCTCCTCCCAGTCCCCTCCTCTCATCCCCCACTTCTCCCTCTCCTCTCATCCCTCCATCTCCTCCTCTAATCTGCTCTGCTGGCTTCTCTCGAAGCACAATCTGTCCGTCTCATTGATGAGAGTCATCCTGTAGTCAATTGGTCCGGCTAGGCCTCTTCCTGGAACCTGGTTCCAGATCAGTTCTTGCCAACTCCTATGGTCATTGTCACGCCAATGGCAAGTAGAGCACAAACATATCTGGGACCAGTTCTCTTCCTGTGTCCAGCAGGACAGAACTTTGGTGCCGTCATTCACTCACAGTTATTCCCACCAGTCCCTGTGCGTTTCCTATCCTTTCTGTCAGGAGCCAGGGAGAGGAGAGACTGGTGTGAACACATAGAGAAGGAAAAAGGGAGTATCGGGGTTAAATAAAGAATGACCAGGGTGTCTGAGCAGGGAGAGGTGTTGTCTGGAAGTGTGTGTATTTGTAGTGGAATCAGGGGTCACACTCAATTCCCGTCTCAGAGATAGATGATCAATCAATGTCAGGCATGATCCGGCCCAGAGTTATTATCATCACATTAAATTGACCGAATTCTCTGTTGGGTCTGTGAACCTCCGTCTATGTGGACTTGCATGGAAAGATCTTGGAACACTGATACAGAGGAGAGCGAGAAAGGGGAGAGCAAGTGACAGACAGAGAGAGTTGGAGCGAAAGAGGGAGAGATGGAGAGCTGAATGTACAGAGATCGAAACAGGTAGGAGATCGAGAGTTGGAGCGAAAGAGGGAGAGATGGAGAGCTGGCCATACAGAAAAGAGAGAGGAAGGAGCGCGAAAGAGAGATTGAGAGACAGATTATATCAGAGAGGGAGAGAGAGAGTGACAGATATGGCTGGCCAGTAGTGGACGTCAGTGGAGAATGAAAGAAGGAGAGATGGCTGGCCAGTAGTGGACGTCAGTGGAGAGAGCTGTTCAGAGGCAGTTCTCTAGAAGGTGAAAGGGAGTGCCTCTGTCTCCAGAGTGTTGTTCAAGTGACTTTCACACGGTCCACACACAGGGTGTGTGTGTGTGTGTGTACTGTGTGTGTGTGTATGTATTGCATGTGTGTGTATGTGTGTGTGCCTTTGTGTGTATGTGTTTGTGTGTGCGTGTATTTGTGTGTGTGTGTGTGTGTGTGTGTGTGTGGCCAGTCTAACTATGGGTAGTGAGTCACATCATTACCTCAACCCTGTCTCAGTTGGTAGGCCCACTCTCTCTCCCCCTCACCCCTTTCTCTCCCTTGCTCCCTTTCTCTTCCTCCCTCTCCCCTGCTCTCACCCCTCTGCCCCCTTCTCCCCCTTCTCCCCACTCTAACCCCTCCCTCTCCCACATTTCTCCCACTTTCTCTCTTTCTCCCCTATCCCCATCTCTCTCCCACCTCCTTCCCCCATCCAAACCCACTCACTTCCCCCATTATATTAAGCCTTGTGTCATTCCTTCTCCTCCCTCTCCTCCTCCTCCTCCCTCGCTCCTTTGTGACTCCGACCGTGCCATTAAAGAGTCCCCCGGCCTGCTTTATGCATCTGCACTCCTCCGGTCATCCCCTCGTTCCGCTCCGGAGAGAGAGAGAGCGAGAGAGAGAGAGAGAGAGAGAAAGAAAGAAAGAAAGAGAGCGAGAGAGAGAGAGAGAGAAAGAAAGAAAGAGAAAGAGAGATGGAAAACCCTAGTTATTCGTCCCCTATGTTGGTGTGTGTGGCGGGGTGTTTTGGTGGTTTTAGTGGTGTCCAGGGTGGATTATGATCTCTCTCTCGCTGTCTCTTCTCTCTCTCTCTCTCTCTCTCTCTCTCTCTCTCTCTCTCTCTCTCTCTCTCTCTCTCCTCTCTCTCTCTCTCTCTCTCTGTCTCTCTCGCTGTCTCTCTCTCTCTCTCTTCTCTCTCTCTTCTCTCTCTCTCTCTCGTCTCTCTCTCTCTGTCTCTCTCTCTCTCTGTCTCTCTCTCTGGTCTGAATGCTCTGGTCACATAAGCAGGTGGACTGATTAAATCAACTTAACCCCGTAGTGACTTTGGAGAGTGTAGACTTGTTGTGAACGTATGGAGCATAATGTCCTGAACCTAAAAAGATTCAGTTACAAGTTCGTCTGTCAGTGTGTTTCATCTACAACACCTAGCCTAATCAACATCATTACGTTGAAAAAAGGGAAACACCGTTGGAATTTTGGTTGTAATTACGTTGACAAATATTTTTACAAAATGAAAAGAGACACACACCTGTATGAGAGAGTGGAAACTTCTCCATTAGGCTTCATCACTTTCCTTTCATCTTAACTAAGTAACAGACTTTCCACACTTCAAACTCCTCTGCTTGACTGGTCCTTTTCTGTGTTACTGATCTAACTGGGCCATGCCACACAGTGTTCACAGTTCCTTTTACTCGCTTTCTATTTCTTCTCTAACTCTCTCTCTCTTTCATTCTCTCTCTTCTTCTCTCTCTTCCCTCGCTTCTCTTCTCTCTCACATACATACATATATACACACACACTCTCTCTCTCTCTCTCTCTCTCTCTCTCTCTTCTCTCTCTCTCTCTCTCTCTCTCTCTCTCTCTCTCTCTCTCTCCTCTCTCTCTTCTCTCTCTCTCTCTCTCTCTCTCTCAATTCAAATTCAATTTCAATTTAAGGGCTTTATTGCATGGGAAACGTGTGTTAACATTGCCAAAGCAAGTGAGTAGATAGTAAACAAAAGTGAAATAAACAATAAATATTAACAGTAAACATTACACTCAGAAGTTTCAAAAGAATAAAGACATTTCAAATGTCATATTATGTATATATACAGTGTTGTAACAATGTGCAAATAGTTAAAGTACAAATGGGAAAATAAATAAACATAAATATGGGTTGTATTTACAATGGTGTTTGTTCTTCACTGGTTGCCCTTTTCTTGTGGCAACAGGTCACAAATAGTGCAGCTGTGATGGCACACTGTGGTTCTTCACCCAGTAGATAAGGGAGTTTATCACAATTGGGTTTGTTTTCGAAATCTTTGTGGATCGCTGTAATCTGAGGGAAATATGTGTCTCTAATATGGTCTCTCTCTCTCTCTCTCTCTCTCTCTGGAGCCCAGGCAGTGCTTTGATGCCAGCCTCTCCCTGTACTGTGCTGGCCCTCCCTGGGTTAGTAGTGTCCACTCCCTGCTAGTGTTATACAGAGCCAGCCAGTCTGCTAGCTAGCCTCTTGTCACATCTTACAGTTAGGATATGACAAACCAGGCTGTTTGTCATAAAGGGTTACGACCTACAGCGACAACGTTTTGACATGGTTTTGACAGGCTTCATAAAGTTATAGTACAGTATTGTGTTACCTTACTTTCAACAATATCTTCTTAATGTCTAGATTTCTAGAGGAGAGTTGTGTCACTGACTACAGAGTAGAGCTTGTCAAGTTGTATAAAGTTATTTATTGGTAGTCTGCCTTTTGTTCAGATCCTACCCTGTTAGCAGAGTGACACCACACTACCAGAGATGGACTAGGATCCATCATATGCCAATAAAGGGAAGAGAAATTGAGGTCACTTTGACCTTGTGATGCCAATCATGCCATGAGGCCAAAGCCATCACCCTGATGGTGGTGCCTGTCATCTTGTCATATGTCACAGTGGTCTCTCCCTCAGTGGAACGCCCCAATCGCCCCCTTACCTACCTAGCCCTCCCCTCCCATGTCCCTCTCCCCTCTGCTCGTCCCCCTCCCCCACTAACCCCTAGCCCTTCCATCATGTTAACACCCTCCTCCCCCCCAGCCAATGTACCGCTACCCCATGGTGATGGAGGGATGGAGAACACATCACCCCGCCTCCATCTCATCATTCTCGCACCTGTTAACCCTGACAGGAGGGGGTTGTTGGACAGTAGGGGAAGGGTAGATGTGTTAGCTCGCATGTGTTAGTGGGTGGACAGTTTTGTTGTTGTTGATAATCATCATATTGTTGTTTTGTTATCTCCCTAACTGTGACATATTAACATATTTATTTATTGAGCTATTTATAGCCACTACCTTTAATCACTTCGCTAAAAGGTTGGAGGTGGTGGGATTGAGTGACACGTACCCTGCTCGCTCAAGTTACCCATGCTTTTAAAGGGGAGGTGGGGGGTGGTGGACATATGTCGTTTTTCACTAATTAAAATAGGATATTTAATCCACACCAATACAGTATGTCCCACTCACATATCTGAATGGTGACCTGTATGAAACCCAAGCCTTGGCCTGGATTAAAATGCTTTTGCTGAGTAGGTGGTGGGGTGGCAGGACAGGCTACCAGATAGACATGGGCTGTGTACCAAATGGAACTATATTCCCTATTTAGTGCACTACCATTGACCAGGGCCTTAGGATCGTGTACAATATAGGGAATAGGGTACCATTTGGGATGCAGCCCATGATAGACTGAATGCTGGGAAAAGGAATAGACCACAGCCTAGTGTTTCCTTCCTTATTATCACACTATTGCCACCACCGACTCACACACACAGGCATGCAGGCTTACATGTACACCAGTGGAGGCTGGTTCGGAGGATCTATAGGAGGACAGACTCATTGTAATGGCTGGAATGGAATAAATGGAACGGTATCAAACAGCTCAAACATATAGAAACCACGTTTCCATTGATTCCATTCCAGCCATTACATTGAGCCCGTCCTCCTATAACTCCTCCCACCAGCCTCCACTGATGTGCACACATGCTGGCACGTGCACACATGGTCGCGCGTGAGATCATGTAGGTACACAGACACACACACACACACACACACACACACACACACACACACACACACACACACACACACCACACGTGCCTAGCGGACAGCTACGGGAAGAGAAGCTACCAATACACACATATTCATCCACATGTTCCACCCATGATCCACCCATGTTCCACCCATGTTCCACCCTTTCCACTCACACACAGCTACCCACACACACAGATCTGTGGTGCCACGTGTCTGGGCTGAGGGTTGGGCTGGCACCCCTACCATGGAGTTTTTGGCCCTGGATCTTTCCCTCTCTCCTCTTTGTTCCCCCAGACAGGCCTGCTCCCGTTGGGGA